>NW_006291020.1:105648-108075 GCF_000327345.1 Myotis davidii
GGTAGTTGGCCTGCATATTGAGTAGGAATTAGTCTTCATGATTGTTTATGGAACCCCCATTTTGTACTGGATAAGAAGAGAAAAGACGAGGTCATATCTCTTTAGAATCAGAAGGAATAAGGTGGCTATTTGATGGTGTGAGTGTGTGTGTGTGTGTGTGCTGAGATAACGTGTCCTTGTTTGAATTCATGTGTCTAGTGAGCTTGTGTATGTTACTGCATATCTACATACAAGTGTTAATATGTAACCACCAAAACAGAGAATGGGCACTTTGCCTACAGCTAGGACTCTAGGCTTTTCTAATTAATCTCCATTAAAAAGATTTCCCACAAAGGCGCTTCTAGCGGCCCCAGGTTAGGGTCATCCGATAAGTCCTGCTACAGTAAAAGCAGCCCTGACCAGCTGCTGGACCACCCGCCTACCCTGGTTCATCTTAGAGGTGCGAGGGGGCGGGGTGTTCACTAGCTGCAGGGAGCAGGGGGGCCTGTGAGGAGGGCTTGTAACTAACAGCTGGAGAGGAGGTTCCCCATGGGCAGGGATGGAGGGCACAGGGGGGAAGGGCCAGAGGGGATCCTTCGGGGCTGGTGACACTGGACCTGGAGGCTGGGCTGGAAGCTCCGTCTCTGTGGGCTCCGGGTGCTCCCGTTCTGCAGAGCAGAGGGCTTGTAAGGAAGGTGCTGATTCCCGCTCTCCTCCCCTTCACACCAGCTCCTCTGACCCGCGCGCGCCCTCTGCTCCTCACACGTGCCCTTTTCAGCTCTTCTACTCACCCCGAATTCCGCTGCTCTGGGGAGCCCCACTTTGCTTACTTGCCCATTTGTCTTGTGTCCGGTGTCAGCCTCGGGACTGGCCAGAGGCCAGAGGGGACGGACGTGCAGGTAGAGAAGACCCTGGGAGAGAGCAGCCTGCCTCTTCCCTCACGTGCTCTCTGCTTCTCGGATTCCTTCCTTCCCTTTTCCATCTCCCTATTACGCTCCCAGTGAAACGGGGAGGGCCTCTCCCTCCTTTGTCTCTCTAGTCTCTTCAGTAACCCAATGCTCTCCCGTTTTTTCGCTGCCCAGGCCTCGTGCGGATGGGCTCCCTTTGATTGCTTGTGACACCAACCTCAACGCAAATTTAGCGCCTCGTTTCCTGGAGGAGCCAATATTCCTCCTCGATTATCTCCCTGCAGGGGGACAGGCGCGTGCAATCCAAGGGGCAGTCTATGTCTCCTGCCCCCACCCCCATATGCTATGAGTCCACCCAGCTCATAGTCCCCAGAAGGATGGATGGAGCGGGTGCAGGAGGTTCTTAGGGGAGCACATGGGGCTCTGAGAGTGAGGAAAGGGCAGAGGAGGGGGGCGGGGCTTGCAGGGGGACAGGCGCCTGCAATCCAAGGGGCAGTCTATGTCTCCCGCCGCCCACCCCCCCATATGCTATGAGTCCACCCAGCTCGCAGTCCCCAGAAGGATGGATGGAGCGGGGTGAGGAGGTTCTCAGGGGAGCACATGGGGCTCCAAGAGTGAGGAAAGGGCAGAGGAGGGGGGCGGGGACAGGGCGGACTGTGGGGAGCAAACAGAGCCTCTGGACACCTGGCTTTCACCACTTTTATGGGCAGATTCTCAAAAATGGAAGGTGGGGATGTGAGCAGGTTGACCTTTGCTCGACCTTTGCTCAGATAATTCTGGAACTTCCTTCCTAAGCCACTCCTGAAGTCCTGGCTTTTCATTCAGCCGCCCTCCTCCCCTCCACAATGGGCATGGAGCTGGCGGAGGAAGAAGAGGGTGACCTTGGAATCATGTCCTTCACCCTGGAATGCAACAGGCCTCCACCCCGGCATCCTCTGCACCTTGTGTCTTTTCCTAACAAGACCACCTTCTCCAGGCTGGGAAGCCAGAGAGGCAGGAGTCCTCTGGGGGCCCTGTCCCACATCACACGACTGATGAGGGAAGATGAGAAGACATGTGTCAGCCCAAGAGGCTGTGAGTTGGAGGGATGGGGCTGGAGGCTCTCTGAGGGAAGATGATGGAGGAGGAAGGGCAGTCTGAAATAAGAGCCAAAGGGGTCGGTAATGGGACCCTGGGAAATGGATCAAAGGAGGAGAGAGGGAGTGATAAGAACACATTGCTTTAGGGCAACAGGGGGGAAGGGGGAGGCCTGGGAATTCCACTGGAGACAGAAGGGTCGAGAATGTGTGAAGGATGGAAGTGTGAACGCCTGGGCCTGGGGTACATGTGATTCCTCTGTGACCCACAGAAATGGAGAGGGAAGGACTAGGCTCAGGGACTCCCAGAGCCTGAGCTGAGAGGACAGGAGTCATCAGGCCCCACCCCTTGGAATGCAGAAGGCAGGCCTCCTGCCAGGAAAGGGGAAGGAGGATGCCCGAGGAAAGGGGAAGAGGCTCATTGCTGAGGGTGGCAGATGGTTGCTGTCATTAAATGGATTCCA
>NW_006291020.1:108105-110153 GCF_000327345.1 Myotis davidii
GAGAAGGAGGGAGCAGAGCCTTGGAAGAAGGAACTTACAGAGAAGCCCCACACCAGCCTGTGTCGGTTTGACTAATCTGATCCTCTTTCCTACATCAGCAGTAAGCCCTCACCCAACCTCAACCCCAACCCTCATCCTGACAATCACTCTAACCCAAATTCTAACTAGAACATGAGCTTCTTCCCATCTCAAATGAGCCTCAGTGCCTGGTCAGCAGTAGGGATCGATAGATGTTGATTGGAAAAAATGAGCACATAAACCAAACCTCAGCCCCCATCTTTAACAGTCACCCCTGCTTCAAGCCTGTCCCCTCGTGCCTACCCCAGTACCCACACTGGCCACTGGTCAATCTCAAGCTCCAGTTCTGTCTCGATCCCCACCCTAATCCTAAGGCCGCTGTCCATAGGGACAACTCCCCTTCACTCACTCTAATCTCAGTATGTTCAGTCCCCAGACCCCTGGGTAGATGGTTACAATTCACCTGGACAAGCAAAGGGAGAGACGGATAAAAGCTATCAGCTTCACCTGGAGGCCAGTTCCAGGTGGCCATGGAGGCCCCTCTACTTTCAGGCTAATTATGGAAGGTGATTCCTGTCTCCAACCCAGACACCCCGAGCTTTCTGCCCCAGGAGCTGGGTCCTAGAAAGTGGCCGAACAAGGCTACGAGGTTCAGGCCAAAAGGAGCCTGATGCTGGTGGCACCAGGAGGAGCGAGTTAGAGCTGAGGAGGCCGCATTGAGCAGAGAGAAGTGGGACACACTAAGGCAGTGGTTCTCAACCTTGGCTGCACATTAGAATCCCCTGGGGATCTTTTTAAAATCCTGATGTCTGGGCCTCATCCTCCAGAATTTCTGTGTCTTTGTTACGGGGTGGGGCCATAACATTAGTAACAAAGAAACAGAATTTCCGGAGGATGTGGCCCAGAAATCAGGATTTTAAAAAGATCCCCAGGTGATTCTAACGTGCAGCCAAGGTTGAGAACCACTGGCCTAAGGGAACAGACCCCAAGTCAGGAGGCAGAGAGATCTTCTTCCGCTCACAGCTGTGACCTTGGGATCCCTTGCTCAGACACAGGGCCCAGGAGCCCTTCATGGGGTGCCCCTGGGAACCCACATGGGGAGGGTGCTGGGTGATTCTGCCTACTGCCACAGGACTCTGAAGCAGACACCTCTCCCTCTTGGCACGATCTTCTTCCGCTCACAGCTGTGACCCTGGGATCCCTTGCTCAGACACGGGGCCCAGGAGCCCTTCACGGGGTGCCCCTGGGAACCCGCATGGGGAGGGTGCTGGGAGATTCTGCCTACTGCCACAGGACTCCGAAGCAAGCACCTCTCCCTCTTGGCCCTGCCCCTCCCGCCTCGAAATTCCAAGGAGCAAGGCTCCCCCATCTCTCAGGACAAGTGGCCATGGCGCCTGGGAGGGAGCTGAGTATTCTGTTCTGTTCTTGCTGCAGCTCAATCTGATCATTGGGGCGTGCGGTGGATGAGCTGGGTTTGGACCCCAGCTCCGGGCGTGGGATGATGGAGTACGTCTGTTACTCTCTGATGTCACCTGGAAGGTGCTCACCTCAGACACGTCTCCCAGGGAGACTGTCAATCCCTCTCCAACCACTTCGTGGTAAAGACCTTTTGGGCACCAACGCACCTGCTAGCTCCCCGAGTTCTACCAAAATCAGGACTAGGCCGTCGGCCGAGAACCCCCGGCCCTGGGTGAGACCCACTGCCTCTGGCCAGCTGTCACCCCTGCAGGGACCACTGCCTCTGCTTGGAGAGGGGCCTCCAGGCATTGCTCAGTGACAGACATGGGCCTTGAAAGCCGGGGGCGGGGCGGGGAGAAAGGAGAGAGAAAGACAGAATAATAATGAAGGATTTTTAATAACTCGTCAGCTGTGGTGTCAGCGGAACAGCAGTTTTCTGTTGGGAAAACTTGGTGAGGAATTGTCTTCCTAGGGGTGAGAGTCGGAAGGACGGAGGGTGAGGGGAAGCGTGTTTCTCACCCCAGCCCCACAAAGCTGTGAGTCAGCACCCGGCTGGGGGGTGGGGGGGGGAG
>NW_006291020.1:110272-122335 GCF_000327345.1 Myotis davidii
GGGAGCTTCCACTCGGGCCAGACCCACCAGCCACAGACACAGCTGCAGACAGGAGCAACCGATCGCAGAAGACATGACCCAGCACAGGCGAGCCCCCGCCCCCCTCCCTGCCCCCCCCAAACACAGCCTCCAGCCGGCTCCCTGAGATCCATCAGCCGCAAGGCAACTGCATGCTTATCAAGCGCTTCTTCTCTTTACCTAATCACCACCAAGGAATTGCCTGAAGGAGGAGTGTCATCCAAGAATGTTCCAGAAAGCCCTGGGGACCACATTTCCAAAGGCCTAACTTTTCAGGTGAGGACGCTGAGGCCCAAAGATGCCACAAACACCGTTGGTGACTCGTAGGAACTAGAAATGCGGGGCTCCTAAAAGTTAATCTTTTACAGAAATAGACTTTCCAAGGGGCCCGATGCCGGTTCTCCAGTGTGTCAAGGGCGGCTGTCCCTTGGGTGGGAACAATGGGAAAACGGGGTAGCCCACCATAACCACTGTACGGCTTCTCTTTTCCTCTGACCGCTCTAGGAGGGCTTTCTGGGGGCAGTGGCTTTAGATGGAGGCTGGGAGATGGAGACATTCCCGAGCCTCCGGAGTGACAGGTGGGCAGTGGCTCGGTGTCATGGATGGAGGGGAATATTCTAGGTCTGTGAAAAGCCCTGGAAAGGCATGGAAAAATGAGGGTACTTATAACACGTGTGAAAGGCACAGCGGCCATGATGGGAGGTCTTAGAACAACAGTTCTCAACCTGTGGGTCGCGACCCCCTTTGGGGGTCAAACGACCCTTTCATAGGGGTCGCCTAAGACCATCGGAAAACACATATATAATTACATATTGTTTTTGTGATTCATCATTATGCTTTAATTATGTTCAATTTGTAACAATGAAAATACATCCCGCAGATCAGATATTTACATTACGATTCATAACAGTAGCAAAATTATAGTTATGAAGTAGCAACGAAAATAATTTATGGCTGGGGGTCACCACAACATGAGGAACTGTATGAAAGGGTCACGACACTGGGAAGGTTGAGAACCACTGTCTTAGAAGGTCAAAGAACCTACAGGCTCGGTGGCTCTGAACAGACTACCAGGTCCACAGAAATGAGTGGGGTCCCCTCGAAGCCCTAGCAGCCTGCAGAGAGCACCCAACACCCCCCAGACCCCAAAGAGAGCAGAGAGAAGAGTGTCACCCCTCAGCTGCCGTCACTTTAGGCCAGGGCGCTGGGAGCGGGACTCACGCCTCGATCCCATCCACACCCAACGCCCCAAAGGCAGTGGCCCCTCTGCACCCCAGGCCTCGCACCCAGCAGGCACTTTCCTAGGGTTTGATGAGCAAAACTGTTGGGGCCTTTCCAGAAGGTACCAGAAGGAGAAACGCAGGTCTGGAAGCAGTGGGGGGGAGGGGGGACAGGTGAGGACCCTCCACACCCTAGCAGAAGGCCAAGACGGAAGGACGCCTCTGTTTCAGAAAGAGAAACCAGGCACCTGGGATTAGGCACATAAATGTCCTGAAAGAAACCTGGTCGCGGCCCGCGGCCCCACGCCCCGGCTGCCAGCCCCGCCCAGCAGCCGCTCTGGAAGATGTAAAGTGCTATCTAAACGTGATGCATTATTAACACTTTAGAAATCATATTTCACAGCCACCCAGCTGGAGCTGGGAAATGAATTCTTCCTTCTGCTCTCCGGCAGGGGAGTTATTGTTGGAACCAAGTGTGACAGCTGTGACATGTAGCCGGGGGCCAAGGGGGGTGGCGGAGGGTGGCAGGTCCTGTGCTTCTCCTCTCCCTGCGGCCTTGAACCAGACACGCGGGCCCTGCCCAGGCGAGGCGGCCAAGCTGACCCCTGCCTCTCCCACGGGGATCAAACCTTCAGGAGCCCCCAGAGAAGGCAGGCGGAGTTGGGACACAGTCTCTTACCCCCAGGCCACTGCTGCAGCACGCAGCCCCACCCCCACCCCCAGGTGCAGCACCTACCCTGCCTCGGGGAGGGGTCCCCCAGGGCGAAGGATGCTGGAACCCAAGGAGGGACACAGGGCAGGGAATGATGGGTGATGGGACTTCACAGAAGAGGAGGGCCAGAGCAGGCTGTGGAGGAGTGTAGGGAGGAAGGCTGAGCCTCAGTGGCCTGGGTGAGCGGAGAGTCCTCCAGGCAGGCCGGGAGGTGCCAAGGGGAAGGGCACTGACAACAGGGACTGGTTGTGCCCAGCTGGGCTGGAAGGAAAGGACTGGGCAGGCCGGGACTTGGGGAGTGTGCCTCGGGCGGAGGGAGGAAGCGGCGCTCAGCTGCATCCTGTCCCCACGAGAGAGCCACCGGCAGGAACAGGCAGTTAGGAGCGCGCGAGGGAGTCCGGCCTGTGAAGACCAGCGCCTGCTCAGTGGTAAGGACAGAGGCCTCGCGTGGAGCCTGCGGAGGAGGGAAGCTGCCATCACTGCCGTCCCTGTCCCAGGACCCAGCCTGGTCCCCCCGGAGGGGCTGGGCTCCTGTCCCTGGGCTCCATTCGCCATGCGGGCAGCTTATAATTAGGCGGGGAGGTGATGAACTCATTTTCAATTAAAACCTTAACTCAGGGGCTCGTAGACGCAAATGCCAGGAGGCTCGATTCTAAGCCAGCCTTCAGCATCGCAGCGCCCAGAAGATGCCGGGAGGGGCCCAGGCAGCCCCGTGCCAGATAAATTCTGCTCATAACGACACGACCCTCAACACCACGAGATGCCAATGACACATCTGGAAGGTACACAAACGAACCGCGCTGGTCCCCAGGGTGGTGCTTGGACAGCCAGGACACAGGGAGGGGGCTACTGCGTCTGTCCGTGAGTTTGGGGGCCCCCAGGCTGCTGATGCAGACCCCTCAGTCTCTCAGCAAAGATCTATGTGACTCAGGTCTGGACCTCCAGCTCATCCCTCAGGGACCCCAGCTCTGGGGCAAGGAGAGTGGCTGTGAGCGACGGCACAGCTGCTGGTGGTGACAGCGGACGTCAGGAGAGAGGAGCTGAGGGCCTCCTTCTGCTCCGGAGTCCGGTCTCTCTCCTCACTCCCACCGTGTCCAGGAGCACTAACAGCAGCCCGGGCACCCTGGGCTGCGTCCTCATTCATTCAGGGGGAAGCGGGTGTCAGGCCAAGGTTCTTGGAGCTTAGATTCCACCAGGTGCCAGCTCGGCCTCTTGGAGCCCAGTTCCATCAGAGATAACACAGGAACAGTGGAGGGGCCAAGAAAGGGGGCAGCCAGAGAGCACACAGCCCTGAGGATGCTGAATGGAACGCACCCCATCACACCCACCTCTACCCACACTTCAGGCAGTCAGCTCGTCGAAGTCAGGAGCTTCACCTTACCCAGCTGTTGTTTCAATGCTCCCCAGTGCAGGCCTCACTGTAGGGGTAGATAGTTGATAAAATAAGCATTTGTTGATGCCCTGGCCAGTGTTGCCCAGTGGTTAGAGTGGCAGCCTGCACACCAAAGGGTTCGATTCCTGGTTAAGGGCACATACCTGGGTTCTGGGTTTGATCCCGGCCTGGTCGGGGCTTGTATGGGAGGCAACCAATCGATGTGTCTCTCTCACACCCATCTCTCTCTCTCTCTCTCTCTCTCTCTCTCTCTCTCTCTCTCTCTCTAGAACTGGGTGTGGACTCCAGCCACTGACTCCCAGGGAGACCAGGGCCGAGCCGTGGGCTCTGAGAGGCAGAGCTGGCACCTGATTGAATCTAAGCCCTCAGGCCTGGCTTCCCCTCAGAAGGGCACATGCCGGGCAGATCTGTAAGGCGCCTCCAACTCTTGGGAAGGTGTGCCCAGGAGTGCGTTCTGAGGACCATGAGGAATTTCTGGCGCAAACTTAGGTTAGTCATCAAGCACGTTACTTAGGACTCAGCATGCGGTTTGGGACAATCAGAAATTACATAGTAGTAATGATGATGCCCCGTAAACACCCACAGGCGACTTGTTGGCCAAAAATCTTGGTGCCGTCACCATCAGGGAGTGCGTTCTGAGGACCGTGAGGAATTTCTGGCGCAAACTTAGGTTGGTCATCAAGCACGTTACTGAGGACTAGCATGCGGTTTGGGACGATCAGAAATTACATAGTAGTAATAATGATGCTCTCTAAACACCCACAGGCAAATTGTTGGCCAAAAATCTTGGTGCCGTCACCATCATGCCCAAGAGAAAGGCTGAGAGGGATACTAAGGAGACAAAGCCAAGGTGAAGGACAGACCCCAGGGATGTGCCAGGTTGTCTGCTACACCTGCTCCTACAAAGCCAGGGCCCGAGCCTACAAAGGCCCCTGAAAAGAAGGGGGCGGAGGCACCCAAAGGGGAGAGGGGGAAAGCTGAGGCTGGAGTTACCCGCCAAGAACGGAGACGCCAACACGGGCAGCCACGGGAGCTGAGGGCGCGGGAGATGCCAAGTGGCCTGTGTGCGTCTTGGAACGCTGTGCTCCTGCTGACTGTGAAGCCTGAAATGCTATTTTTACTCAAGTTTTAGAAAAACGCAGAGTTTTCTCTTACTTTTACGGAACGCTTCATTGTTGCTTTTGGGAAGGACGTATGCCACTAACAGAAAGTCTCCGAGCTGGATTCATGTGGGAAAAACACCTTTCCCTTCTAGTTTTGAATGACTCCCTCTTGGTTCCTCAGAGGAGGCATCCCTTGCTGTTGACACATATTCGCCACCTTGGCACAAACACCCTGTGCTGTGGAAAAACTAAAATTGGTTCTTATGTCCTTTCCTCCCTCTCCACTTTCAACATAGACTGGACTCCCTTAAGCCCAGACACCTGTTGGGAGCGGACCCATAATGATTGGTTACCAGCATGTCGGGCAATTTGGACTTTCCAGTGTCACCACTGAGATGGCATCCCTCAAAAAAGCAGGTCCTATTTTAGATTGTGGCTCTGCAGATGGAGAATTCTGCCATTTTCATGGCCCTGCCTGAAAGTGAAGGCAAGCTTGTGAAAAGTTGCTCACAACATGCTTCCAGCGCAATGGCGCCCTCGCTCCACACCCTGCCTCCTCCGAGCATAAAACCAGGGCTTCGTTGCACGTCCAAGGGGCTTCATGACTCTGGTAGTCCATTGAAGAAGAGAGTTTGAAAGTTGCTGTCTACTGTTGACAATGGTCTGCCCAGGTCCTGCTCAAGCGCCATGATTGTGTACGGAAAGTCTCTTTACTAGAGCTACGTGCGGCCTGGCTTGGAAAATCTCCTGTTTATAACTTCTATGGGAGAGTTTCCGTCGAGATGAAGCAGTCTGCCCTCTGCCTCCACCCTCACTCACCTCCGCTCCATGGAAAAGCTCTTATTTATAACCTCTGTGGAAGTTTCTGTCAAGATGAAGCAGTCTGCCCTCTGCCTCCACCCTCACTCACCTCCGCTCCAACCGCTACGTGCGGCCTGGCTTGGAAAAGCTCCTGTTTATAACTTCTATGGGAGAGTTTCCGTCGAGATGAAGCAGTCTGCCCTCTGCCTCCACCCTCACTCACCTCCGCTCCAACCCGTTCCCACCCCTTCCTTGGTTACCTACCTTTCCATCTGTGGTTCCAGCAAAAGCTGGAAGAACTCTGGAACCTGACACCAAGAAAGTGCCAAGTTCAATTCTACTCTGTTCTCATTGGGGACCTACTATGTGACAGAGTTTCTGCTGAGCAGCACGCTCAGACCAGTCATCAGCTTTGGTGTTCAGGGGCGAGGTGATTACTTCCAATGGTGGGGAAAGAGGAGGCAGGGAATACGAGAGGGGGCTGTGCAAGGGACACAATTAAGCCTCGAACCGGCAAATATGAAAGCAAAGGGATCCTAGGCACAAAGAATAATAACGACAAAGGCAGGGAAGTGGATGACAGTCTAAGGAAGAGGGCGCATGGCTGGAGCTCTGGGTATTTATGGAAGGGCTGGGTCACTGATGTCCTTATTATTAGTTTTTAATGTAACTCTTATTCAAGGATATGTTTGTATGGATTTTAGAGAGAGTGGAAAGGAGAGAGAGAGAGAGACAGAGACAGAGACAGAGAGACAGAGGGAGAGAGAGAGAGAACATCCACCAGTTGCCTTCTGCAACCTATTGGTATACGGGACAACACTCCCAGAGAAAGAGTAAGCAAGAAAGAAGAATAAGTTAAGGGAAGGGAGGGAGTGGGAGGGAGAAGAGAGGGGGAGTATCCATCTACTATGTCCCTATAAGTCAAGTGCAGTGACAGTTACTCTAGTGTAGGTATTGCTGTGGCTGTGTGTTGGTCATTGGTAATGTCGACAGTTGTGAGGATTAAATGACACACACATAGTAAATACTTTAAAATATTAGCTGTTGTCTCATTGCTATTATTTCATTAATGCCAGCCCTGTCATTTGCTGTGTGACCATGAACCATTACTACTACTACTCATACCTCTACTACTGCTACTACTAATAACATCCTCTGCGATTATAAATTACAAAAGACAGAAAGAGGAGCTGGAGTCAGGGTTCTCACACCTCCCTTTGCTTCCGGAAAGGCCATGGAAGGGAGGAAGCCCTTTTAGGCGGAGGGAGCAGCATGAGCGCAGGCACAGAGGCAGGAGGATCATGAAGACACCGAGTCTAAGTGTGAGCAATCGTTCCAGCCACACTGGGCTGTCTGTGTGCCCTGCTGTCCGCGCTCCAGCGTCCTTTCCACGTCCACCATCAGAATAGCGGAGGGCACTCTAGCCACACTGAAGGCTGAGGAGGGAGGGGCCTTTGTCCTGGACAATGGTAAGCAGATGTTCTTCCTCCCCAGTGAAGTTTATGCGAAGGCAGGAGAAAGGGAAGGGAGGCCTGGACTTCCTGCTCTCAAGTTTCTGAGAATCAAGAAGAGACTTGGAGAAGTTTAGAGAGTGAGGCCAGGAAAGTATTGAATGGACAACACTCTTCAGAATCAGAAAGTGATTGGAACTGGCCTGATCCAGATGAGAAACCCGAGGCCCAAACAGGTGAAGTGAGTGCCCCAAAGGCACAGAGCTGCTCAAAAGCTAAACCAGAAGCAGAACTTGGTCTGTTGGGACTTCTAATCAGGCGCCATCTCCTCTCCCACCCCCACCCAGTTCCCTGTCACCATAAAGGTCTCTGATCGAAGAGCATCTGTTGGGCGACTCCTGTGTTTATGTGCTTCCACATCCTCCATCTGATTCCCGAGTCCCTGCAGAGCCCTGGATGGAGGAGGTTGGGGTTGGTCCTCTGTTCTGGCCAGGAGGTTGCTGGTGTGGGGCAGTGCTGGCCTGAGGTACAGTACACATCAGTGTTGTAGCAGGCTAAAGGTTCTAGACCAGGGGTGGGCAAACTTTTTGACTCGAGGGCCACAATGGGTTCTTAAACTGGACCAGCGGGCCGGAACAAAAGCATGGATGGAGTGTTTGTGTGAACTAATATAAATTCAAAGTAAACATCATTACGTAAAAGGGTACGGTCTTTTTTTTTTTTAGTTTTATTTATTTCAAACGGGCCGGATCCAGCCCGTGGGCAGTAGTTTGCCCACGGCTGTTCTAGACTCTCTCTAACCACTCATCACACACATGTGCACATGCACACACACCCCTCTCCCCAACCCCCACCTCCAGACACTGAGTTTTGGCTTCAACCTGAAAAACTGCCAAGTCCTTGGTTTTCACCCAAGGGATTTCCAAGAATTGCTCACCAGCCTCTGAGACCAGCTCAGGCCATGCAGACGGTGACTGACGCTGGCCCTGGCTCGAAAGCCTCCCGTGAACCAGGCATCTTCAGCTTCACTCCCTTGATCTTTCTACCCAGTGACCTGCTCCTTCCCCAGCCGCATTCAAACCGGGCTCTCACCCCAGATCCTCTCCTCTCTCTTATCAACATCCCTCCTAAATGCCCCAATTTTACCCATCCCACTCCCTTTCCACACAGACTCCCTTGAAGTCTTAGCCATCGCTCTCCCGAACTATTGCAATAACCTCCTAATTGCTTCTCCTGCCTCCAGCCTGATTCACTTCCTAGTACATCCACTCTGCACACAGTTGCCAGAATGATCTTTCTAAAACACAAATCTAACTTCATCACCTTGTGAAAAACCCTTTAATGGCTCCCCAGTCACTTCAGATGAAGTTCAAATTAGGTTAGGTCCTAATCACCTTCAGCAGCGTCTTCTGCTCTCCGCAATGTGCACTGTACCTTCTGGAAATCCCGCAGTGTCAGACATGCCTACACACTCCAAGCTGCTTCCTACCTTTGCCCTCTGCCTCCGCATGCTCCCCGCTCCCCCACTTGGTTCCCTCCGCCTCATCCTTCAAGACACGATCCAGGCTTAGTGCCCCAGGAGTCTTCCTTGAAATCCCCATCTTGAGGACAGATGCTGCATATTTTAAAAATAATTTATATTGATTTCAGAGAGGAAGGGAAAGGGAGAGAGAGAGAAACATCAATGATGAAAGAGAATCATCGACTGGCTGCCTCTTGCACACCCCATACTGGGGATCGAGCCCACAACCCGGCATGTGCCCTGACCGGGAATCAAACCATGACCTCCTGGTTCATAGGTCGATGCTCAACCATTGAGCCACGCCGGCCGGGCGACAGATGCTATATTTTTAATTTATCCTTGTACTGATCAAGGGTGGCTGGCTCTTAGTAGACTCTCAATTAACGTCTGTTGTACTGAACTAACTCTCCTCCTTTTCCACCCCCTACAAGTATTTTATTCTTTCTGCCTCCTCACTTGCTAATCCAAGTTTTTCTTTTTCTTCAATGCACCCCAAAGGCTCCTCTTCCAGGAAGTCTTCCCTGATAAGCCCCATAGACGGCTTCTCTTGATATCTCCGAACTCGGTCTGTATGACATCCCTTAGCATCTCTACCTAACCTTTCACTTCTTCCTTAAAAGTAAGCTCTGTTCCTATGAAATTGGCCTGTTCATTCTTTCTCAGAGACATGAAATGTTTTGCACTCTCTCAGTCAGTACCATGCCACTTCCTCCCCTGGCAATTCCTCCTCCAGCTGTGGGTCAAAGACTTTGCCTCCCACCTGTGGCAGCATCCAGCGCAATTCTCCCTGTAACAGACGCTCAGCTGTGCTTGTTAAGGGCCTGCGTTGAACTGCTGACTTGTGTGTTTTATGTCCTTTTTGTGTGTGCAAAGGTGTGCGTTCCCTTTTCCTTCCTTAGGTGTTTCCCTTCAGCTCCCTGGGTTGCAATTTGAACGACACCTCTGAGATCTCTTCCGCTTTGATGCTCTGTGATTCTGCAGCTGGGAGTTCACCGGGGGCAGGAACTGTCTTCCCCCATGGCCCCGGCACACTGGAGGCTCAAAAACATCACGCTGAACAGACCGAATTCCTCTCCTAGTCTTTTTCCTCCTTTTTCCACTTCAGGGAGGCAGCAGAACACAATGGCTAAACATGTGGGCTCAGTAGCCAGTTCTGCTCCCCAATCAGGGGCAACGTGCTTTCCTGCTCTGTGCCTCAGTTTCCCCATTGGTAAAATGAAGATACTATAGTTCTTCTTTAGAGATAGTCAGCCAGAGGTACGTTTTATTATTATTGTCCTGTTCTTCTTCCTTCTATCTTATTTACATTTTTTTTGGTATCCCTCTTGCATTTTTTTTGTTTGTTTGTTTCATCGACATCAGAGGAACCTAAGGACCACGGATGAAGCCCAAGGAATCCCAATTTCAAGCCAATCTTGGGCTGCAGAGATTTGGAAATAAGAGAATATGAAGCAAGATCAAGACACAGGGGCTGGGGTCTGAGGGGAGGACCAGGAGAGAAAGTCCCAGGCAGAGAGCAGGAAACTGGCTTACAGATTCAAGTGTGAGGAAAACTGAGAAAAGCTCCAAGCAATCTGCGGAGGGGCATGGGCTAGGAAACATTTCAGCAGAGACCCAAAGCTGGGCCCCCAAGCACTGCTGGTCATGGGTCAGAGCAGCTCGTAACCAGGGTGGCCGAGTGCTCACTCGGCCGCTCGGGGAAGGGTGTGTGCACAGCACTGGGCTCCTGGACTGAATCCTGGCCCCACCTCCATCTGGATGATAATTACGTGACCTTAGGCGAGGCTCACGGCTCTGCGCCTTAGTTAACCCAACTATAAAACGGATCATAGACCCATCCTGGCAGGGCTGTTGTGAGGATTAAAGGTGCTCCCTGAATGACAAAGCACCACCCATCTCGCAGCCATCAGTTATTAAGGCTGCATCTACATTGCCTCATCAGCCAGAAACCATGCCTGATGAGGTTCAAGTAACTTTGTCAGCCTCCTTTATTCTGGTCAAATGGGTTCTCAGTTGTCAAATGTGCAATATCCTCAGTGGACACTTATGGTGCCCATGACCTGCCTGACCGCCCCCTGAACCCCGCCCCCCTTCCTCTGCCCCTCCCCAGGCAGACACAGGGGCCCTTTCTGCTGTGTGACACTGTCTGCCTGTGTAGCGCTCCTCCACCAGCCAGAAGGAACTGAGTCTATCATGACTGTCTCTGGTGCTCGTCACATAGTAGGCATTCAACATGAATTTCTTGAATGAATAAAATAAATGGATGCACGCCATTCTTATTTAGGCTGCACTGCAATCTCCTCTTTATAGCTTCTAAGCATTGGTCCTAGCTCTTCTTTCTGAAGTTGCATAAAATGAATCTACTTCTCTTCCATAGGACAGTATTTTTTTAAAGTATATTTTTATTGATTTCAGAGAGGAAGGGAGAGGGAGAGAGAGACAGAAGCATCAATTATGAGAATCATGGATCGGCTGCCTCCTGCACGCCCACACTGGGGATCCAGCCTGCAACTCAGGCATATGTCGTGACCGAGAATCGAACTTGACCTCTTGGTTCATAGGTTGATGCTCAATCACTGAACCACACCAGCTGGGCCCATATGACAGTACCTGAAGGCTGTGAGGCGCTATGACATGACCCCAGAGTCTCCTCTTCTCGAGACCAAGCATCCCTGGTTTCTTAAACTGCTATTTCCTCTCCACTGGGATCCGCAGACAACTGGCTGCATTTTCTGCCCTTTAAAAAAACCCTCTTGGTCCCATATCCAGCTACCGCCCCATCCCTCTGCTCCCCTTTACTGCAAGACTACTTAAGAGTAGTTTGTATAATAATTCTTCTCCCATTCTCTGAATTCACACCATAACTTTCCGGTCAAGGTCACCAGTTACCTCCAAATGGCTAAATCCAACATTAATCCTCATCTTAGCCTTTACCTTCCTTGCAGGGTCAGCGGTATTTGTGTCAGTCGATCATTGCCTTCTGGGCTTGCAGGACCCACGCTCCCTGGTTCTCTGCTCTCCTGCCCACTCAGTCTCCTTTGCTGGTTCCTCCTGGTCTTCCTGTTGGAGTGATCCAAGGTCCCAGGATCCTTTGCTCCCTTCTCTCTCCATTTGCTCCTTCAACGAGTTCATCCAGTTACATGGTTTTAAATACCAGCTCCATATTGATGTTCCAGCAGATGTGTCCCATTCAGATCTTTCCCTGTTTCCAGTCATGTCTGTCACTGTTCAATGAACATCTCCAGTTGGGTGTCTAATTGGTATCTCATACCAAACCGAACTCCCGATCTTCCACCCTAACACCTGGTCCTGACAGGTCCTGACAACTTCCTCTAGGACCTCAGACAAAACTTCAGAGCCCCCTCCTCTCTTCCTTCTCTCTCGCCTGCTCCATCCAGCAGGAAGTCCCACTAGTTCTGATTCCAAAGATGGGCGAAAAAGGAGTGGGCAACAAATCATAAATTCCTAAGTGGTCAGGGCATGATGGGCAGTCATGGCCCAGGCCTACAACTTCGTTAATGAAGTGTTTGAAGCCAGTCCTGTCCATTGCTCTATTTTTTTTTTAATTATCTGAATTTATTGGGGTGACATTGGTTCCCAAAACCATACCGGTTTCAAGTGTACAAAGTCAATAAAACATCATCTGCCCACTGCATCACGCATCTATCGCCCCAAGCAAAGTCGCTTTCTGTCCCCATTTCTCCACCCAGCCCCCGCCTCCGCTTCCCTCTGCCTATCACCATACTGTTGTCAGTGTCTACGGGTTATGCAAAAATGTTCTTTGGCCCTAACCGGTTTGGCTCAGTGGATAGAGCATCAGCCTGTGGACTAAAAATAGCAAAT
>NW_006291020.1:123134-168586 GCF_000327345.1 Myotis davidii
TGTCAGTCTTCCTGGTGTTGAGTTGTATAAATTCTTTATATATTTTGGCAATTAACCCCTTATCAAACATATCACTGGTAAACATGTTCTCCCATTCAGTGGGTTCCATTTTTGTTTTGTTGATGGTTTCTCTTGCTGTGCTCAAGTTTTAGTTTGATGTAATCCCATCTTTTCCCCTTTGTTTCCCTGGCCTGAGGAGATATTATCAGCAAAAATATTGATATGAGAGCTGTCTGAGATTTTACTGTCTACGGTGGGTTTTTTATAAGTATGTTTTTATTGGTTTGAGAGAGAGAAGAGGGAGAGAGAGAGAGAAACATCGATCCATTGCCTCCCATTCGCACCCTGACCAGGGACCAAACCTGCAATGGGGCTGGGCATGCAAATCAGCAACCTTTCAGTGCACAGGGCCAAGTTCAACCAACGGAGCCACACAGGCCAGGGTTACTGTCTATGTTTTCGTCTACAATTTTGATGGTTTCACAACTTACATTGAAGTCTTTTATCAAATTGGTGGCCTAGTTTCATTTTTTTGCGTGTACCTGTGTAATTTTTCCAACACCATCTATTGAAGAGACCGTCTTTACTCCATTGCGTGCTCTTGCTTCCTTTGTCAAATATTAATTGAACATAAACGGCATGGATAAATTTCTGGGCTCTCTGTTCTGTTTCATTGACCTACATTCATGTTCTTATGCCAGTACCAGGCTGTTTTGATTATAATGACCTTGTAGTATAGTTTGATATCAGGTATGGTGATACCTCCAACTTGGTTCTTACTAAAGATTGCTGAGGCTAGTGCACCTGGGTTAACATACCTTTGAAATGCCAAAGGAATACCCCTCAGAGAGAGATGATGGACAAGCCAACAAATGCTACTGCGTGCGTGACTACACACAGGAGAGCACATAATCTTAACTAATCTGTAATGTAATCCAATCCCCACCTTGCTTTCTCCCACCTTCAAGTAATCCCCCTTCATTCAAAATGCATTAAAGAAACTGCAAACTTTTATTCTCTGGTGCACTTGAACTCTTGCTCCCCAGCAGATGTCATCAATTTTGGCTCAAATAAACTCTTATTAAAATCCTTTATAGGTTTGGACGTTTCTTATGTCGACGACCACTTTGCAAGGCCTCTGCTGTGGTTTCCCAGGCCGTCATCTGTGTCTGTTCACTGCAGCAGCCGCCTAATAGGTCTCTGGGCTTCCAGCCTTTCCTCACAGACTATTCTTTCTGTTTTGTTCTGTTAATGCTCACCCAGGGACATTTTTCCATTGATTTTTAGAGAGAGTGGAAGGGAGGGGGAGAGACAGAGAGCAACATCCATGTGAGAGAGACACATTGATTGGTTGCCTACCATACACCCCCTGACATAGAGCCTGCAATCGGGGTATGAGCCCTTGACCGGAATCGAACCTGGGACCTTTCAGTCCGCAGGCCAACGCTCTATCCACTGAGCCAATCAGTGGTTCTCAACCTTCCTAATGCCGTGACCCTTTAATACAGTTCCTCATGTTGTGGAGACCCCCACATTATGGGGAACCATAAAATTATTTTCATTGCTACTTCATAACAACAGTAGTTGAGCTACTGTTATGAATCGTAATGTAAATATCTGATATGCTGTATGTGTTTTCCAATGGTTGCGACCCACAGGTTGAGAACCGCTGGAGATCCAGTTTATTCTTAATGTAATAGCCAGAGAGTCTCTGTTAAAAACAGAAATTATATTGTGTCACTTCTGTTGAAAACCTATAGGCTTCCCATCTCATTCAAAGTTAAAATCCAAAGCTCTGTGATTGCTTCAAAGTCCTCATCTGGTCTTCCTGGGTTCCTGGGACAGAGGATCTAACCCTTGGGATTTCCCCAAATTTAGGAGTGTCTTTGTTATTCACAGTAGCCCACCACTCCTCAGTCACACCTGGGTTTGTGCTAATTATGTGACTGGATGGAAGCTGGTCCTGCTGGATAGTGATTGGAGGCTGGGTTGTGGGGCCACTGATAGCAGCCTGACCTGCTGACCTCCAGGGAAAGGCAAGGAACTGAAAGATACTCAGATCTCGCCCTGTGCATGACTTTGTTTCATTGGTCCTGACTTTTATCCTTTATAATAAAAATATAACTAAGTAGGACACTTCCATGACTCTGTGAGTTGTTTTTATCATATTATCATACCTGAGGGGGCCATGATGGGAACCCTTGAATGTGTAGCCAGTTGGTCAGAAGTGTGGGTGGCCTGGGGACTCCCAAACATGCAGCTGGCATCTGGAGTGGGGGCAAGCTCACTGGGGGCTGTGCCTTACACCTGTGGAGTCTGCACTAACCCTGCGGGGTTATGGGTGGATAGCATCAGGATTGTAGTGCTGTATGATAGCCTTTCATGATCACACACACACGTATGTCTATTACTGCTATGAGAAATGGCTCACCTGTCTGAGTTTCAAATGACAGACTAGGAAACAGAAGCATGGCGAAAATGAGTCTTTTAACAGCACTCTCGGGAGTGGGCGCCCATTGTCCAGGCACATGTGGGGCCTGGGACATAGCCTATTTATTTAGTCCCTCCTCTGGTTCCTCATTAGCTGAGTACTATTTGGTCACGTGTTTCCTAATAGGTCATCCAGGTGTTGCTGTCTCCCATTGGGTTATTTAAAAAATGGGCTGGGGCGTTTTCTAGTAGCCTCTACCTCCCTTTGTCTAGGGCAGCGGTTCTCAACCTTCCTAATGCCGCGGCCCTTTAATACAGTTCCTCATGTTGTGGTGACCCCCAATTTCATTGTAACAAATTGAACATAATGAAAGCATAGTGATTAATCACAAAAACAATATGTAATTATATATGTGTTTTTCAATGGTCTTAGGCGACCCCTGTGAAAGGGTTGTTCGACACCCAAAAGGGGTCGTGACCCACAGGTTGAGAACCGCTGCTCTAGAAGATTCCGGATTCCCTGTCTGTTGCTTTATTATTCCCCACGGTGTGGGCCCAATGGGCTGACCTGACAAGCTCAGGGAAGGCCTGCGTGGCCAGCTTGCAAACTCAGAGACCAAGTAACCACAAAGGATGGTCTGATATGTAAACCGTTTTAAACGAAAAAGCAGTTTCTGGTGGTTGTTTGTCCTAGGCCAGTATCTTCCCTGACAAAGGTCAGTCTTGACCTTAACTGAGTCCTTCTGTTGTCTTTTTGCATCTGTGATAACAAATCTTTGGAATGTCCCAGTAATTTCCTTTTTCTGGACCCCTCAAAGCACAGGCCCTGCTCTTCGCAGACCACAGATCCCCTCGTTGCTATTGAGTTAATGGTCGACTGTTAACTATCCTGCACCCACCTAAGTAAAGGAGTGTGTGTCTGTCCTTTTACTTTTTATCCAACCCCAAAGGTTCCACACACTCCCTCCACCCCTCACCGCATTGCTCTCTCCCTCCTCCACAGTGGTCGGCAAACTGCGGCTCGGCAAAACGCTGGGCTACGAAGTTTCAATCGCACTGTACGTGCGCACTGGCACGTGGTATTTTGTGGAAGAGCCACACTCAAGGGGCCAAAGAGCCGCATGTGGCTCGCGAGCCGCGGTTTGCCGACCACAGCCCTAACCTATCACCCGTGGGATTCCTGTGACCCGCCTACATCTCCTCTTTGGACGTCATCCGGAGCATTCTCTCAATCCGACCAGAGATTCTGCTTCCCAACATTTATTGACAGTTTGGCTCAAATAAACTCACAGAAAATCCTCACGGGTTTGAGTGTTTCTGACGTTGACAACAGCAGATAGCAACCCTCAACTCACCATGTGTTTTACTACGAATTTACTTATTGTCTCTGCCTCGGGAGCCTTTTAAGGTCCAGGAGGGTAAGAATATTTTCCTCCCGTTTCCTTCACTGCTGTGTCCTCAGCGCATAGAAGAACTGCCTGGTACCTAAAGACAGCGGATGAATAAATAAGCGTTGTGATTCCTAGAAGCTCTACCACTGTCCTCCTTTAAGGGAGTCCGGCGTGCTCCCTTCCCATGAAAAGGGGGCATCCCTAAGGATGGGGGCTCTGCTGGCTCAGCCCTCACCCCGCGCAGTGCAGGGGGCTGGCCCTTTCCTGGGAGACAGGCCGAGGGGAGCTCGCCTCCTCCGGCGCTTTTGGCGGCTGCCTTTTGCATAACGCCGCCTCTACACGGCACTAATCAGGCCCTGCAGGCACGGCCTGCTTTCAGAAAGGCCGGCTCCGTATCTGTCTTGCTCCCTTTTGTTTATCTAGCATGAAACGCAGCCCGGAGTTGGCATTCACTTCACAGCTGCTAAATGAATGAATGAGAGCTCAAGACATTAAACTGGTTATTTCACGTGGATTATCTCACTGAATCCTCAACACCTATCATTATGATACATATTAGTAACCCCATATTACAGATGGAAATGTGGGAGCTGAGCGAAATAAAGCAATTTGCCTAATGTCATAAAGCTAGTAATTTGCAGCGCGAGGATGCAAATAGAGGAATAAACGGTGTCTGTTGGCATCAGAGAGCCCAGTGCGAACCTCAGTGCTGTGTCGTCTCAATGGTAATGTAAACAGGAACCAGAGCAGAAGCCCCTGTGAGCCTCACTTTCGTCATCTATAAAATATGATCAAAGATTAGGCGAAGTAAAGTATGCAGAGTGCTTAGCCATAGTAAATGCTATGCGAGCAGTAGCTCTGAGGAATACTGATGGTTGTAAAGTGACGTAAATTGCACCAGCTTTTTTGTGATCTACACCACGGTTCTCTGCTCACCTTAAGAAACCACCACCAGCCAAGAGGCACTGACTGCCAGGAGCCCCAGCGCTCTCGGTAGCCCCACGGCTGGACCTGGACGTGGCGGGAGAGCAGGTGGGGAGGAGAGCAGGTGAGGAGGCCTCGCCCAATGCGGGGGCTCACAGCTTTCTCGCAGGCCCCCTCAGTCCTCTCCAGTCCGCACATTTTCTGCCCTGTTTCCTCCTCTTCCCACTCGCAGGGACCCAGGAAAGCAGACACCTCCTCCCCAGCCCCGCAGCCCCTGACACTTAACCGTAATGAGGTGCCCAGGGAGGGGAAGGCGATGAAGAGGAGTGACAATGGCTGGCAGAAAAGGTGTTTATTTGGGGGGGCCTGACTTCCCAAAGCTGCACCTCCAGCTCCCCTAAACCATTAGTGCTCCCAGACTTTATCCCCTGAAAGGGAGCAGCCAGGCAGAAAGACAAAGGCCATAGCTGACCCAGGCTGGGCGGGTGCCACCGATTGGGGGAAGGGAGGGGTACAGAAGGGGCCAAGCAAAGGGCGGAGGTAAACATGGGCAGGAACGGGGGGAGGGGTGGCCTGGAGTCAAGGGTACTTTTTTTCAATATTTTTTATTGATTTTTAGAGAGAGAGATTTGTTGTTCCACTTACTTATGCATTCATTGGTTAATTCTTATATGTGCCCTGACAGGGACTGAACTGGCAACCTTGGCGTGTTGCTCTAGCCAACTGAGCTGCCTGGCCAGGGCTCAAGTGTTCTAAGAGGAGATGAGATGCCAGCTGGTCAAAAGTATCTTGCATTTGTTACCTTTCTTCTCATTATTTTTTAAATATATTTTTATTGATTTCAGAGAGAAAGGGAAAGACAGAGAGAAACATCAATGATGAGAGAGAATCATTGATCCATTGCCTCCTGCACACCACCCCCCCCCCACGGGGGATGGAGCCCGCAACCTGGGCATATGCCCTGACTGGGAATCGAACTGTGACTTCCTGATTCATAGGTCGATGCTCAACCACTGAGCCATGCCAGCTCTTACTATTATTTTTAACATAAACGTTTACTTTTTAAAAAGAAATCCTCACCGAGGATACATTTTTATTGATTTTAGAGAGGAAGGGAGGGAGAGAGAAAGAAAGACAAAGAGAGAGAGAGAGTGAGAAACATCCATGTGAGAGAGAAACATCGACTGGTTGTCTCCCACGCACACCTCGACTGTGGATCGAACCCGCAACCTAGGTATGTGTCCTGAACGGGAATCAAAACCCCGTGACCATTCAGTGGACGGGACGACGATCCAATCAACGGAGCCACACTGGTCAGGGCTGCCTTCCTCATGGTAAGGAGCTTCCGTCCACTCTTTTCCAGTGTAGAGGTCCAGGCCCATTCCGCATGCAGCTTCTCCCAGGCTCCCCTTAGCCCCCGTCCCCGCAGCAGGTGCCGGAGTGCCCACCGTGATGAATAGCCAACCATCCCGACACAACACGCAATGACACACCACACCAAGGCGGTGCAGCTGGTGGTTGGAGCACAGCACGGCCCGAGTGCCTGGCCTGCTGCCCGCCCGTGTGGACATCCGTTTCCTCACCTGCGGGAGGGAGAGAACTGTACCTACGGCAGGTGGCTGTGGAGATCTCCCGAGCAGTGTGTACAGAACAGCGCCTGGCACTTAGGAAGCACTCACAGCACAGTGGCTATTGCTATGCCCGCCCACAGGGCAGATGAGCGAGTGCTCTCCTCTCCAGGGCCTCACCACAGCCTGTGAGGGAGGGACGGGCATGCGTATTACTGTGGGGCTCAGAACAAGCCACCCGAGAGGCGCTCTGTGGTATGCAGATTGTTTTGAGCTAAGGGCAATTTTAGCCTCCGGCTCAAGAGAAACTTTTGCCCCTCCCTTTAACTGCCTAGAAGAACTTGCATTGGGGGCCTTGCCATAGTAAGAGATGATCAGGGATGACCTCTGTTGACCTATCTGCAGGGCAGGGCCCATTTCTATTTACTAAATGTCTGTCTTTGTCAGCCTGCAATGAGGCTCCCAAGGCACCTTGCTCATCCCTAGCTCAGAGTCTCATAACCTCAACCCCCCCTTTCTATCTCGGAACCTCTTGTGCACGCGGGGTCTCTGGCTCTCATGTATGTGGGGTTCCCACACATGCATACATATGTATGTAGTAAATTTGGTTATTTTCTCTTGTTCATCTGTCTCATTCTATTCGGTTAGACCAGCCAGAAGAACCTGGAGGGGGAGGAAAGTTGTTCCTCCCACACATTACACATCACACACGAGGCTCAGGTGACAGAAAATTAGGTGGCAGCACCTGCTTCTGGGCCCTGGGAAAGGGTTCCTCCTGAATCTCCCAGCTGCCGCCTAAGGAGACAAGGAGTGGTTGAAAGACACAGAGTCGCCCACTCCATGCCCTTATCTGGGACCCCCTCACCTGCATATTCACCTGGGAACCTTGTTCGGTTACCAGTTCTCTCAGACACCCTCCTGTCCCCCAGCACACACACATACTCTCGTCTCGGGGAAGGGTCATACCCCCACTCGTCAGCTCGCAGGCCTGGCCTGCCTCCGGTCTCTGGTTTCCTCTCACCCAGTGCCTCCCCCGACGTTGCTGGCTATGCAGGTGCTGGGCAGCGCAGCGAGTTCTCGGAGCTTCCATGAAGGCTCTGAACTCTGTTCTTCCCTCCTTCCCCAGAAAGTTCTGGAACAGACCAAGAATCTAACCTCCTCCCCATCTCCAGCTCACCAACCTATTCTCTTCTACTCAACCAAGCCCAGCTGCTGCCCACAATGACGACAGCTAAAACCCTACATCAGCCCAGGGCTGTGCAATGTACTAAAGCATTTCCCTCATTACCCCATCTCACAAAGGACAGGCAAAGTCGCTCACTCCCAGGCAATCATTAGCAGGTAACAAAGGGGACGCTGGAATCTGGTTCTTCTGAGGGAGGATGACTTTAGGGATCTGAGGGGACAGCTCAAGGAAGTGACGAGAAAGCACCCCTCCCTCAGGGTCAGCTTCTAAAGGTAAGAAGTGGTCTCGGTCAGCAGAGGAGCCCAGACCCCCAGTGCCTGCCCAAGGTGTGTGTCTCCAGCAGAGCCCCTCAGCCTGCTAGCCACCCTCACCACCCCTGGCCCGTCCTTATACTGGAGCCTCAGTACCTGCGGAGACACTGTTCTCCACAGGGCCCAGACCCCTTCCTCTCCCGCAACCCTTATTTCAAACCAATTGTCAATTCCACTCCTGAACACTTCTCTACTGAATTCCACTCCTGAACACTTTTCTAAGTGAAATGCCTCCTCTTCTGAATTGTTGCTCCTTTGGTTCTAACTGGAACTCTCCCCAGGACAACTTCGATACCAGGACCGCCTGGTGTAATTACTGGTGTGAATGACACCCCCGGGAATGGGCCCCGCATGCGCAGAGGTGTAGGTGAATGAGAGGCCTTGTCCATAGCCTTGCCTATTAGCTGTCCCTCCCTCGGGCTTACGCACGACCTGTGCTTCTCTCTAGCACAACTCTTACCCCAGCTGATTGTAGTCTCCATCTCCTTGTCTCCCTCGGGGGCCCTATTTAATTCACCTCGGTAATCCAACGTTTAGCAGAGTGCCTGGCACGTAATAGCTGCTCAATAAACTTCTGCTGAATGACTGCCTATAGTCTCTCTCCAGCCCACACCAAACCTGCTCTCTCCCCGCTATTCTATTCCTACTGCCACACTGCTCCCCAGTTATTATCCTAAAGCACAAAACTGATTCACATCACTTACTGTTTAAAAACCTCCATTATGCCCCTGCTGTTTATAATAAAATTCAAATTTTATTTTATTAAACTCATATTTTAGATTTTGCTTTGGAGATAAAGAAGCTCTTCGTTGTTTACAAGGTTATCTCTGAGTTGCAAAAACTCCATGTTTTCCCCCTGTATTCCTCCATTCAATCTTGGCTGCCACAATCAGATAGACAGAAAGCACAGACAGAAAGAAGACCCTGTTTTCCTGTATTTGCAGTGGATAAAGTTCAAAATCTGTAGCTGGACACCCAAGGCTCCTCCCAGCCAGATCCCGAACCTCCTCCCCACCTATCTCCTGCCACCCACTCCACAGCACACACTTAAAAATTGATTTCAGAGAGGAAGGGAGGAAGGAAAAGGGAGAGACAGAAACATCAATGATGAGAAATAATCATTCATTGGCTGCCTCCTGCATGCCCCACACTGGGGGGGTCGAGCCCACAACCTGGGCATGTGCCCTGATCAGGAGCTCAATCGTGACCTGATTCATAGGTTGACGTTCAACCACTGAGCCGACGGATAGAGAGTTAAAACATCAATCAGCTGCCTCCTGCACACTCCCTACTGGGGTTGTGCCCGCAACCAAGGTACATGCCCTTGACTGGACTGGAACCTGGGACCCTTGAGTCCACAGGCTGACGCTCTATCCACTGAGCCAAACCGGTTCGGGCAACTCTTGTCCTCTTTACTTAGCATTGGAGATGAAGGAAATACCTGTTCCCACTCTCTAGAATGTTCTTCCTCGCCATCTCCACTTGGACAACTGCTGTGTGCTGTCAGACCAAGCTCCTCAGCCACCTCCATGGTGAAGCCCTACTTCCCCAGGCGAAGCGAACTCCTTTCATGTTCTTTCAGACAGCAGAGAAGAGGGATCCATACCTACAGGCTGCTGGCTCCGTCTCACCTCGTTGAATTCTCCCTCACAACATTCTCCCTCACACAAAACTAGGAAAAGCTAGAGTCAGATTCTGAATCCTAATCGGTGTGACTCTGAAGCCCCTGCTATTCCCTCTATGTGATCACTGCCTCTCCCCCTCTACTATGGGGCCTCTTTGCTATGCTTTATGGCATTTACTGGTGCTCATGTCTGTTTCCCTGTTAGAAGTATGGTCAGAGGTTGTTCTTACATATATCTACATTCCCAGAGGCCACGCCCAGGAATGGGCTCACAGAAGGCCCTCAATAGATGTAGCTAATTGAGCAGATAAATGAGCGATTGGATGGATGCACTGCGGGTTGCATCACTCCTTCAGGCATGAGCAGCAGTGAGGGAATTGTCCAGAGGGAAACACACAAGGGAAACGCGGTCTCACGCTCTAAGCACCAACTGTCTCCTCTCTTTGGAGCGCTGCTTGGAAGCAAACCCACGGCCCTCCAGGAGCTGGCCTGGTTGCCAAAAAACAAACAGCAAACACATCAAAACAAACCAAAAAACATAACAACGGCACCCCGAGGTGACAAGCGCAGCTCCCTATAAAGAGCAAGACGGAGGCACCCTTTGCCTTCTGGGACCTCCCTCTGAGCCCCACACACCAACACAGGTGGCGACAGCTAGGCCACTTGGAAAGAAGGCCTAGGAACAGAAGCACGTGGACGGACTGTATTTACCTCATCGGCCCATGAGGAGACCTGGAGGAATGGGGAGGCAAGGGGGACACTGCACTCAGGCCCAGCTCCTCAAGACGGGGCGCTCAGGAACAATCAGCGAGGTTGGGGGGGCGGATACCAGCCTGATGAATGAGTGGGGGGCATGCAGTGGGACATGCTCGGCAAAGGCAACGTGAGTGCATGCTCATCGGGCCTTGCCGTCCCCCCTGCCAAGCCCCGCACCCTGCTCGGCCCTGTGCTCATGCCCTCCAGCCTGCTGCGAATTGCTCTCTTCGCTGGCCAACTGGTGGGAATGAGGGGCTGTGAAGGGAGTAAACAGCACAGGCCGTGAGTCCAGAAATTTTACATTTGGCAGTTTGATACAGAAAAATAAAACGGGGACTAAGCTACAGGGTCAGGAAAAGGAAGTCTATTTCCAACTGACTTTCCCTTTTAGTGCTGAGTAGCCAGGGCTCCTCTTTTTTAAAAAAATATATTTTTATAGATTTCAGAGAGGAAGGGAGAGATAGAAACATCAGTGATGAGAGAATCATTGATCGGCTGCCCCCTGCACACCCTACATTAGGGATTGAGCCTACAACCCAGGCATGTGCCCTGATCAGGAATGGAACCGTGACCTCTGGTTCATAGGTCAATGCTCAACCACTGAGCCATGCCAGCTGGGCACCAGGGCTCCTCTTCATGGACAATTCTATTGCGAGCAAGATGCAGGCACTGTCAGCACCGGGCAGGTGTTTATGATGCAAGACCAGGCAGGCTGGGCCTGGAGACAGGTGGTGATGGAATGGCAGACCCTGTGTTAGCAGGGTCAATGGAGATCGCTGTCCATCTTCCTTCTCATTCAGAAGTCCCAGGTCCAACAGGCCCAGCGGTGGTCATCCAGGCCCTTCTTGAGCCTCCAGGGCAGTGGGGCTCACTACCTCATGAAGCAGCCCCTCTTTTTTTATAAAGGATAATGTTCTTGTTGATATACTCATTGTCCTCTTCCCGCTCCCACCACCTCTAGCCAGCTCCCTCTGGCTAGACAAGGGCACAGCCTCCTTACCTAATGATAACTAACATTTTTTCTTTGTTTTTATTGTTGACACTATTACAAATGCCTCCAATTCCTCCAGTTCCTTTGCCTGCGTCCACCCAGCTCAGGCCCCCGCCCCCGATCCCTTCTCTCTGGCCATCACCACGCTGTTGTCTGTGTCTATGGGTTATGCATACATGTTCTTTGTCTCATCCCCTCACCTTCTTCCACTCAGTCCTCCCTCCCCGCTCCCCACTGGCAGCTGTCAGTCTGCTCCATGTCTCCATGTCTCTGGATCTATTTTGTTCATCAGTTTATTTTGTTCATGAGATTCCACATAAGAGTGGGATCATGTGATACTTGTCTTTCTCTGACTGGCTCATTTCACTTAGCATGATACTCTCCAGGTCCCTCCATGCTGTCTCAAAGAGTAAGAGATCCTTTTTCACTGCTGCATAGTATTCCATAGTATAAATGTACCACATCTTTTTTATCCACTCATCTACTGATGGGCATTTGGGCTGTCTCCATATCTTGGCTGTTGTAAATAGTGTGAAGCAGCCCTTTTTATTTGCTGGACAGCTCTGGCTCTTAAGAAGCACTTCTTTCTAGTCTATGGAGCTCTACCTCAGTAATGTCCACATTCATTCATCCCAGAGCAGGCTTCTGGAGCCAGTCCACATTCATCGAGGACCCGCCCACCACTATTCTAGTTCTGAAGTTATAGCCATGAGCAAAACAAATTCCCATGAAGTGCTCCTATCTACAAGATTTTCCCCTTCCTCCAGACCCAACTGTGTTCAGTCTGCAGTTTATGAAATCTCTGAGGCTAAGATCAGGTGCCCCCGCTGTACACCAAGAGCCCTCCTTAAAAGAGGAAGAGGAAGTTTTAAAGAGACTGGAAGATGTCAATCTTTTTAGTGTCACCCTGCCTTATTTCCAAAGATCGTAACGCTTACTTCAGTGTCTCTGGTTATGTTCTTGCTGATAGACTTACTGTCCTCTGCCCACTCCACCACCCTGACCAGCTCTCTGGCTCCGCCAGGACGGAGCCTCGCTTACCTCATCATGCTGATCACTAGGCTGAGAACAATGCCTGGCACACAGTAGAGACGGAGTAAACAGTTGTTGAACCAATGGGGTCTCTGCAGAGACCTCTCTCCCTCAGGCATCATCACCTGCCCAAGAAAGAAAGAGCTGGCTTCTTCCCCTGTCAACCAGGCAGATGGGCAGCAGGCCTGAGGGGCGCCTCCCGGGGACGTTTGAGGGCACAGAGCCAGGCCAGTCCCCAACCAGAGCCACCGAGCAGCTGGCGTGCTGGTCAGGCCTAGTGTCTGTCTAGCGGACACGGATCCCGGGACCGTTTCCTGGTGAGGAAACAAAAGTGAGCCGCAGGGAGTCAGCCAGTCCCCCAGGCTGGTCCCAGGCCCTGGCTCTGGAGAGCATGTTTCTAGGACCCTGGGGACAACAAGCCAACAGCTACTCAGGAACCCAAAGTAAGGCCACAAGAGCTGGTTCCGTCCAGGAGCAACCGGAGTCCTGTGAGCTCAGTCAAGGGATGCTTCCGGGAAAGGGGAGTCGCAGATAAGGTTTAAAAGGAGAGAGGGTGCCCGGACGGCATGGATCGGTGGTTGAGTGTCGACCTATGAACCAGGAGGTCGAGGTTCGGTTCCTGGTTGGGGTGCCTGCCCAGGTTGCTGGCTCGATCCCCAGTGTGGGCTGTGCGGGAGGCAGCCAATCAATGGTTCTCTCTCACTGTGTGGGAGGCAGCCAATCAATGGTTCTCTCTCATCGTTGATGTTTCTATCTCTCTCTCCCTCTCCCTTCCTAAAAAAAATAGAAGGGAAAAAAGAAAAAGGAGAGAAGGGTTTGATAGGTAACAATTTCAAATAACATTCATATATTGAACAGTTAAGTATTCTGGTAACCACTTTATAGGCCTCAATTCATTTAAGGCTCACAACACCCTGAGAAGTAAATATGATTAACCCCTTTCACAAACAGAGAAACAGGAGCTTGGAGATGAAGTAACTTGTCTAAGGCCAAGGCTAGTCACTGGCAGCACCAGGATTTGAACCCTGGGCCGGATCCGGTCCAAATCTGAACTCACCGCTGCCTGGCATCAGTGGGTCCCCCGGCACCAGTGTCATCATGGCCTCAGTAGCCCCGGGGCATCCTCTGAGGTTTCTCTATTATAAGAAAATCAAGCCTCAAGGGCAGAGCTGAGACTGAACCATCGAAGTCCAAAGCTCTCAAGTTCACTGCACACCCGCCAGGCCCTTCAGACACAGAGGAGATCGTAGCCATGCCACACAGCCCACCGGCCGTCACAGCCCCCACCCCGAGGCCGCCCTGCTGTTGACCTGCTTTCATGGGGCTGCTTTCCCAGAGTTTCTTCTGTAGCCTGACTGCTCTCCATCCCAATTGCCTTCTCCCCACTTCAATCCTAGAGCAGGGCACATGAAAGCCATCAGGAGACTTAGCATCACCCAGCTGGGTCCCCAGTGTGTCCCAGCCCAATCCCCTCCCTTTCCAGGGGAGACATCAGGCCCAGCAGGCTGACCAAGGTCCCACCAGCCTCTGCGGTCAGTGGGATGACTGTCCCCTCTATGGAACCATCTCCCCCACATGGGCTATTCCTTGTCTGGGAGAACCTGCACCATCTTTTGCTCCATGAAGGTCTTGCCTAGGCCTGGAGAGCTACAGGAGTCTCGCTGATTGCATTTTCTGTGCCTGTTGTTATGGGCTGGATTGTGCTCCCACCCTCTAACCCAGCCGTGGGCAAATTACAGTCCATGGGCCGGATCCGGCCCCGTTTGAAATGAATGAAACTAAAAAAAAAAAAAGAGCGTACCCTTTTATGTAATGATGTTTACTTTGAATTTATATTAGTTCACACAAACACTCCATCCATGCTTTTGTTCCGGCCCTCCGGTCCAGTTTAAGAAACCATTGTGGCTCTCGAGTCAAAAAGTTTGCCCACCCCTGCTAACCCCTGCCCAAATTTCATATGCTGAAGCCCTAACTTCTAGTACCTTAGAATGTGACTGAATTTGAAAATAGGGTGTTTAAAGAGGTAATTAAATTAAAATAAGCCCTAGCTGGCTTGGCTCAGTGGATAGAACATCAGCCTACAGATTGAAGGGTCCCAGATTTGATCCCAGTCAAGGGCACATGCCCAGGCTGTGGCCTCAATCCCCAGTGGGGAGCATGCCCATCGATGATTCTGTCATCATTGATGTTTCTGTCTCTCTCTCACCTCCCCCTTCCTCTCTGAAGTCAATAAAAACACATTTTAAAACAAGTAAAATGAGGTCTTAGGCTGGGCTCTAATCCATCTGGCCGGTCCCCATGAGAAGAGGAGATCTGGACATGCATAAGAGATGCCAATGGTGTGGCCCCAGAAGAAAGACCAGGTGAGGACATAAAGGAGGCAGCCGTTTGCAAGCCAAGCAGAGAAACTGACCCTGCCAACACTTTGATCTTGGATGTCCAGCCTCCACAGCTATGAGAAAGTACATTTTTGTTGTTTAGGCCACCCATTCTCCGGTACTTTGTTACAGAGGTTCTAGCAAATAAATCCTCCCCTTCAACATTTGTAAAGAGAGGTTTCCCAAAAGGCTGCCTTCTGTTACCTGCGCATGACGCGTGTCCCACCATGCCCTTGTCTGTAGAGGAGCTGTGCCTCTCCCATCCAGCACGGCTGCCTAAACACCTAACTGACCGCCGCTGCCCCGAACACCCCCAGCTGATGTGTATACTCAGCACAGCATGTTTCCCACAGTATCCACCTCAACAAATCAAACAGGAAAATAAGGTGGGAACAATGATTTATAAAGGAATAATTAAGTTAAAACTCTGAAATTGCATACGCTGATTCTGGACTCCAGGGGATGCCATTTGCATTGTAGTCCATGTCCCTCATCTTGCAATGTCAATGCCCATGCTTCCCTCTAAATCGGTGGTTCTCAACCTTCCTAATGCCGCGACCCTTTAATACAGTTCCTCATGTTGTGGTGACCCCCAATTTCATTGTTACAAATTGAACATAATTAAAGCATAGTGATTAATCACAAAAACAATATGCAATTATATATGTGTTTTCCGATGGTCTTAGGTGACTCCTGTGAAAGGGTCGCTCGACCCCCAAAGGGGTTGCGACCCACAGGTTGAGAACCACTGCTCTAAATCAAAGAGCAAACAAGCCACACACTTTTAGACTATCCCAGTCTCCCTTGGTTTTAATTGTTGATTTTAGGGAAGTATCTCTCCACACCTCAGTTCTCCGCAATTGTTGAGAACTGTGGGCTGACAGCACACGCTGTCTACAAGTAACTCTACCCCTGGAAGCATCTGTCCCTTTGGCTCTATAGTTCTGTGGGACTCTGTAGATTTCCAGGACTCTGGGGGTAGTAAACTGTCATTTTAAGGGGCGAAGACATGCTCCTCCCAAATATTGGCACTACTGCTACCAAAATATAAACTGTGGCTAGTCACCCGAACGTCCAGTTACTGTGATTAGCCACGCAGTCCCCATCTAGCGGGGACATGCCTGTCTGTCTCATGAGAGTGGGTCTCTGAGCCCTGAGAGACTGTGGACAGGTCACAAGTGCTAGGACCTTGGGGTCAGAAAGTCTTGGTTTGAATCCCAGCTCCACCATCCCCTCTCTGGGCCTTAACACCTCACGAGAAAATCAGGTTAACAATTCTTACTTAACGGAGCTCCATGAGGATTAAGCTAAGTGGGTCAACAGTAAGTAGACTATCTAGGAGTGTGTCTAGTGCAGAGTACTCGTTACATGTTAATTCTTTCCCCCCTGGTTTTCCTCCTTCCTCTGTACCTACCCTCCTAGTGAAGGTCAGGCAGGTTCTTCTAGTCTCCCTCCTGGTGGCACCTTTGCTCCTCCACTGAAGGGTGGAAGATGCCAGAGACAGGGGAGACAGCTCTGCATCCACAAATGCGGCTGCACAGCACCTGGACTCCCTTCTCTGGTGAACTCACTGCCCAAGGGGGCAGTTTTAGGCAGGTTTCCTTCCAAATGAAAAAGAAACTGAGGGATGATACATAATTGATCCTTTACAAGAGGTAGAGAGGGCGCCTGAATAGACCACCAAGCCAGGAGGCAGGGAGGTTGGCTCCTACAGGTTCCTGCTTCAATTCCCAGATTCCAAGATACAATATACAACAAAAGAGGTGGGAGAGGAGGATACAAGCAAAACAAAACAATGACAAAGCAAATACACACACACACACACACACAGCTCAATATAAATGCTTGTTAGGTAGAAAATATAGAGTAGAGAGAGTCTAAGTGTTGGCATTCCCTAGCAAGCCTCAGTTTCTTTAATGGAATATTCATTTAAAGGAATATTCATTTATTTCTAGTGGGATGAGAAACAATGTGTGATCTGCAGTAATAACTGAGTAGCCCTGCGTTATTTAAAAATGCCTACTCTAAAAAAAAAAAAATGTCTAGTCTAACTGCCCAACTTGTGGGTCATCAATAAGGGCCTCCTATCCCTCAACCCCTACTGACTGGGTAAGTGACAACAGGAAATACATAGAACTTGCAAAACATAATAATCCTTTCCATTTGATGAACAGCTTTATAATACATCAGTCACCATCATATCCATGTTACATTTTAAACCACAACACTCAGCCATGGAAAGCTGAATCTCAGAAAGGTTCGGTGACTTCCCTAAGGTCGTACAGCCAGTAAGAAGGGGCTATGAACTTGACCCCATGACCCCTGACCCCTACCTAAGACATGCACTCACTCTTTTCACTCAATCACAAGGGAGAAGCATAACATCAGGTGCCAGTGGCCATGCACATGGGCACGCATACTTGTAAGGAGATAACCGAGATTTGACAGCAACTTCCTCCTGTTTGGGGCGCTGCTCAGGACCCCATTAGAGCCCGGGTTTCAGGGACGTGACTAACGCACGCCAGGTACTTGAAACATAAAATAGAATCAAAACTAGAGGGGAATCTATGGGAAACGAAGGTCCAAGAATCAAAGAGAAGGATAAAGAGAAACTTCATATTCTATCTCTAACGTTAGCTCCACAGTGTCAAGTGACCACCTGTCAAGAGCCAAGCAAGAGGAAATGGACTGCAGCAGCAGGCTTCGAGAGAAGGATCAGACGTCCTGATCGGGTGGTGGTGGGAATGAACAAGAAAATGAGCTGAAAAGAAAGGAGCGATGATACCAAAAAGTTCACCCAAAACTCTGACGTGCTCTGAGAGTAGGAAGGTGGCCACTCACATTTTCTGCAGAGAGGCCTCACAGGGATAGCGGGGGAGATGTTCTAAAAAACAAGCAGAGATCCCCAATCCTAGCGTGGCGAGGATTTGTAAAGAGACAGGACAGCCCGACCAATGTGGCTCAGTGGTTGAGTGTTGACCTATGAATCAGGAGGTCATGGTTCAATTCCAGGTCAGGACACAGGCCCTGTTACAGCTCCATCCCCAGTAGGGGTATGTGGGAGGCAGCTGATGGATGTTTCTCTCTCATCATTGATGTTTCTCTCTCTCTCCCTCTCTAAAATCAACTTAAAATATATATTTTTTAAAAAGACTAAGGACAACTAGGAAAAGGGTACTCTGTGTGTGGGGGGAGGGAGGGAGGATCTTAGTCCTAAGGCAGACATGCCAGGAAGAACTTCACTTTCCATAATCTATCCTCTGCATCGCATTCCTAAGGAAAAGAACTTTAAAAGCCTGCCTTCAATATACTTGTAATCCCAGAGACAAAGAGATGAGCTCACAATTCCCTTATAACTTATCACACATCAAGTCAATTTCATACACTCACTGGAGCACCCACCGATCGTGTGCCAGGCACTGAGGTGCCAGGGAAGTCAGTCCGCCCTCACAAGCAGCCCCTTCCCCACCCGACCTCATCTCCCTGCTCCGGGTCGATTTCTGCTTTGCCACACAGACCCAGCCGCCACCTCGGCCTCTCCCCATCATCTCCAGACTCTGTTTTAAGGGACTTCCTTCCCATGGCAAGAAAAATCCCTCCCCTCGACTTTCCCATCCTGCCCTGGTTCCAAAGCACACCCCATTCCCCCAGCTACCATCACATACCAAATGCTCAATGCTAGCTTTTCCCTATCTTGTCCTCATTTGTGTTTTTTTAAAAGATTCTTCGGGCTTCTGCAATCTCTCTCCCCATCAAACGGGAGCCCTCAAAATGGGAGCCTTTTCCCTCGGTTCTTCCCGCTCTGCCCACAGGGGGCGGTCAGTGCAAGGAATTCAATGCCAGGCCACAAAGTGTTCCCAGATGTCGCCCAACCATCAGATTCAAGGAATAGTCATTGAGTACCAACTGAATACCCACGGGACTCAAGCATTCTATACCTTATTTTCTGCTGGGACAACTAATTCACAATGAAAGATGGTGACTGACAAAAAGGATTGCAACTGAGGTCTTGTGACTGGGTCTAGTCTCTTTTCATCCCCATCCTAGCCCCAAGCTTACAGAGCAGGATACCTGGGCAACACCAAATTCCCTGGGCAGTTCAGGGCAGTTTCTGTAACAAGAATGGAATCCTAATGGTGCAAGCCTCATGGACAGGACTGTGTGTGTGTGTGTGTGTGTGTGTGTGTGTGTGTTGCAGAGACAGGGAGATGGGGGGCGGGGGGCGGGGATAAAAAGAAAGAAATGAGAAGACAAAGGAGGCAGGAGGACACAGGTAGAGGTATCCGGCATCAAGGAAGTGGTGCTAGAACCAAAGGGAACCTTTCTCCGTGTTCTTCGACATTAGGAAAAACATCCCGCCACGTTTCCCATCACTGCCTTCAATTCCCTTTCGTTCAGGGGACGTGAAGCTCAGAGCCGGCTTGATGATTAGATTGAGTTTAATTCACTTGTGTAATATCCCTGTTCAGAACGATGTCTAATTAACGCTTTTGTTGGAGGGAATAAAACCTCCCATAATCATTAAGGAAAGGGGGAAGGAGAGGGAAGCCTTCCCAGGCAGCGGCCATGGATCCACCAAGCTGCTTGCTGGCTCCATCTTACAGATGTCTTAATGAGACGTGTCTTACAATGGGATTATCCCTCGCTTTGGACCAGGACAAGCAGATGGAGCTGAGATTTGATGATGGGATGCTCAATGCTGCATGACTCAGCACTCACACCTATAACTGGGGCCCTTAATTCTGGGGGCCAAATCCAGAGAGGGCACCTGGCCAGAAAGCATCCACCAGGGAGGACAGTCCTTCTCCAAACCACTGGAGGAAAGTCCAAGGATGAGTTTACTTTCTATTCCCTCACCCCCTCCAAGCTTTGCAGGGAGAAATAATACCTCAGTTTTGTTTCTAACTTTGCAGTTTGCAAAATGAATGTATAAGTGCGCACAGACAACTCGCTGGGGACAGAGAACACCAAGCCCATTGAACAGGCGAGGAGAGTGAATGAAGCTCAGAGAACTGAGGGACCTGCCCAAGGTCACGAAGCTAAGACATGCCATGGCCAGGAGTGGTGTCAATTCTGACTCCAGAACCCAGGCTTCTTGGGGACCAGGCTTTGTCTGCAGGGCCCTGGGCATGGGCGTTGCTCTCCAGAGAAGTCCCACAGAGCACACCCTGCTGAGAACATAAGGAAGGCCTCGGGATGGTTTGGGCTTTTAGTGGAAGAGAAACCATATAAAATTATATGTGAGGGTCTGAATGGCATGAGGAGGTGGTGGGGGATCAATAGCTTTCCTAAGATTTTTTTAAAGAGTCTATGGCTTAAAAATCACAAGATTCAGTAACCTGGAGTCCTATCTCTGACCACGCCTTCTACTGTAAATTGGGAATACAACAGGTTGGGTTATTATTGTGGGGACCTGGGTTCTAATCTTACCATTTTAATCTGGGTGAGCTATGGTTTAACCTCTCTGGGCTTCAGTTTCCATTCCTGAAAAGCAGAGATATCAAACCCTGTCCTGCCTATGACACAGAGATTGTGTGAAACCAAAATACATAAGGAGAAGAGAAATGGTGGCCAGAAGGTAACAGTGGGAGAGATATCACTGTTTACCCTTCTGCATTTTAAAAATTTTGTACTGTGTTCATTACCTACTAAAAACACAAAAGTAAAAACTGAACACCAATGCACGGAGTCATCAGGTTATAGAAGCTTTATACACACAAGCTCCCTTAATTCTCTCAAGCCCTGCGAGGCAGAGATAATTTCCCCGGTTGCACAAGAGGCGGCTGAGGTTTGGCAAACTTGGATACTAGTAAGTTGCCCAATGATCTGAAGTGACTCCATAGTAACAGGTCTAGAACTAAAATTCACATTTCTCTGATTTCAGAGTTGCTATTTGGATCTCTCTTTTTCTCTGATATGACAGGTGTTCATTCTATCTCATAAACGTTTGGTATTAAGAGATAAACTTGACATTTGATGTATAACGGAGGAGAGTAAATTTTACTATATTGCTAAACATAAGACTTCCATAACTACTTGCCCCATTGTACTGGCAGCCTGACGAAGCGCATGCGCGGGCACACACACACACGCATACACACACACACACACACACACACACACACACACACACACACGAGCGTGCTTTTGTTAGAGCAAGAGGAGGGTTGGGATGGGTACCCAGATGCCCTCCCCTGCTCGGGACTGTGGAGACCTGCCCAGGCGGCCTGGCGAGAGCCGTTCCTTCTGCCCCACTCCCAAGCACCCTCACCTTGCCTTGCAGCCCTGTGGATACCTGGCTGCTGATTCACGTTTGGGTTATTGTTTTCATGCTGCCGCCCACATGCCCGGCGCAGGATTATCCATGGCAGCGCCTTGGCTTGGGTTACAGCCCCTGGAAGGCAGGGGCCGGGCCATATGTAGCTCTTCATATTTCATCCATCCCGAGCCAGACACAATTATGTGCTTAATAAAGATTTGAGCAGATGACCACAGAGATAAAGGTAATTTATTCCGACTAACAGAGAAACGGAGCCTCTAGGTGGAGTAATTTTTACCAGACAGGGCTAGGGCTGCGCGGTGAAATATGTACTGATACCCAGAGGAAAGGCAAGATCTGCATCCTGGCTCTCCCCAGCTCCAGAGGAGAGAGCTGTCCCCCCACCCCCCACACACCCCCAACCCCGCCAGCAGGATCAGTTTGTCTGCCTACAGAAGGGAGGCGATAACACCTACTAACACCTACTTCTCGGGGCTGTAGTGAAGACTAAACAAAGGGACTACGGAAAAGTGCTGTGTATCTGCCACTTAGAGAAAGAGGGAGAAAAATAAATGACCACATAACTGAGCAAGCCCCTAGGATGCTAACGCATACCTCCGGTGCCCTCCATCCCTGGTGACAAAAGCTGCCCTGCCCCCGGGGTCTCCTGTGCCTGGCTGAGGGCCGGGCACAGCGGCAAATGGAATGAAGGCTCCAAAGGTCCTTGCAAAAGCCTGAAAACCTACAGTGAAGTTCAAGGCCCACCCATGTCTGTGAACAGCTAAAGGGAACGTAAAGAGCCCAAATTCTCCCTAAATTTCATGTAAGTTGCAGGAACCCATCTCCAGCCTTTCGGGGTGAGGCGCAGCTAAACGTTCCCTAATGTCCAAGCAATAAACCACCTAGTACAAGTGACCACGCAGCACACGGAGGGCCCAGGCGTCCGGGACCCTGCGCATCAAAGCAAATAAAGCCAGGACCCCCGCAGGAGTATGGGCAGGTTCTGAGGAGGGTGGTGGTGGAGTAACACAGGGCATTCCAGGAAGTGACCGCAGGCGTTCTCAGCCTGGAGGCGAGGGTGAGCAGGCCTGACCTCAGACCTGGCAGGAGTTGGGGGGATGGTGGAGGAGGGGTTGCACTGGGGAGTTGGGAGAAGTCAGTGTGGGAGTGCAGGGGGGCAGTAGGAGTGTTGGTCCTTTCTGAGGTGATCTCTGTGGGATGTCATTCCTTCCCTAAGGGTGCCTTGCTCTATCCCTAAGACTGAACTCCTGTTCTCCATGCACCAAGCTCCCCGGGCCCTAAAGACAAGGGATTTGTCCTGGCTTCGAGCTTCCCGGGGATGCTGCTCACATCTGCTGCCTTGCTCCGAGATGGCACGGACACCCTGAGGACCTACTGTGAGCCAAGCTCTTTCAGCGGATCTAATCCTCCCCATAGCCCTCTGCTCCGTTGCATGATCCCCATTTCAGGAAAAGGCCTGGGAGTGGGGCGGGTAGCAGCGTGGTCTCCAGGCCAGACTTTCTGATGGCGGTCCCCGCGACCCTGTCACACCTTCGCTGCCAGACTTTGGACAATCCACTTAGCTTCTCTGTACCTCGGATTTCTCTCCTGTCCTATGGGGATGAGAGAATGTCAGCCTCATAGGATCGCTGTGAGGAGCGAATGCATTATCACTCAGGGTGCCTGGCACGGGTTAGTGCAGCTGCGATTGTAACCGAGTACGTCCGACTTCCAAAGCCACGCTCTTTCCACCTTCCCACAGGGTCCCACTCCTTCAGATCCCCTAAGTACACTGTCTCCCATTTCTCACAAGTCCTCGTAAGGTTACAAACTACTCATGGGTCGGGGGTGGCCGCCTGCTCAGCCCTCTGGCCTCCATGCACCCAGAGAGCCTTAGATCAGTCGTGAGCCGAGGTAAGCGGGCGCAGGTGTCAGCGTAGTAAAGTCAGTGTCATTGTGACCCAGCAGAACAGGCGCAGGGAGCAGCGCGAGCGGCCTGAGGCTGGGGGCTCACGTCCCCTGGTTTGCTTTCCATGGTATGAGATTTAAAGGTGAAGCATTAGCGCTGGACAGACGGGACTGGGCTGGGGAAAGGGCCCCATGGAGATGCTGGAGAGGCAAGCCCTGCCTGCAGCGCCTTCCTCTCCTTCCCCCTCTCTCAAGGCCTCCGCTCTCCTATGACTTCTCCAAGAGGACACAGTGCCAGTGTGCTAAGTGACATGGGGGTCCCCTACCCCCACCCCACTCCAGGCCGGCAGGGCGCCCCTCCCTGTAAGGGAGGCCTGGCTGATCCTGAAAGGGCTTCTCTGCCCTCCTGTGAGCTCAGCACTCCTACCTGCCCCTGCCCAGTGCCCCCTGCTGTTCTGCTTGGCAAGGGCATTTCTTCAGCCCTCCTGACCTCCTCCTGCCCAGGAGGAAGGAGGCATAATTGGCTGCGCTTCCCCTGGGACGTGGGAGAGGAGAGTGGCTCATTAAACCACCCGTGCGCGCCTGTCCTCTGCTCCCTCCCTGGTTTCTGCCCATCTGCAGCCCGCTCCTCTCCATCTCCTCCATCCCACTTCCCTCTACTGGTCCTCACCCCCTCTGGCCTCTCCTTCTTGTCCTCTCCTTTTCCCTGGGTAGATCTCTCCCTTCCCATCTCGATGTTCATCCTCTCTCTGCCCGGCTTCCATCTCTGGTTATTCACCCCTGCCTTTCCCCCCAGTCTCCCAAGGTCCCCTTTGCTGAGATCCCTCCCCTCCTCCCCTCTGTTTCGGTCCCAGCTGCCTGCTCAGGCCACCTGTCCAGCTCCCTTGCCAGTCTCAGCCTTGTTCCGGGCCTCAGAAGCCTCATTTTCTTGCTGCTCTTTCTCTTTTCCTCCATCTCTTTCTTCTGCTCCTGTTTCTTGGTCCATTTTCCCTATCTCTCTCTTTTTCTACTTTCCTTCCTGTGTCCCCTTCATTCAGTTCTTCTCCTTCTATCCTCTTCCCCTCTCCCACTCAGCGCTTCCACTGCACGGAAAGAAATGTATATTTTGAGTGATTTGTATACATTCCATTCCTTTCCCAGTGGGAGGAGAGGCTGGGGGAAACCCAGGGGAGGGCACTGCTGGCTTTTCTCATCCTAAGTGCCCATCTGGGTTCAGAATCCACTAGTTAGTTCCAAATGTCAAGGCCAAGGAGAAAAAAAATAACAGCCGATGCTGCCTCTCCACAGACTGGAGTGAGCTCTGGGCAGGAGTTACCAGGGGTCACCTCCGTGGCAGGGTGTCTGCCAGGCGCACCTGGGCTGCCCACAGCTGTGGCCGAGGGAATCTGAAGGGAGGACCTCTTTTTAAATCTGGTTTCCTCAACGGAGGGCAAGCAGTTCCAACCTCTGAGAAATTACTGACTTGATTTTGCCACACCGCCCTTCCTCCTTCTAAAAATGCAGCTGGCGGTAAGCTGCCTTCAGCTCTGAGGTCGGGGCAATCCTGCCAAGCTGGGGCGGGGTGGGGGGAGGGGACACTTGCCTTATAGGGAAACCATCCAAACATCTGGATTCCCTCTGCCAGGCTTGTTTCAAGTTCCCCACCATAAAGCACTATGCCTTCAGGTATGATCTTCCACAACGGGGCCCAAAGGCCTTCCCGTACGCATGCTCCAGGCTGACCAATTCCTACACTACTTGTTCACACTATGTGTTCAAAGCCCTTGGTCTCCATTCTCTCCTCCCTCCACTCCTTCCCAGAAAATAACTTCCCATTTTTAAAAACAATATTTTTTAAAATTGATTTCAGAGAAAGGAGGCTGAGGGAGAGAGGGAGAGAAACATCAATGATGAGGGAGAATCACTGATGGGCTGTCTCCCACGCACACCCTTACTGGGGATGGAGCACACAACTTGGGCATGTGTCCTGACCGGGAATTGAACCGGGACCTGAACCGGGACCTCCTGGTTTTTAGGTGGACGCTCAACCACTGAGCCACACTGACCGGGCTCCTTCCCATTTTTTAAATACTGACATTGCACTTCTTCCAGAAAGCCTTCCTAGGTCGATTCCATCTTAAAGATGGAAGAGAACTAAGAATTTGTTTGATGGCACCTCAGTTTAGAGTTAGGACACTGAGTGGCAGAGTACTTCGTTGATTTGCCTGATGCAAGTGTTTAGCACATGTTAAATGAGTGAATAGATCTAATTTCAAGACTCACTTTCAAGAATAGTAATGGCAATGCTGGGATTGGACGCCCAAGTCTCCTAACGCCTACTCTTGTGCTCTTTTCACCTTACCCAAGGTGCCTTCGAAGCAGAGAAGGGAGAATTGCTGGCAGGTCTGGTGGCCAGGGATGTCCCTTGTTCTCTATCCTCAAATGCCTTTCCCTATAGTCAGTCTCTTTGCTATGTCTGAGATGGGTGATATGTTGGTCTTAAATAAATATTTTCTCACTTTTGCCCGTGAAGGTCAAAAGAGGAAGGCCTACCCTTCCAGGCCAGAACTTTGCAATTGCTTGGCCCACTTCATGGCTGCAGGTCAAAGAGGAGGGGCTACACAGCGCCCCAAAAGAACTTTAGCAGGTACCTGTGGACCCTAACGTCATCTAGGGGGGTCGCTCCCGGCTCCTCCTGGACCAAATCCTTGTTTTTTCCGCACTTGCATGGGAATATGCCGACAACAGTCCACAGGAAGAAGCAGCGAGCTGGAAACAAGGCCTGGACCCTCTAGCAGAAGGCCTGCACGTGTCCTGACATTAGCCAAAGGAATACAGATGTGGATGGGCAAGACAGGGGCTTAGTGGAACAGCACCTGACTGAACACTGGACCCTCTCCCTCCCTTCCGGCTAAGGCGTCATGCAATCTGTGCAAGAGGCTGTGTGTGGAGTTCAAATCTCAGGCCTAGGATTTGGTGTCTGGCAAAGGATCTGGGTAAACCCTAACTTTTGACTGTAGGGAGGCAGCATGTCTGCAGTAGAGACCCTGGATGTGTTAGGTCACTCTGCACCTAGGGGAACCCCTCGGCACTAAACGCAAATTTAATGGTGACACTGCGGTCAGTGAATATGGGTGGTACTGAGCTGTGGTAGAGAGAGCTCTGGAATAGGAATCAGGAACCAGCTGGTCACAATCAGCTGTGAGGCAGGTCCCAGCCCTTATCTGGTCTTCAATTTCTTAACTCAAGGAATAGACCGTCTCGAAGAAGGTCCTTCCAGAACTGATGCCCCAGAACATAGCCAGTGTTCAGCACATGTTACATGAGTGAACAGATCTAACTCCAAGACTCATTTTCTCCCGATATTTGTAACGCTGTCCACACTGCTCAGATCCCGCTGGTCTCGTTTCGATAACGGTCCCTTCAGCATCTTGCTTGCATGTTGGCCTTCTCTAACTTCATAAGGGCAGAAACCTGACTGTAGTCTCTCAAACGTCATTCTGTTGGTCCACTTTCAACAGAGAACCCAGGTGTATAATAAGGTTTTCATCGCTGCCCGCCAAGACCCAACCCCCAACCGTTACCCACACACACACCTGGAGGGGGATTCTTTCTCCCCTTGCCATCCATGCCATGTCTCCTCCTTCTGAGCCCTCTCCGGACTTGCCCTTTAAGGAAGTCTGGCCAAACTAGCAACCTGTAACCATACTCAATATTATTTCTTTTCCCCCTCATTCAATGCCTCAGGTTGCATTATATTTATCCGAAGTGGCACATACGTATGGTAAGCATAAGCAAACCTTCAAAGTCAACCTAAGGGACTAAGTAAAGCCCCTTTCACCAAGCCCACCAGAGCTGCCACATCCACGCAAGCTCCGGGGCCCTCTCAGCCTTCCTCAGGTCAAGGGAGGAAGGTTAAACACATAAATTTTTATATAAATAAAAAAAACAGCCTGACTAGTTTGGCTCAGTGGATAGAGCATTGGCCTGCGGGCTCAAGGGTCCCAGGTTCGATTCCGGTCAAGGGCATGTATCTTGGTTGCAGACACATCCCCAGTAGGGAGTGTACAGGAGGCAGCTGATCGGTGTTTCTCTCTCATCGATGTTTCTAACTCTCTATCCCTCTCCCTTCCTCTCTGTAAAAAAATCAATAAAATATATTTTAAAAAACCGACAGCTAAACTCAGCCCCGGCTTTTATCTAACCAAACTCCTCGTGTTAGGGATGACCGAGGACCAGCGAGATCAAGCACTTGCTCAAAGTCACAGAGCTGATGTAGGGGCCAGGAAGGAGCTGGAAGGTGGGGAACGCCTCACAGATGCGAGCCTTTCCCCAGCTGCCTGAGCCGGTGGGACAAGGAGTCACGTTGATAGCGTGCAGCCAGCTGAAGTCTTTCCTGGTGGAGGATCTGCACTAAAGTGCAATAAAGGGTCTGGTCCCATCACCGGAAAAGAGTTCTCATAACAAAAGACAACCCCCAGGTCTGAAGAACTGAAAAGGTTTTATAATCCCAAGAAAGAACTTAACAGCCTGGGGTGAAGCCCGGGCTACGGCGTTTCTTGCTGTGAATTTTTGAGGTTTTGGTGGAGACACTTCCTTGATTACAACCCACACTGGACATTTTTAGGTTGCTGAGGGTGGGACCACCAACAGCATGTGCTGTCTAACCCAGAAGAATTATAGCAGCGCAGCCTCTTCCTCCTCCAACCCAGTAAGTCCACCCACCGCCCCAAGGCAGCCCCGCCATCGGTTATGATGAAAACATTCATTCCTCAGTTACCCACGCCCCCGAGGTAGAGCAGGGCTACAGATCGTACACGAGCCATTTCCGCTTCGGAAAGCATGCTCGTGAATTTTTAGCAGGGCCTGGTCATGTTCTACGGAAGGTGATATTAACAACGGGTTTGCATTCTCTGGGCACACATGAAGTGATAGTGCAACGAGCAGATGTGGTTGGCTGGAAGAGGAACCAGATTTGGAATGGAACGTTCATGATAGGGACCCACCAAGGGGACAAACCATAGTCAAATAACTGCAATAGTCATTCAACAGGCATTGTGTGCGTGTGTGTGCGTGCGTGTGTGTGTCTGCGCGCGCGTGTGTGCGTGTGTGTGTGTGCGCGCGTGCGTGTGCGTGTGTGTGGACTTACTGTGTGGCAGGAACTCTGCTATGTGCTGGGGAGACGAGATAAGAGAAGGAAGTTAGTTGTAAATATGAGCAAGACTCCCTATCCTGGAGTCTGACAGGCTGGTGAGAGAGGCAGAGGTAAAGGACTAAGACGAAGGATAAGTATGTTGAAATTCAAGCAATTCTCTTTGGAAGCCAGAAGGAACAAATACTTTATTCTTTGTGGGGAGTGAAGAATACCGTAAGAGAGACATACTAAAGTGCATCTTAAAGGCAAACCCGGATCTCAAAGGGCAAGTAAAGGGTGAGGAGGTCATTTGGGCTGCCGGGGCATGGAGGTGAGAAACTGCCTGGACTGTTCAGGGAAGAGTGAGGTGACGGTAGAATAGCATCTACTTTCACTTCCCCACCCAGTGCTCGGGAGGCGACCTGACCGGCTTCCCCCTCACAGTAAAAGGAAAACTGCAAACCCCAGACCCCTGTTGATGCGCTGCCTGCTTGGTCACCATTTATTTGGACAAGACAGTTCTTGCTCAGGTTCATCCTAAAGCAAGTTCCTTCCCACTGGTTTATTCTTCAGAGCTTAAAAAAAAAAATCGCCCTGGAAAATGCCCCAGTTCCAGTTCACAGCAGTGTTTGCAACCTCAGCCTTACTCAGCTAAGAGCCCATTTTTCTGGGATTCCCAGACCTGGGACGTTCTTGACAGTGGACTATTTTGGGGGGCATTTCTCCTAGCTTCAGCCCCTCTAACCCCTTCTAGTTTGCTGCTGCTTTAAAGCTGCCAGGGAAAAAAGATGGAGAGGAGGCAGCCCTCTCTGCTTCTCTCCCTTGCTCTGTGGTTAAGCTCAGCAATGATCCTACAAGCCTGGAATTTGAGGAATTTCCTGCCCTGTGCTCCCTGGAAGAGCTGAGAGAGACCTAGCAATTAGGCCTGGAGTTTCCACTCCTGCTCCCTCCACCCAGTCCAGTGCCCGGAGTGAACAGCCTGCTCCAAGGGGGCCGCGTGGGGCACAGCCGGGGATGTCTCTGTGGCCTTAAAATTGCATAGGAACATCACCCCCAGAAAGCCACCCCCGCTGTCACCCCCCTCCAGCCTCCCAAAGTGTGTCTGCCAAAATATTCACATCCTTTCCCTAGGTGGTGGAAATAATAATAATCCAGGACATACATAAAGTCAGTTCCTTCCAGGATCCATCTTGTTCTTCCTCAGTTATCTCAGGATAGCTCCCTGTGTTTCTTTCTTTCTCTCCCCCGCCCCCACGGCCCCCTTTTTACCCTCCCACCCTTGACCTGTGCCTCTCTCTGGCTTCTTCTCGCTTTCCCCACTTCGCTTACATATTCATTATGCCCTGACTTGTTTGATTGGTGCCCTGGCCCGGTGTCTGTCTGCAGGCTGAGGGTCTGAGAGCTCCTCCCTGGTGGCATGTCTGGCGCTGGGACGTCCACAGGGCAGCAGTGGAAGCCCTTGGCTTCTATTTCTTTGGTTCAAGCCAGAAACACGGGGACAGGAATAGGCAAAACCGCTCCTCAGTCATTAGAATGAACCTTGTGTAACTTCTTTTCTGCAGCAGCTAGAACAGCAGAAGTAAATTCTCTTCTTAATTATGTTTTGTTCAGGCTAATATTAAAATTGGTTCATATTCTCCTGTCACACATGAATCGATGGCTGGAGACCAAGTGTCAGGCAAGAGCAGCCTGGGATTTCAAGACTTTCCACAAATAATTCTCAAGCTGGCTCATCCACCATCAGCATGGCATTCTGGGAAGGTGGGCATTTATAGGGGTCTAATGAGTGATGGGTCCCAGTCCCCTCTTTGTCCTTGACTCTTTCCAGTGCTCTCTTGTGTTTTCGTCCTCATTCTAGTTGTTCCTTTTTAAAAAATATGTATTTTTTATTTCAGAGAGGAAGGGAGAGGAAGAGAGATAGAAACATCAATGATGAGAGAGAATCCTTGATTGGCTGCCTCCTGCACACCCCTTACTGGGGATCGAGCCCACAACCCAGGCCTGTGCCCTTGACTGGAATCGAACTCGGGACCCTTCAGCCCGTAGGCCGATGCTCTATCCACTGAGCCAAACCAGCCAGGGCCTAGTTGTTCCATTTTTGACACCCTTCAATAATACCCCATGTTACTCTTTGCTTTCACTCGTTACAAATCAAAGGCCACTTCTGAATCTTCTTCTTCGCAAAGTCCTAGGGAAGTTCTGACCCTTTGCAACCTTATTCCCCCGCTTCCCTTCTCTGTCCACATAACACATTCATCTCATGCTCCGTTCCCGGCTCTGCACCCATCTCTCCCCATCCCAACTCCATGGCAACACCACCGGGCGGCCTCCCCACTGCCCACAGGCCTCTCCTAGGGTTTCACTGGCCTCGCCTCACCGGCCACATGGGAACCGTTCCCACGACTCTCCCATGGCACCTCAACTCTGCTCACTTCTCTGTTCTGTCCTCTCTCTTGAAAGTGTGAGGTCAGGACCAGCGCTGCAGCGCACGGGCCTGAGGTGGAGGCCTCGGCTTTGTTTGTCATGATCCTGACTCCGCCTCTGGACAGCGCTGACCCAGGGTCACATTAACAGGGCAGCCCGTCCCTCTCCTTCCCGCCCCCAGTTCTCAGCAGCGTCCACAAGCCTCAAAAGGAGATGACTCGGGTCAGAAAGGGAACCAGAGCTATTCCAGTACCTCAGCGAGCATGCTCCCTATCTCCACATTCCCTTCAGCTCTCAAGATATTCGCCTTTTGAGGTTGAGGATTGTTATTTGCCGGTTCCCTCCTCCTCCCCCTTCGCATTCCCTTCAAACAAAGCTTTTCTGTCAGGTTTCTGACCCTGATCGAGATTTTTAACTGGAATCTCCCTCCCTCCCCCCATCCTCTCCAATTCTGAAGGATCTTTTGTCTTCGGAGCAGAAGAACTGAGAGGTTGAGAGGGCTGTTTCTTTCCCTCTTGAAAGTAATTGGGGAAGAGTTACTTTAAAAAGAAAAAAAAGGATAGAAGACAGAAAAAAAGAGAAAGACGATGGAAATGTGAAGGGAAAAGGTCCTTGAAAGAGAGGGAGGGAGAGGTAACGGAGAAAGCTGGAGAGAGAGACCTTGAGGGAAGGAGAGGGAAGAGTTAGAGGAAGCAGGACCTTGAGAATCGCATGAGCAGGGGGAGGGGGAAGGAGGAAACGGCTGAGGGCTAGGAAAGATGCCCACCACCGGACTATTCATCCACTGAGCCGCTCATCCAACCTAGAAAAAAAGAGAAAGAGCTGGAATCCTGCCTTTAGGGAGTCAAGAGCACTCTCCTCTCTCTGCATACCCAGCCACCCAGCAGTGCCTAGCAAACAGTAAGTGCTCAATAAATGCAGGGCCGAGCCAAACCAGGCTGCCAGGAGTTGTTTTCTTTTTCCCTCGGGACCCACTGAAAGGTTGGTTGGAAGTGAATAGACAAGAAAGAAACAAAGAACGCAGGGCCCACCTAACCTGGTCAAGCTTGGGTTGTGCAGGACTCACGCACAGAGGTCACGCTGTGTCAACCTCTTCTCGTCTTACCCCGGATTTCGTTCTCTCCCGCCTCTGGCTGGGCACAACACTGTTAGCTCTCAGCCACTGCCACACAGATTTCTCCCTGTGGGTGTTGTCCATGGAAAATCTTAATCTCGGGCAGGCTGACTCCCTTCGCCACCCAGTCGTCAGTCTAGGGGTGAGCAGGGCATGAGAAATTTCTTCAAATAGCAGCCCAATTCTAATAAGCAAGGCAAATCTGAATGCTATTATCATTATGATCAGGATGCACTCTGAAGTTTAAAAAAAAAGGATTAAAACAACCAGTGACTGGGCATTATCCATGGGGTCCGGGGTGGAGGTCCTGGGTTCACTGGGAGTTAATTATCTACAGATGGCCATAAATCCGGGGACTTAGCTTCCCAGAGCCCTGGCCAGTGTGGCTTGGTTGGTTGAAGGGTTGTGCCATGCACCAGTGGGTGTCCGGTTCGATTCCAGGTGGGGCACATGCCCAGGTTTCGGGTTTGGTCCCCAGTTGGGCATATGCATGGGGTAAGGTTGCTGATCGATGTTTCTCTCTCGTATTGATCTCTCTCTCTCTTTCTTTCCCCTCCGACCGCCCCCAATTCCCCACTCTCTGGGGGGAAAAAAAATTCCTACAGGCTCCAGTCCACCTTTATGGCACCTCTGAAAGGAAGATCAGAGATAATTTATATTATTTTCTACTTAAAATAGCCAGCATTAGTAGCTGCTTGCTTACTGTGGGCCAGGCCCTATCCCATCCATTTAATTAATTTATTTGTTCCATAAGACTTGAGGCAGAATACATAGACACATGTGGTCAATGATATAAACAACAAAGTAAAAGAAGACTCTGGACATTGGGAGGGGATGGTGTGATCAGACAAGCAAGCAAAGAGAACAGGACAGGAGGAGTAGGCTGAGGTTGGGGTAATAATAAGTATATGCCACAAGATCCTGAATATCTCATCAGAGATGCACTGCAAGGGCAACCTTGAGCTTCCAAGCGGCCAGTGCAAAAAGAATCAACGTTAGTAACACAATTTACAGTGTCCATAAAATAAACACTAACCAGTATCCTAGAAACAGTACCACTGCAGCCCTAGCCGGTTTGGCACAGAGCATCGGCCTGTGGACTGAAGGGTCTGGGGTTCGATTCCGGTCAAGGGCACATTCCCCGGTTGTGGGCTCCATCCCTAGTGGGGGGTGTGCAGGAGGCAGCCGATCAATGATTCTCTCTCACCATTGATGTTTCTCTCTCCCCCTCTCCTTTCCTCTCTGAAATCAATAAAAAAAATATATTTTTTTAAAAAGGACCACTACAGAACTTTCTCCCGTGGATCCTCATTAAAGGACACGGTGATGTGTTGAGCCACGTCCCGGGCAGCATCCCTGCCACCAACACAATTAGGAGCATCATCGGCTGCTCCTTAGAACATTCCTCAGCTGAGGTGGTGGCACAGTGCCAAATGTTCTGCCCAGGAAAAGCAATTACTTCAGGGACCATTCAGTCTCCGTTTGCCACTCTCTGACGGTCTGGCTGAATCTAAGGATAAATTCTAGAGTAGAAGGAGGACTGGACTGGAGGTAGCGCGGAGCAGTGGGAGGGAGAGCTGCAGATATAAGATAGGACGCCTGCGACTCAGCTGCTCAGGCTTTTAGCTCAGAGCTGCACCCGGAGACCAGAGGTAGAAAAGAACACCAGCCTTCTGATATTCCCAATCTTGTGGGGCATCTGAAGGTAGTAGAGGCAGCGCTCTAAAGATGACTTTCCTGGGGAGCTGGGGCAGGCACCAGCAGCCGTGGCGATGTCTGGGGTCAGAGTGAGATGACTGAGTGAGGCAAATTATACTTTGGCATAAAAAAAAAAAAATTAGCCCTAGCCGGTTTGGCTCAGTGGATAGAGCGTTGGTTGGCCTGTGGACTCAAGGGTCCCGGGTTCGATTCCGGTCAAGGGCACATCCCCGGGTTGTGGGCTCGGTCCCCAGTAGGGGGCAAGCAGGAGGCAGCCAATCAATGATTCCCTCTCATCATTGATGTTTCTATCTCTCTCTTCCTTTCCTCTCTGAAATCAATAAAAATATATTTTTTAAAAATTTAACCCCAATATATCAGTTTAGCATTTGGCCATGATGAAGCTTGGGAAGATTAAACCTCCTGGGAAAACCCTAAGGGGCCTTAAAAGAGGAAGTAAAAGTAGCCTTAAGCACTGGAAGTAGCCCCTGCAGGTGAAGTAGCCCCAGCAGGTGAAGTAGCCCCAGCAGGTGAAGTAGCCCCAGCAAAGCTCCCAGACCGTAATGTGCCTCGCCCTCTGAAGGAGGCACCCAGGTCCCTAGCACTTCAGAGCCCGGGAGGCCACCAACCAGCACAGAGGTCAGCCTGGCAGCAACATCTGAATCTTCAACCCTGGAAATCAGCGCGGGGAAGAGAGTCCACAACTTAATCACCCACCTAGAAATTAATTCCGTGTCCCGAAGTTCTCCCGCTTATCTGATCAAAGCCTTTTTTGTTGTTCTCCCTACAAAGGCCGTATTTTTCCCAGGGGTTCAGGAGAGAAAGCCTTGGCCTGGGGACTGTGGGGCTGAAGTGAGAAGGGCCGTCTTCGATAAAGGGAAGCAGATTGGAGGGAGGGCGGGTGCTCCCTCGCTGCCGCTTTGAAACCCTGGTCGTGAGCGAGGGCCAGCAGAGAGTGGAGAGGAGAGGCGAGCAGGCTGGCATCGCAGGCCAAGTCCCCTGACAATGGGCAGGAGTCTGGAACCTGCAGCCTGTTAATCACCTCTCAATGGTTTTTGTTCCCGGCTTTAAACATTTACCCCTACTGGGTCTGCAGGGCTTCACAAGCTATCTCCTTTTCTTTGCCGTTGCCATGGCAACGACTCCAGGCATACAACTGCTCTCTGATTTTTAAATAAAAGTTAAGGTTTCTCTCTCTCTCTCTCTTCCTCCCCCCCTCCCACCTTTTCTCTCAGGATAAATGAGGTTTCTCTCTCATCCCTTCTTTCCCTTCACCTCCCTCTCTGCCCAGCCCTCCCTCACCCAGCTCTGTTTCCTTATCACTACATTATTCGCTCATTTTCCTCCTTCCACCTGCCTCCCCTCCCTGCCCCACATTTTTGGGCTACCAAGCTGGCCCTAATCCCCTGGTTGCCATGACAGCAAGGGTCGACCCCTGAGGTGGGGGCGTGGGGGCAGAGGCCAAAGGATAAGGGCATGTCCAGGGAAGGTGGGGGACCCGCTGGCAAACTCAGGAGCAGTGTTCCCCATATTCTTTGGGGACCACCACCCTCCTCTGTGGGCCTCAATTCCTTAGCAGATCCTTATGTCACCGACACCCCGAAAGGACTTTCTGATCTGTGCAGCTGACAGTGGCGGGGGAGGCGGGGAGCCCGTGGGGAAGCAGTGGCTCCCCAAGCTGATGGCAGAGGCGTGTGTGTGGCGGGGACAGGGCAAGTCACGGTGGAGCTTCCAGTTCTACTGTCTGCTTTGGGGCAGTGAGTCCCGTACCCCCCAGAGTCCTGGTTTTCATTGGTAACTTTCAGGGGTTGGATTAAACCTGTGATTTTTAAAGAATACTCTAAGATCCCCTAGGCCATCTGAGAAGTCTCAGCAGCTAAAGCTGGTGGGGTGGGGCGTGAAGGGAAGAGGTGAGAAAGGGGTGCAGAAGGCACCTGGGACCCAAAACAGTTGGTCCTATTGTCTGGCACCACAGGGGTCTGCCTGTAGGTACTTGAAGCAGAGATGTGCTAGACCTTCCAGAAATCCTTAACAACAGGACTTTAGAGGTTTCTAGAGGAACTCAGGGCCTCCATCCATCCCCCACCCCCACCCAGACCCTGCGGTTTGTTCACCTGCCGGCTTCTCCCCTAGCCCCAGCCTTGGAGAGAGGTAAGTAATGGTTTCGGTGGAAACCTAATCATTTCTGAAATGGGCTGCAAGGTAAAATATTTTACTTTCTGCTCAACAACATAAACTCTCTTAATTTTATGGGACGTGGCCGGGGTTAAATATTTGGGTGAAGGGAGAAACGGACAACAATGTGGTATGTTAGGAAGTGACAGGGTGGGAGCTAGAAGACTGGACCTCTAGGCCTAGCTCTTCCTCTGGTCAGCCCATGGTTCTCCATCGAGGGGATTTCACCCAGGGGATATTTGGGAATGCCCAGGGACATCTTTATCGTCACACCTGTGGGCAGGAGGTGCTACGCCTTCGGGCTTCCAGTGAGCCAGGCCAGGGCTGCCGCTGAACACCCTCCAGTTCACAGACCAGCCTCCATGACCAAGGAGCGAGGGAAGGGGCATGAAGCCTGCCCGGCACCCAGGCTCAATTCTGGTCAAGGACAGTTACCTTGGTTGCAGGCTCAATCGCCAGCCTTTGTCGGGGCACTGCTTCCCCACAGCTCCCCGCCTCCCCCGCCATCTGCTCCATCCTGAGCAGATCCTTGTCCCAGTCAGAGCCGCATTTCCTTGCTCATAGCTTAAGTACCTATACTCAGTCATTCATAGAACACACATTTTCTGAGTGTCTGTGCCAGTACAAGGCCTGCGGGGTGAGTGAGTAAATGCCAGACCAAGACAGAGAAGATTCACAGCCCCACGTGACCTGGTACGGCGTCACACCAAGTCAGGAAGGAAGCTGGGATCTGAACCCAGGCCTCCTCGTTGTGGTGTTGTTACTCTTCACCACAGACCGTTAGGATTCATCCGCAATAAGCGCCACCATCCACTGCATAGTTAGAGCATCTCTGACACTTGCCGGGCATTCTACACAGACTATTGAATGTGACCTTTACCACCACCCTACGAAGCAGATGCTGCTGTTCTTCTACAAAAAGGCGAAAGGGGGAAAAATAAAAAGGTGAAAGGACTTGCACGCCGGTGGGAGGCAGTAGGTCCTTGATTCAACCAAGAGAAATCTGTATTCCAGATGTATTTCATCCCCAAGCTGAAAAGCACATCTGGGCTGCGGGTATGACCAGTAAGCTCCTTCCTCACCTTGGAGCTGAGTAAACTGAGGCCTGAAAAGACACGTGACTTGTCCAAGAAGAAACAGTCCAAGAAGAGTCAGACGAAAAATCCCAGTCATCGGACTCCCAGGCCAAAATCACCTGTAATATACCCTCAGACTCGCAATGTTTGTCATCTTATTGGCACAGGGAGGGGGATGTACGCTATAAGCAATGGAGTCCAGCCCTAGCCGGTTTGGCTCAGTGGATAGAGTGGCCCGGGGACTGAAGGGTCCCGGGTTCGATTCTGGTCAAGGACAGTTACCTTGGTTGCAGGCTCAATCGCCAGCCTTTGTCGGGGCATGTGCGGGAGACAACCAATCAATGTGCCTCTCTCACATCGATGTTTCTCTCGCTCTCCCCCTCCCTTTCACTCTCTCGAAAAATCAGTGGAGAAATATCCTCAGGTAAGGATTAACAGAAATAAGTAAATAAATAAATACCAGTAAGTAAGTAAATAAATGAATATTTAAAAAGGAAACAAAGTCCAAATGCCCAAGAATTAAAGTCTGAGGAAAGTGGGGTGCGGAGTGGGAGAAACAGTTGGTGTCAGAATTAAAAGAGCTGCTTCCGATGGAGAAAGAGAAATAGAGATTGCAAAGTTGGGTGGGGTGCAGGCCTCCGGGAGGGAGCTCAGAAAGAAGATGCTCATCACCCCGCCTTCCCTGGCACCTCCTGCCTCTCCAGGCTCACCCCGGGTTCTGCTTCCTCCAGATCTGGCCACTCACCATGGCCCCTCAGGCTGAGAGTCCCTGATTCCTTCCCTCACCTAAAACCCACCCTGGCCCTGGCCCTGGCCAGGTGGCTCCGTTGGTTGGAGAGTCGCCCTGTACACCAAAAGGTTGCAGGTTCGATCCCTAGTTAGGGCATGTACGAGAGGATGGCTGTTCCTCTCTCATATCAATGTTTCTCTCTCTCTCTTCCTCTCCTCTATGTCTAAAATTAGTGGGGGACAGGGACAGGGGGCAGTCCTTGGGTCAGGATAAAAATAAAAAAATAAGACCCTGTCCCCCAGGCTAGGATCCTCACCTCACCAGTGCCCAGGACTTCTCCTGCTACCTTTCCTGACAACCAGCCCCCACACTGAGGGAGGGGGCATGAAGCCTGCCCAGCCCCCAGGCCTCCAACAGGACAGTTCCCAACACAGAACAGAGAGCAGAGTAGGCCCGGGGACCTGCCAAGCTGCCCCCCAGTGCCCCCAGGTCCTCTGGAGTCTCTTGCAGGTTCTGCTCATCTCTTCAAATCCATTAAAAAGGGAGGGAAACGGGCCCAGAAGCTCCTCTGAGGCCCTGACCTCCCCGGGAAGGTCCAGGCACGATTTACGAAAGAGGCTGGGGTTTGCTGTTGGCGATTTGGGTTTTGTTTTTCACAAAACATAATCCAGGGCTTTGGGAACTTGCAATCTGGTAGAAAACTGAAAGGTCAGTGCTTCAGACGGAGCCTGGGGAATGAGATAAGGGGAGGGGAAGTCAGGCAGGGCCCTGGGGGTGGTAACCGTCCGAGCCCGGGATGCGGGAGGGGAGGGCGGTGGAGGCCCAGATGGAGAAGGGCGAGGAGCCCACAGACGCGGATTCCTGAGTGCTGGCTTCTGGTGGCCGGCTCTGGTTTTCATTCCTGCCCCTCCCCCACGGCGCAGCCCTGCTCGGCCTCCGAGATGATTAAAACCAAAAGAATTTTAAATGTCTGGAATTCACTTTTCACCACCGATGGCATTTGCCTATTTTCTCTCCCCCTCCCTCCTGATCATGTCGCCTCCTGAGAGAGCCCTTTGCTTCAGTCCTTGCTTCTGGCCCAGTTTGCTCGGAGCTGGTTCCCAGTGCCCACCAGTTCACTTTGTTTTCATTTGGGGGAGAAGTGGCGAGGGGGATGGGTGCCTCAGGAAAGGGGGAGGGAGCCCAGGAGGGTGGAGGAGGCCTGATCTTGCTGCTGAAATTTCCCAGAAAAAGAAAGAAGAAATAGCTTTCAGGGAAAGGAACCTGCCAAATGTTTATGTTCCCACAAGACGCTGCTAAACCCTTTCATAGACTGAAAGCTCAAGTTCAAGGTGAAACCAGAGCATGGTTTCTTCAGCGAGAGACCCTTAGCCACATGCACCCACACCCTGGGTCAGGGCCCCCCACCTTCCTAGAGCAGCCCGGACTGTTCCCAAGACAGTGGGGTATTTGTGGGTGCGGGGCACCGGCTCTCCTTACCCAAGCCCAGCCCAGAGCTGAAGTGTATAGAACCTGTGCTTCCACCCTGGCTCCTGAGCAGGTGTGCTGACCCTGGGCTCCCCCTGCTCGAGCCCTCTGGAACCGGCCCCTCCAGCCGCGGTGTGCAAACCCCGTCAGCACGACCTGGGCCTCGTTCAGGAAGAACCAGTCCCTTTTGTGAACTCCCACAGGATGGCAAAGAGCTGGAAAACTAATCTTCTCATTTTCTGCTCAGAAAACAGGCCAGCCCGGCCGGCGTGGCTCAGTGGTTGAGCATCAACCTATGAACCAGGAGGCCACGGTTCCATTCCCGGTCGGGGCCTGTGCCTGGGTTGCGGGCTGGATCCCCAGTGCGGGGCGTGCAGGAGGCAGCTGATCGATGATTCTCTCTCATCATCAATGTTTCTATCTCTCTCTTCCTCTCCCTTCCTCTCTGAAATCAATAAAAAATATATTTAAAAAAAAAACAAAACAGGCCCGATCGCTGCATAAGGTCACCCAATTAGAGGCACCAATGGGGCTCAAATCCATAGCTAGACTCCCGCCACAGTGCTCTTTCTGCGTTGTCTCCTGAACACAGGTGCGCCTACTGTCACGCCCAGGAACCCCGGGGCTGGGCTGAAGCTATAAGCCAGGCGAGAGGACACACTGAACGCGGGCTCTGCTGCAGGCAGCAGGTGCGGTGGGCAGGCCGGGGCCTGCGGGGCAGCCACGGGAACATCAACCCCGCCTGCAGCCATCGCCAATAAGCGGTGCCCTGGGAGCAGCCCTGGCTCGAGCTGACGACTTATTTGTAGAAAGAAAAACTGGGACAGCGTGGCCTGGGCTTTGCTCAGCAGCACACCCAGGGGTGCGGGGCGGACACTCGGTGCCTCCTTTACTGGGGAAGCTGAGCTCCAGCACCCGCCCTCCCTCCCCAGCTTTCCACAAAATTCACTTGTGTTATGTGGTTTCTGCCGGGGTAGGCTAGGGGCTCTCCTGGATACTGGTAATACCACCGCTGTAATAGCAGTAACAGCGACTATTTGTTTAGACCCTGTCAAACGCCAGGGGCTCTGTTTCACGTACCTTTTCAAGCTTTCCATTTACCAACAAAGAAAATAAGACACGGGTTCTATCACAGGCTCAAGGTTGAACAGCTAGTTAATGGCAAAAAAGTAGCCGGATCCAACAAATGTCCTTCTAAAGACCGAGCACATTGGGTTGGGTATTAAAGAAAAGTCAATCTAGAAAGAGAGAAAAGTAAATGGGCCCCATTCCCCATCGCCTCCTCGGGGCTGGCAGGAGCCCCGGCCACAGAGACACAAGGATAAACAGGAATGAGGGGCAGACACGGGAGTCCACGCTAGAGCTTCATTCTAATCCAGCTGGTCCCTAACTCTCCGGGTCAACTCTTGTGTCTCTTGAGCCTCTTTCCTTCATCTCCTGGACACCTGTCCTGGCCCCTTCTCTCTGGGCTGGAAACCCAAGTAAAGCCCTACGCCCCAGTGGTGATGGCAGAACCGGAAGTCACGATCCGTGGGGAAGGTCCAGCAGGAACAGTCTCTCTCCCTGTTTTCTCCGCATCTCCTTGCCCCACACCTTTTCTGTCTCTAAGATGGGGGTGATGAGCATCTTGTGAAAACGTGGTGTGGCTGTGGCGCCTACTGCTGTAGGTGAGAATCAGCTGTTAGGTCTTCCCCTCTTCACTTAATCACGTGACTAAAATCATTTCCTAGTCGCTTCCATGGGTTTCAGGCCCAGAGTGAGTGCCTTGCTCTGCTCCAAACAGAAACATCCCCAGACCAAGCCCTGGGTCGTGACTGGATGGTGGCCCTGCCCTTCCTGTCCTCGTCACCTCGGCTGGCCTCCCGTCCCAGCACAGGGGCAAATGAACTTCACTTTGGATGATCTCCTGCTCAACCCCACCCCACCCCACAGCAAGGCACCCAGCGATGGGGCCCAGGCTGTGCCAGTGCTGGGGACCAGGTGGGCCTCCCTGCCCCCTGACAGGGCCTCCTCGGGCCTGCTGGGCAGACCAGGGGTTCTGCTCACCACTCCACGTGTCCCCTTGCTGCAGCCCAGATGTCCCTTTCTTCTCCTCCTTTGGTCTCTCCCACCTGCCACCCACTGCCCCCACCTTCGTTCAGCATCGCTCTCCCCACTCTGCTGCCCCACCCCCTACTTCCTCCCCATCCCCACCCCCTGCCAGCTTGGAACAGGAGGTTATGAAAATGAGCTTTGTATCCAGGAGACTGTAATTATCTGCTAAGTGTGAAAGCCAGAGTGATTAATTAAGAGATAATAAAAAGAAAAGGAGGGCAGGGAGGAGGGGGGCAGCTCACAGCTTTGCTTTGATGACAGAACCTGAGGTGAGCCAAGCAATTAGGGGAATCTTTATCGAGAGTTAGCTATAATCCACAAATTATCAGGCACCAAATGCTCGGAGCAGGCACACTTCACTCCTGCAAGTGACGGCAGACGGGGCAGGGGGCCTGGGCGCACCCAGCTGCGGGCAGAGCAGCCAGGAGTCCTGCAACCCGTGGTTCTGCTGGTGGGTGCCAGCCCAACTGTGCTGCCCGAGGGCCACGCCAGGCTACCGGCCGTCCAGGCTTCCAGGACCCCAGCCACAGCTGCCCTTGCAATCGCAGCTGTCCATAGGCAGGCCCACGCCAGAGCCTGTAACAGCCCACAGTCTCCTCCGGGAGGACAGAGGGCAGGAGGTGAGTCCCTCTCTCCCCATCCCCAGGCCCAGCGCTCCTCCTCGCTGGAGGACTCGCATTCTCGTCCTGAAGGGAGCCGAGCTGCTTCTCACATTCCTCCCGGAGGTGCCCAAGCCTGTGCGCGTGGGGGAGTGTGTCACAGGCCGATGGAGGGAATGCTGCTGGGGCTGCGACTTGACAAGGCGACACTGAAGCTCTTAGCAACCAGAGCCCCAGCCCACACAACCCTCGCTGGCCCCTACTCCCCATCCACCGAGCCCTCCTCCAGGCCTCTTCTACCTTCTCTTTCCAGGGGTCCTGCCCTAACAGTCCTTCCTACCCGGTCCACTGTCCCCTCTTGCCTTTCCCAGAACCTTTCGGAACCGACCCACCAACTTCCGTATCTCTTTCCATCTTCTGGGCAGATGCACAAGAGTTCAAAACACCCTCCCTTCGTTGAGATGATCCTGGTATGTGTGTAGACCCCAAACCTAGCTCCCTATTATAAATAACTATCCAATAACAGAGACCAAGTCTCTCCCCTCAAGTTCAAGTGCAGAGCTAAGAGTCTGCACTGACCTCAAATGACCCAGCATCCCTCTCCTTCATCAGACCAGCAGGTCTGCAAAAGCAGACATCCCATTTCAGGAGCCCTCCCCTTCGTCTCTGCCCACACAGATGTCACTTGGAGTCTCCCCTCCTCACCCCACCCGTCCACCTCAGCAAGGCTGGCAGAGGGCATTCCAATATTCCTGCTCTGAAGCTGGGTGAGTCCTGACTGCGGGGAGGCTCCAGGCCATCTCCCCTCTCTGCCCCCCTTTTCTGTAGGTACCTGGCTCAGCAGAGATGCCAGGTCCCTCGAAGCCTGGTCCCATGAAGGGAGGAGGAGGGGCTCTCAGGCCGTCAGCTAGAGAAGATGTGACGGACATCAGAGCCCTCCAGTACCCAGCTGCTCTGAGAAGAGGACACTAGATAAGCCAGGGCCTGGGGACTCAGCCAGGTTCCTGTGAACACTGTCCTCTGACCCTGTCTGGGGACCCTGGGAGCACAGCCTGGGCGGTTTCCTGGAAAACAGATCTGACCCCTAAAGAGGCAGCCTGCTCTGGCTGACCTGGGGCCTCAGGGACCGCCTCCCCTAGCACCTCCCTGCGTTTGCTTCTCTGTTAGAAGGAATTTGGCCTTAAAGTGAGAGAAAATTAATCTACTGGGGAAAATGGTATTTATCCAGATCCTGAGAATACTAGAGGCTTATTCAATTACAGTCCCTAATAAGACAGGTTTGTTTTCATGCAAGAGAAGGAGGGGTCAGGGTAGACACAGAGAACTTCCTGCTTGCCGGGGATTATGAAATATAAAAGTGAGCAGGGAGAGCTAATAAGATTCCTTTCTCTTCAGAAAAAGGACAAACACTGAGGTGTCAAGGTTGACTCAAATTTGGTCTTACCTAAAGGAGGTATCTCGAGTGCCCGAAGATGGCGGGGTTCTTAAAGAATCGGCTCCCCATTTCATTCCCAAGCCCAGGTCCTAGGTTCGAGGGAGCTACATTGATTGACCCCACCTACTTCTTCATTTATTCCGAAACCTCTCAGGGTGTATGTGTGTAGCCTGCACAGGCCCCATCTGCACATGCAGATTGCAGAATATGTGTCTGTTTTCTGGGGGACGGGAGAAGACGAAGGGCAATTCATGCGAGTTCCTGTTTCCCCTGGTGAACACGATCCCCTAGATATAGCGACCACTGAATCAGGGCTCTGGAGGTGGGGGTTCTCTTTTTTTCTGGCCTGCGAATCTTCTCTACAGCCCGCAGCTCTACACGCCGACAGGGAAGGGAGGGCAAGCCCCAGTTAGCTCATCACACTGGCCGAACAACCATGGACTCTCTGTGAGCGTGAGAAAGGGACCTGTCCAGAGATGCCCCTCCATTGTTCCCCCCAAAGCACGCTTCCAGTTACGCCTGGGAACCGCATTCCTTCCCCAATCACACAATTTGCTCATGACCCAATTTCCAAGCCAAAGCCCTGGCTAGCAGCTCCGTGAAAAATAAAATTGAGTGCAAATGACCAACTAGCTCAGCCAGGGAGGGGTTCCATCAACATACTGGCTGGTTGCTATTCAGCTCTGCAGTTGCCGGCTACTGGCATGAGCGCACACTGAGTGCGGTGGGTTGGGGGAGGCTGCGGGCTTTGAGGTGGCAGGGAGGAGCCGGGCAGGTCAATCTTGGGGTCGGAGATGGGCCCGGTGGCTAGCACTGTCCCTGCTCCCGCCCCACAAACCTACAGATGCTCCTGAAGCAATGACACCCCCCACCTCCGAGCTGTTATACAACTAAGCTGCTGAAGAGAGAATTCCGTTAAATGAGTCCTATCTTTTCCTGCCTCCCATTAAAATGCTGAAGATCTATTTCCCTAGAGGACAGCTTCCCCTCACACTTCAAAGTGCGGGCCTGGGCCCAGCAGCATCAGCAGCATCTGGGAGTTTGCAGAAACTCCATCTGACTCTCCGATCCAGAGCGTGCACTTGAACCAGAGCCCCAGGTGTCTCGTCAGCAGGCGGAAGTTTGAGACGTGGTTCTGACACGGTGGGTGAAGCCTTCTGGAGAGACAGGCTCACAGGAGGCCACGCTCACTGTGCACCCCCCAGGGCTGCTTTGCCAGGACATAAGGTGGAGGCTGTGGCTGCTGTCACTCCACAAGTGAGGAAACTCAGGCTCACAGAGGTGAAGGGGCCGATCTTCAGAGCCAGGACTCAGACCTAATTCTAGACGAAGGTGCTTCCCATCGTGCTGTGCCCGCCTCCGAGCTCCCCCTGCACTGCAGGCCAGAGGCCTTAAATCCAGCGCTGACACATCCCTGGTCACCTCCCTCGGCACAGGTAACAGACGTGCCTGTACCTGGACTATTTGTTCTTCACTCATCCTATCGTCTGCCTACCTCAGATCTGCCTTAGCCTGTGAGCTGTAAAAAGCAGGCACTGTGCAATATTAATAGCTAGGATTTACTGAATATTCATTGTGTTACAGATACTGTTTCCTAATCTAGATTCTTTCATTGGGTCCTCACAGCACCTCTCCGGGGCAGGTATTACTGCCTCCATTTTAAAGACGAGGAAACTGAGGCCCCGGGCTAGTGACTTGGTCACGATTGCAGGGGTGGCTCCCCTGCTGCAAAGGAGGCTGGTTACCCACAGGCCCTCTGGCCAGGAGGTCCCCCTGCACTTGGTTGCCCAGTTCGGGGTTGGGTTGAAAGAGACCAGTCTTATGACGCGACCCTGGTACAGAAACCAAAGGCAGTGCACACGCTACAGCCCTCAGGTGCGGCTTCACCCGCGCCCTTCCATTGTCTGCGTAAGTGGAGGGCAGCAGTGGCTCAATGACCCAGAGGTCCTTTCGACATGGTTTCGCAATGTCTTCCTTCCTTCCTTCCTTGCTTGCTTCCTTCCTTCCTTCCTTCCTTTCTTTCCTACCTTCTTTTTTTCTTTCCTTCCTTCCTTTTTCCTCCCTCCCTTCCGCCTTTCTTTCTCTGTCCTTCCTTCCCTTCTCCTCCTCCCTTCCTTCCATCTTCTTTCTTTCTTCTTTTTTTCTTTCCTTCTTTCTCTCTCTCTCTCTTTCCAAATCCAGACTTTCCATTCTAATTACATTCAGTTCAAACCGACATTCAAATGCATTTAGAGCAGCGGTTCTCAACCTGTGGGTCGCAACCCGTTTGGCAGTTGAACGACCCCATACAAGGGTCGCCTAAGACCATCCTGCATATCAGATATTTACATGACGATTCATAACAGTAGCAACATTACAGTTATGAAGGAGCAATGAAAATAATGTTATGGTTGGGTCACAACATGAGGAACTGTATTTAAAGGGCCAGAAGGTTGAGAACCACTGGTTTAGACTCTCATTTCACCCACTGCTGGTGAGGGGCGACTTCCCAGGTGTGTGCCCCAGTGATGGGCACATCAGTCCGGGACCAAGCATCACGCACACAGGAGCTGACTTGGAGTTGGCCCACTGGCAGCGGCCGCCCCAGCCAGGATGTATGTGGGAGAGGTAGGCAAAGGGGTGTCCCCATCCCATCCCACAGCGAGGTCAAGCTGATAGATTTCCAAGCAAGTCAAATACTCAGGATTTGGGGTTAAAACCCAAGATCCCTGCTGTTCAGAGGCAAGTCCTGGGTGACCAGGGAATCCAGATGAAGAAAACCCCGCCCCT
>NW_006291020.1:168731-169464 GCF_000327345.1 Myotis davidii
GAACACGCCTTCTGCCCTTCCTTTCTCTATCCTCTGCCCACACCTACCCATCTCAGTCCCTTGCCTTTTCATAGTCTCCCAGTTGGGAAACAATGGGAAGGAGCCGTTAAAGCACCTCCCTCTGGGCAATACTGGGTAATGGAGCAGGCAGGGCCCCAAGGCTGATCCGCTGAAACTTCAGGAAGGAGGAGAGAAAAGAAACTCAGCTAAACTGATTACAAAGACAAAGTTAATTCAGAAATCAGCTCAGTTGAGTGGGGAGGGGTTAGGGGGTGGGAAGAAGGGAATAGTGGGACACAGGCTGGGAGCGTTGGGAAAGTGCTTTATAGAAACTGCCTTTGTTCCTGGAAATCGCAATCCTTGGGAGGAACCGCGTCTCCAGATTCCTCCGCTCCTTCCATCCGGAGCAGGGGGCACAATCAGGGATTGTCCAGAGGCTCCGGCCTCAGCCCCTGGGCCTCACATCTGTGCGTCCCCTCCTCCTGCCAGGCCCCTCCTCCCTCCTCTCCTCTCCCTGTCTGTCTCTGTTGGGACACTTAGACTTAGGCGTGCCTCACCTCTCTCTCTCTCTCTCTCTCTCTCTCTCTCCCTTTCTCTCAGCGTTGCCGGTGTGTGCTTATGCACCCAGCTCCCTCCCCACGGAGAGGCCTCCGGGAAAGGGACTAAGTGTCACCTACCTCTTTACCCTGGTGCCTAGGTGAGTGCCAGGCCCCGCCACTAAAAACAAAACACT
>NW_006291020.1:169730-172072 GCF_000327345.1 Myotis davidii
GGACTCTGCGTCCCAGGACTCTGGGACTCTGCGCCCCAGCCTCAGTGCGGTACAGGCCTAGCCTCGGCTCCGGGGAACCAATGAGAGACCGCAGGTATCTGCCGGGCTCAGGGCTCCCCTCCGGCTCTCACCACTGAACCCTGCCTCTGGGCATCTGCACGGGAGGGTTCTCGGAAAGGAAGGTTTTCTCATCCTTCAAGGCCTCCCAACTCAGTCGCAGATCTGAGGCTGCCCAGGGGGAGCTGATGCCCCTGTGGCTTTGTGCTCACACTCTGATGGTCTTGTCTACTTCACTTTTTTTCTGTTTTTTTTCATGGAAGGGGTTGAACAGCTCTCCAGCAGCTCCCGCAGATGAGTTTAAGGAGGGTGGGTGCGGAATGAGTTAGGGAATCTTACGGGTTTTTAACACATTCTTTGCTTTTAGAAACATAAACCCCTGGCACTCTTCTGACGGGAAGGTCTCTGGGCTGGTGTGTCAAGGCCTCAGAGGTCTGGCCTCAGGCTACTGCTCAGGGTCACCTCATTACTTCTCCCCCAACTCCTCAGCGGCACCAGCCTCCAGATACCGGCACATTCAGGCAGCCACCCCAGGCACGGGAAGGTCACCCAGTCTGGTAGCACTCCGTCTTCCTGCCGCACCCACGTCCTGTCCATCCTCAGGTCCTCCTCCTCCGTGGAGCCTTCCCTGGTCTCTCGTCCACAGCAAACTCCCCTCTCCTGACTCCAGCTCTGCCCTTGCACCTGCTACCCAGGCACCAACCACCCTGGCACAGGCACGGCTTAGCCTTTTTAAAAAATTCCCCATAAGCCTTCCAATAGGTTTTACACATTGGGAATATATATTTGCTGATTTGAAAAAAATAATAATAATTCTCCCCATTTCGTGGAAGAGGAAACTAAGGTCTAACTGAAGTTCAGTCATTTGAACTTAAATCAGGAAGTGAGAACCTTAAGGGCAGGGACAGTATATTTTTTAAAATATATTTTTATTGCTTTCAGAGAGGAAGGGAGAGGGAGAGAGAGATAAAAACATCAATGATGAGAGAGAATCATTGATCGGCTGCCTCCTGCAGGCCTCCCCACTGGGGATCGAGCCCACAACCTGTGCATGTGCCCTGACGGGGGTCAAACTATAACCTCCTGGTTCATAGGGGGAGGCTCAACCACTGAACCACACTGGCCGGGCAGGTACAGTATTCAATCCCCTAGTCGGTTTGGCTCAGTGGATAGAGCATCGGCCCTGGGACTGAAGGGTCCTGGGTCCAATTCCGGTCAAGAGCACATACCCCAGTGCCTGGCACATAATAAGCACACAACCGTTCCTACTGAATGGAGTAACCAAGTCCTCACTCCCCTCACATCTCCATGTTGCTCCAGAAGGAAATAAGGGGCAGAGAAGAAAAGCGCCAACTGGCCCGGTCAGGAAGGATCTAGGATTCCTCACCCGGCCATGCGGTCGCAGAGCACCAGGGCCTCAGGGTCCTCCTGTCCTTTCCCTGCTTCAAAGCCCACCCACTGCCTCCGGGAGACTCTCCCATCACCTTCCCAGAGCCAGGCCCCAGAGGAGCAACGCCCAGCATTAGCTCTTGGAAACAAACAAAATTTGCTGAAGTGCTAGAGTTTCCCAGCCCTGGATTTAAGACCCTTCATCCGGAGCGGGTGGGCTGGCTGCAAGGCCCACCGCTTTCACTACAATCCCAATTTTGTTGAATGGGCTCTAGGAGGGCCGAGAGGAACGAGGCTTCAGCCCCTGCAGACCACAGAGGTTGGTGAGCGTTGCTGGGGAAATGGGGAGAGGGGGAGAGGGGGAGAGGCGGAGGAGGGTGAAACTGGGAGCTTGGAGAGAACAGATGAAGGGAGAGTGAGATGGAAAAAGAAAAAACTCGTGGTCATCAGCAACGTCTGGGAGCTACAGCTTTTATCCGAGGGGGTCAAAGAACTTAATCAGGTTCATTGTCTGTGAATCAGGGCCAAGAAGGTTGAGAACTGGCTGCAGGATGGAAAGGGACCAGAGTCAGAGAACGGGGAGCCCCAGGGGATCTGACTTCCTTCACCTTGTCATGTGTGCATCTATCAGAGGGGATACAGAACGTGCCAGACAAGACTAAAAAGTTGGGCCTTCAAAAAGTAATGATGGCCCTGGCCGGTTTGGTTCAGTGGAAAGAGCGTTGGCCCTTGGACTGAGGGGTCCCAGGTCTGATTCCGGTCAAGAGCACGTACCCCGGGCCCAGTTGGGGCATGTGCAGGAGGCAACCACTAGATGTTTCTCTCTCTCTCTCTCTCTCTCTCTCTCTCTCTCTCTCTCTCTCTCCCCCACCCTTCCACTCTCTCAAACTCAATGA
>NW_006291020.1:172128-174822 GCF_000327345.1 Myotis davidii
CGCTCAGTGGATAGAGCATCGGCCTGTGGACTCAACGTTCCCAGGTTCAATACTGGTCAAGAGCATGTACCTTCGCTGTGGGCACACCCCCAGTGGGGAGTGTGCAGGAGGAGGCTGACCGATGTTTCTCTCTCATCGATGATTCTAACTCTCTATCCCTCTCCCCTCCTCTCTGTAGGAAAATCAATAAAATATATTTTTCTTAAAAAAGCAATGGTGACTGCCATAGCTAGAGGTGAAACGATATGCAGAACGTGGCAGGGCTGCACACCAGTGCTCTAGTGAATGGAAGGACTGGGGTAAAGACCGAGGTATCTGTCCATAGATGTAAGGGTGAGAAATGGCTATGTGTACAAATGTATGTAAGGGCGTGTGTGAATCTATGCACCTGCACGTGGGCACACACTGCACACAGACTACGTCCGCAGACTTCCGTGCAAGAGGGATGTGGGAGACATGCACTGGCCAGTCTTCGGGGCTCCCTTCGGGGAATCATTCCCTTCGCTCCACGCCAACTTCCCGCTTGAGTTCGAGCCCTGGCTCTGTCACTTACCACCTGCATCATTGTGGACTTAGCTTCGCTGGGTTTCTCTTTGTTCACTTATAAAATGAAGATAATTCCTACTTTGAACAGATTGCTGTCGGTATTAAATTTGCTACTAACACATGCAGAACACACAGCAGTCCCTCCACAACCATGAAGGACTTTCTCCATCACATGGAATGAGCCCATTCCCTGTCCTGATCGCTGAGACTGCCTCTTCTTGGCTTCACATTTCAGGATCAAGGGCACGGCTGTCTGGCTCTCCTTCGCTGCTGACCACCCACCCACACAACTCTAGCCCTTCAGGTCCAAGCGTCCCAGGACACTGCCCAGTATATGGCCTGGAGGCCCTGGGAAAGGCCCGGGCAGGAGCCGGTAGTTAGGTCGGGAGGGAACAGCTTTCTCTGCTCTGGTGCCCTGGAGAGCATCCCCCCTTCATCCCCCCCAACCCCGACCCCACCAGCAGCAAAGAGCCCCCAGGGTTGATATTGGAGCAACTGCCCCTAGCCCCTCCCTGCAGTCCAACTTCCACCTCTTAGCAAGTCATTGAACCTCTTTGGGACTGTTTTCTCATCTATTAAATGGACACATAACAACTACAGTGGGGCCTTGACTTACGATAATTCGTTCAGAGACCGAGCTCGTTAACTCAATGCAAAAAATCGGCCAAGAGACAGCTGGTATCTCAAAAAACTCCTTAGTCCGGACACTCGTAAGTCAAGGCCCCACTGTACTCGGCCCAGCTCACAGGCTGGCTTATTACATGTGATGGGACATGTGAAAAGGTTGCTAAAATTGGAAAGCACTTTATAAAGTTAAAAGACTCGAGAGGGGCTGAGTTATGATAACCCTCCCTCTCCTGAGAGACAGGGGTGGCATGTGCCCTTCTCCAGCCCACTGTGTAAAACACAGCAGAGCAGGGCCCAGAGCTGGGCACGGGCGAGGTGTCTTGGGGAAGAAGGCTGAGCAGCGCCAGGAGCCTGCCTGCCTGCCACGGAGGGGAGAGCAGGAGAAGGCCTCTCCCTGCAGAGCTGTCTCGGCTGTCAGAGGCCCTGCACGTGCTGTGGCCCCGCAGTGGAGGGGCCCTTCGGAGCCTGGGTTTTGTACTGAAACACAGTTTAAATCTGGGCTCTAACACCCCAGGGATGGCCTTGAGCAGGTTAATTAAACTCAGCTTTGGTTTCCTCATCTACACAATGGGAATAACATTAACTCCACAAAGTCCTTTAACAGAATAAGGAGTATGTACACTGCTGATGGGCATGCAGACTGGTGCAGCTTCTGTGGGAAGCCATAGGGAGTTTCCTCAAAAAACTAAAAATGGAACTCCCATTTGACCCAGTGGTCCCACTTCTAGCAATATAGCCTAAGAAACCAGAAACACCAATCAGAAAGGATATATGCACCCCTATGCTCATAGCAGTGCACTTTACAACAGCTAAGATTTGGAAACAGCCTAAGTGCCCATCGGCAAATGAGCGGATTAAAAAACCATGGTACATCTACACAATGGAGCATGGATGGACCTAGAGAGCATTATGCTAAGCGAAATAAGACAGTCAGAGAAAGATAAATATCACATGATCTTACTCACATGTGGATCCTAATGAACAACATAAACTGATGAACAAAAATAGATCCAAAGACATAGAAGCAACCAACAGCCTGTCACACCTCAGAGGGAAGGCAGGGGAGGGTGGGAGGGAGGAAAGAGATCAACCAATGAACTGGTGTGCATACATGCATATCCCAGGAACACAGACAATAGGGTGGTGAAGGCCTGGGTTGGGGCCAGGGGCGGGCTGGGAGAGGTCAACTGGGGGAGGGGGGCATATGCAATACTTTCAATAATACAGAGTTTTTTAAAGAAATAAAAGAACAATGAATATGAAAAGCGCAGTAGGACTTCAATAAAAAGTCATTTTGATGCTTTGGGATGGAGCTCACCTCCTGTAATCACTTTTCACCACCGAGGCCAAAGCAGGGCCTCCCGCCCATTGGAACAGACTACCCCTCACCCAGCCTCCATGTCTGCCAGGGCCTGGCTGCTTTGCAAGCTGATGGTCCTGGGATTGCCCCCAGGTCCCCACTCAGCGCTTCACCTCTGGAGGATTCTGGACCAGGAAAAACCCCGTCCTGGCCCAACATCC
>NW_006291020.1:174841-178956 GCF_000327345.1 Myotis davidii
CTGGCAGGTGAGCCCTGCAGAGGGGAAGGGTGCAGGCTCTGAGGTCAGCCGGTTCCCACAACTGCCAGCAAGAGACTTAACCTGTCTGAACCTCAATTTCTCATCCATGAAATGGAGATCATTACAGAGCTGATCTCACGGGGTCGTTGTATAGATTAAATTAGATAATGCATATAAAGCAGTTAGCACAGGGCTCAATAAATGATCCGTGTTATTTCCAGACTCTGAAATGCTGCCACCTGGGGCTAGCGTCCCTCCCGAGTCTCACAAGAGCCTCCGTTCCTTCTCACTAGAGTGCCAACCTCCCCCCTTTGCTCTCTCCCCAGTCCCCTTCCTCCACTGACTTCTTCGACCAGCCAGCGAGAGGCCGGTCAGCTTCCCCTTCTGGGTCTGCCTGCCACAACCCGGCCTCTCCATGAGACAGAGGAGGCGCTGGAGCCCAGGATCAGCCATCTGGGCAGCTGGCGCAAGAAAACAAAAGAGAAGCATCAAATAAGCGGCACAGACAACTAACGGCGGTTCCATCTACGTCCAGCCACGGGGTCCTGGCAGCAGCATTACTGAGCATCTTCTGTGCCAGACACGGTGCCATGCTCTTTCCACGGATTAACATATTCAACTACCATCGAAACCCTGTGCGGTATTATTTCCATCTTCGCCTACAGATGAGCAGACTGAGGCAGAGGGAAGGTGCATCCCTGGTTTAAGCTGACAAAACCACCAAGTGGCCAAGGTGGGGTCGACCAGGGGCCTGTGATTCAATCACCGTTTAGTCTGCCTAACGCAGCAGCGCTCTCATCAGATCAACCAGATATACGTGAGGGGCACTGACCATGTGCCGAGCTCTGTGTCGGAAACGGAAAGGACATTAAGACTTGGTCTCCGAGGACAGAGAGGGCCATCAGAGCACTCGGTTCTCAGGTCAAGGGGATGAACACGGAGACCACAGGACGGCCTTCCAGGCCCCCACACCACCAGAGACCCAGGCAGCACAAGACAACCGACAGTGACCAGCAGAAGGTGGGAAGGCTAGAGGCCTCCGTGTCCTGCTGATCCAGGGCTGTGGCCAGAGGCAACGCCAGGCACTGAGGGCTGGATGTGTGCCCTCCCTTTAGGTCTGAGTGAGAGGAAGGTGGGAGTCCAATCGAAGTCAAGAAGGGGAGCCCAAAAATATTAAACATGGAACTGCCACTTGACCCAGTGATCCCACTTCTAGGAATATATCCTAAGGAACCTGAAACACCAATCGGAAAGAATGTATGCACCCCTATGTTCTTAGCAGCGCCATTTATAATAGCTAAGATCCGGAAACAGCCCAAGTGCCCTTCAGTAGATGAGTGGATTAAAAAGCTGTGGTACATTTACACCATGAAATACTATGCAGCAGTGAAAAAGAATCTCCTACCTTTGAGACAGAATGGAGGGACCTGGAGCGTATCACGCTAAGTGAAATAAGCCAGAGAAAGGCAAGTATCACATCATCTCACTCAGATGTGTAATCTAACTAACAAAATAAACTGATGAATGGAGTGGATCCAGAGACACAGAAGCATGGAACAGAGTGCAGAATCTCAGAGGTAATCACAAGCACCTGGTATGCATATATGCATGGCCCATGGACACAGACAGTAGGGCAGTGAAGGCCTGGGGTGGGGGCGGGCTGGAGGGGGTCATTGGGGGAAAAGAGGAACATATGTAATACTTTCAATAATAAAGATTTTTTTTAAAGAAAAAAAGGGGGGGCAGTCCGATATCCTGATTTCTGCCTTGTCTCCCTGCCTCTTCCTCACCCTCAAGGCCTACTCTGGGCTACACAGGCCAAAGTGGGACATGTAAACTGTGTGTGTGTGGGAGGTGGGTGGAGGGGGGAGACTCAATTCCCAACTACTCTCCTTTCCAGACCCATGTTCTCTGCCAGGATGTAGCTATGTGCAGGGAGTTGAATCCTGGGAATTGGGAGAGCCTCAGGCCTCTTACCTCTACTCCTCACCCCCCTCCCAGTTGGTGGCAGGGATACCCAGGGGACCTCTGGGAGCTGAAGGGACAGATTGTTCCCCCCCTCACTTTGCCCCCCCCCCTGGAGACAGCTCCCACTCCGAGCCAGCCTGTCAGCCCACATTGCTCTGATTAGCTATAATCTTTCTTTTTCAATTTCTCCTCTTCAAGACTGGGAGCGAGAAAATCTCCCAGAAAATGATTAAATATTTCAATTTTCGGCACAATCAGTCTGAGGAGCTGACGCATGATGGAAATGGGGGTAAGGATAATGGTTTTCATTTAGATAAGATACAGAAAATTATTTAGTGAAAAATGAAGATTGATGAAGCCCATTGGCATTCTTTAAAATGTGATTTTTATTTCTCTGCCTGAGCTCAATCTCCCCTTCCCTCTCCTCTCTGCTCCCCTCAGTTTATGTGCTTTCTCCTGCCACCTTCTCCCATTTCCCACCCCCATCCCTCAGTCCCCTGGCAGCCCCCTGTCCTCTCTCCCTGCCCCAGTACCTGACCTGGAATTCCTTCTTTCTAAAGATGAGGCTGTGGAGGAGGTCCCAGCCTTCCCGCCACACCGTCTCCCCAGTCCCTGCCCCTGCCTCCACCCCAGGCCTTGCTCCGCTTCCCAGGGCACTCCTGGTGACTCCTCTCCCCTCTGATCTATTTTCTCCCTTTCTTTTCTTTGGCATCCACTCATCCTCCATCCTCCCACCCCACCCCCAACACTTCTGCACACTTTCATCAGGTCTTGCTTTCACCCCTGTTGGAGGCAGGGACCAGGGAGCTCAGCTAACCTCTGACCCCTCCCCCTTCCCAGAGGGAGAGGCACAGGACACCCTTCTCTCTTTCTGACCATTTTCCTCCCCGATTCAATCCACATGTCTCTCCTGTGTCCTAACTGCAGCTTTTGTTTCTTGAAGCTCATTCGTGTCCATGTTGCCGACATGTAAGGGCCGCAGAGAAAAGAGCAGACATAGCGGGCCCCCAACACATACCAATACTGACCCAGCTGCCCCCCACCCCTTTCTCCCTAGCAGCCTGGCTGAACTTACAGTAAGTCATCTTCCCAACTTTCTGCCCAGTGGCAGCTTGGCCAGCCAACCCCCACCCAGGACCAGGCCTCCTTCCACCCCAGCACCAATTCCTGCTCAGCTCTCACCATAAGTGTGTGCCCTTCCCATATTCAAGGGTGTGTGTGGGGGGGAGGGGATTGGGGTTTGGGGGCCACACGGATGCCCTATGGGGAAAGACTGATCAAGATCTGCCCCCATTAACTCAGTCTTTGGAGCTTGGGAGGGGCCCCCCAAGGAGACAAGGGGTCCAGTGTCACGCTCCACCCCTAAACACACCCACAAACCCGGGAAGGGAAGAGTGCAGGGCATGACAATTGCGAATGTTCTATCCAAGCTGACTTCCCTCTCCCCAGATCTGCGCCCCACCCCAAAAAGAGACCACCCCCTCTCCCATTTTGTAGTCTGTACCTCTCCATAGGCGTCTGACTATATGGATGGCTACTCCAGTTTCTTTGTTTGCTGGACGGTTGGTCTCTCCAGCAGGTTTTCGGTGTGAGTGTGTGTGCTGTGTCCTTGCACATGCCTGCATACATGGACTGTGCCTATGAGTTTGATGTGTCTGGGTGCGTGAATGTGCAAACGCGTCGCTGTGGGGAGGAATCTGTCTCCTCGGATGTGTCAGTGTCTTTGTGTCGGTGTGTCTGTCTCCGTGTGGGCGATGCTGGTGGGTCTGTCTGCCTCACTCAGTAGTAGGTGAGTAGGTGAGTCGTCTGCTTCAGGGTCTGGGACTATATTGTGTGTGTGCGTGTGTGTGAATTTCCATCAGCTCCTTTTTTGCAGGGCAGGGCTCGCTCAGCAGTCTGAAACCTTCCTAAGAGTCAGGCCCACCAGGCAAGACCCACCGCCACAGACTGACTGGCCAGTCCCGGCTGGAGTCTGGGCTCTCTGTGTCCCTGGCCCTCGCCGCCGCCCCCGAGAGGATTCGCCAACCTCGCTTCTTTCAACCTCTCCCAGCCTCTGCCCTGACAGTTCCAAATACGCTCACAACGTCAACACCGTCCTGACCCAAAGTGGGGGTTCGCCCACCCCTCCCAATGCCCCTCCACATCGA
>NW_006291020.1:179122-179393 GCF_000327345.1 Myotis davidii
CCCCTGGGACCCCCCCCCCTGCGAGCCTGCGGGGGGCGGGAGCCCCAGGCGCCCCCTTCCTCCCAGACGGGCAGCCCCGGGCTCTCACTCGGTCCCCCGGGGGGCGAGGCTGGAGCGGGGGATTCCCTTGGCAACCCCTTCCCGAGCCGGGGTCCCCAGCTCTCCGCGCGCCTCCACCCACCCCCAGATCTGAAATCCCAGCCCCGCAGGCAGGACCCGCGGCGGCCCGGCCTCGGAGGGCGGAGAGGCGGGGGGGGGGGCCGCGGGCCGG
>NW_006291020.1:180599-184903 GCF_000327345.1 Myotis davidii
TTCAGTCAACAATATGTATCAATCACCTGTAAGGGCAGCCATTTGCTAAGCATGAAGAACTCAGTGAGGAATACAGATAAGTAAACAGAATGCAGTATCGTGGTGGGATAATAGTGGTATAATAGATATGTATACGGTGCAAAGAAAGCACACAAAAGGAATACCAAATCCAGCCTGGATGGGTTTATCAAAAAAAATTTTTTCGCGTTTTGTTTTCCTTGTTAATCCCACCCCAGAGTCGAATCCCTCGGTTCCCCAAACTGGGCATTTTCAATGCGCTCATGCATGATTGAGGGGGATCCGTTCCTCCCCCGGAGCTGCGGATCCCGCGTTTTGTTTTCCTTGTTAATCCCACCCCAGAGTCGAATCCCTCGGTTCCCCAAACTGGGCATTTTCAATGCGCTCATGCATGATTGAGGGGGATCCGTTCCTCCCCCGGAGCTGCGGAATCTGCTTCCTGGATCCGCCTGGAGCCCCTGCCGGGCGCCTCCCCAGCGCGCGGGGAAGCCAGGCGAAGCCCCCCGCTGGCCCTCTGGGTTGGGGGGAGGGAAGGGCGGTTGGCTCCTGCCTTCACCGGGGCATTTACCCTTCCCTTCCAGAAGGAGAAAGTAGCCAACTCCTCGCTGTGAAGGGACACGGAGAGGGCGGCCGCGGGAGGACCTCTAAGCGGAAAGGAGTCAGACCCGATGGGGCTGGGAGACCCAGGTGCTGGGAAGGAGGACGCTCCGTCGGGGTCTCCTCCTCTGGAGCCCACGCGGCACCCAGCTCCTCTTCCAACCCCAACCCCGATGCTTCTGCCCCCAGGGTTGCTGGTGACGCCAGGACGTCCGGGCCCCAGGGTACGAGTTGAGGAGAAATAACAGGAATTGCACAACTTAGCTGGTTTAGAGAGGCCTCCTCTTGTTTCCTCGCGGATTCTAGGTCTCCTGGGTCCCTAACGCTACCCGCCAAGATTTCTCCATCTTAGCCCCGAGCGGCCGCGCATGGCTCTCTGGTTCCCTCTGCTGGCAGGAGGCGCCCACACTCCTTCTAAGGATGAATGGTCCAGACACATCCACACACCACTGGGGGATACAGAAACAGGCAGGAAAACACACAAGCGCACATTCAGAAGAACGTTATGCGCAGACCCAGCGAGGCCTTCACATGTTCAAAAACACATATGCAAAGGCAAACACAGAGTTTAAAATCAGAGTCATGTAATCCTACATGTAATACTTTAAAGAAAGAATTTTGAAAATTAGCATAACCAATAGACAGAGACACTGGGGGTGGGGGGTGAGGGTTTGTAGTGGGGGGTGGGGATGGCCAAGGAGATGTCAATGAGGGGAAAGGACACATGCAATGCTATATGTAATACTTTAAGCAATAAAGAATTAAAGAAAAAAATTAAAAATAAAATCTCAAAAAAATAGCGAGTCATATCTAGCCCAAAGAAACACGAATATAATCAAATATATACAGCCACCCACCAATGTGCATATACATAAGTGATTTCATTTATTTGCATTCCACCAATGTGTACCTGCTTATGTTTCAGTCACAATTCTGGGCTTTGGAGATATAACAATGAAAAAAAAAAATATTGACAGCCCTGCGAGTGTGGCTCAGTGGTTGAGCATTGACCTATGAACCAGGAGGACATGGTTCCATTCAGTTCCAGGTCAGGAAACATGCCCGGGTTGCAGGCTCAATCCCAGTAGGGGGCGTGCAAGAGGCAGCCGATCAATGAGTCTCTTCTATCATTGATGTTTCTCTCTCGCTCTCGCTCTTGCTCTTCCTCTCGGAAATAAAAAAATATATTACGCTTAAAAACACAAAAAGAAAAGAAAAAAATATTGAGAAAGGTCCTCCCTCATAGTGTTTCATTCTGTAGAAGATGAAGAGACAGTAGAAAAATATATCATGTTGTAGTAAGTGCTGAGACAAATAAAACATGACAAATGAATAGGGAGTGGGAGGGAGGGAGGGAGAGACTGATCTTATAGGCAGTCCCAGGAAGTTGTTGTGCTAAAGTAACATTTGGGCAGACACCTGAAGGAATTGGGGATTGGTGGACTCAGGCTTCTGAGGGGAGAATGTAGCAGGTAGGTGGGAACAGCATGTGCAAAGGCCCTGAGGTAGTGGTGCTCTTGGAGTATCAGTGAGGCAGCCTTTTCTTGTCACTCTGCATGAAGGTTCAGGAAAGGGAGGCCCATGGTGATAGTGACTGAGGAAAATGATAAGAAAAAGTTCAGAAGCAAAGAGAATATTCTTAGCATAGTGCTTCTTGCCCACCTTCCAGCTTCTGGTATTCAGATTTGATGGTTATTCTCAGTGTGAGGTGGGGGCTGGGTTATCAAAGCTTTTATTTCTCCTCAGGCCTCTTATCTCACCTCCAAACCCAAGCAACGGAGGAACCAAATTTCTCCAGAACCTTAGCAGCCAAAGCAGTAATCTCACCTCTCTCTCCGGTTCCCTTAACTTTCTGTCCCCTTCACTGTAATCCCAAATCCTTAACAGCTCAGTTCATAGTGTGAACTCTGAGAAAGAAGACACCTACTAAGAGGAGATCCTGGTGGCTAACTGGACTGAAGTTTAAAAAAAACAGCCTAAAAGGCTGTTTCTACACAAGGACCTCTCACTAAAACTGCACTTCCGGCAGAACCCTGCAGCGACCTATCTGCCTCAGCACTGAACTGCCTACCTGCACCGTCAGGGACCCAGCCTTTATAAAGGAGTTCCTGGAATCCTATTTCAACCAATAGGACTGAGGCTTTCCCCATCCAATCTAAGCTGTGCAGCTCCGCCCAACCAGAGCAGTTCTATTCTAATCAATCAGAACAGTGACTTTTGGACCAATCAAACTGTGAGCATTTGAAGTCTTCATATGCTTGAGAGCCAATCAGGGCGCAGGGGTGGGGACTTCTGTCAGTATAAGTCAGCTCCCCGCTGGCTTTGGGAGCAACTCTCCCTTTCCAGCAAAGGCTGTGGCTGAGCTGAAACGCTGAAAATGTCCTGCTGGAGCAGACCAGGGCATCCCCAAGCAGGCCGGCACCCAGCAGAGGGGAGCTGCCCCACAGCCATGCATCACAATTGAGCTGTTTTGCACTAAATAAAGTTTCCTTCTTCGCTGTGTAACCAAACTGAGGATTCCTGTTGGTGTTGAATTGAATGGTGAACCATCGGTGGAGAATAGCAAACCCACTTCACCGGAATCCCCTTCACGTAAAATCCCAGTTCCTGAGCTGAGGACGCCACCCCAGCTCCTGGTCCTCCCCGCCAGCTGTGTGTCAGGGCCTCCTGCTGGGCTTTTAACAATGGCCAGTGCCTTGGCCTCACTCGCAGAGATTAATTGTTCTGGGGTGAAGCGCCAAGCATGACTATTTTTAAACACCCCCCTCCCGTTCCAGGTAATTCTACTGGGTGCCAGGGTGGAGGGTCCCTGAGCTAAGCGAAGCCCTGCTCTCCGGGCACTGTCCTCAGCAAGGCTGCGCCCCACATGGGCCTTGCCCTCTGCCTTCCACCAGCAGCTCTGCTTGTGGCCAGTCCTGCATCCACTCCCCTCCGTCAGGGGAGAGCTCCAGTGAAGCGCCTTCCAATTCGCTTTGTTCTCATCTTTCTCACACCACTGTCCACAGGTCAGTCCTCTGGGGCTCACTGGCTCGGTGGGGGTCTAGTCAGAACCCTCGTCAAGCTGGGAGCATCCTGGGGCTGTTGTCAGGCAGATGCCCCCCAAATGCAAAGTCTGCCATCAGACTAGACCAGCGATTCTCCACCTTCTGGCCCTTTAAATACAGTTCCTCATGTTGTGACCCAACCATAAAATTATATTCGTGGCTACTTCATAACGGTTATGTTGCTACTGGTATGAATCGTAATGTAAATATCTGATATGCAGGATGGTCTTAGGCGACCCCTGTGAAAGGGTCGTTCAACCGCCAAAGGGGTCGCGACCCCCAGGTTGAGAACCGCTGGACTAGACATTCTCCCCCAGGAGAGGATATCTGCCCCCCCATCAAACTTGGGGCCCCTTGGGGTCAAGGGCCATGCCCCCTCGGCCTGGGTACTCCCTCCCTGTCAGAGAGGCAGCAGCGTGGTTGCAAACAAAGTCCATGGGCCCCGAAACCAGCCCAAGGGGATTCGAACCCAGATATCCTCTGGGTTCCTTTCTCTGTGACCCTGGCAGTCTATTGGCCTAACCTCTCTAATTGTTGGTTATTTCATTGAAAAGAAAGATAATAATAGTACTTACTTTATGGAGTGGCCATGGGAATTAAACGGGTCAGTGTCCACACAGCCCCCAGAGCAGTGCTGGGCGCAGC
>NW_006291020.1:184929-191710 GCF_000327345.1 Myotis davidii
GGGGGGGGGGAGGTGATAGGGGATGATGGCTGTGATTATTCCTGGTTTGGGAGCGCCCCAGAGCAGGCACCTTTCAAGTCTTCCTCTCGCGGAATTCATCCTCACCCCCACGTACAGGGCCCTGTCCAGGCAGAAGCTTGCCAGCCTGGAGAAGGAAGGAAAAACCCCAAGGAAGCTACTTTACTCAAAAAAAGGGAGAGAAGCAGCCAAAGGTTGCATATGGAGTTAAGAGAAATATGAATAATATTTTTTGAACACAAAAGCAGCAAGGTCAAGAGGTCAGAGAGTAAGCAGTTAGGCGATTTATGTCCATCAGCCCGAGAAGCCAGCCTGAGAGATGGGAATGAATTATTTGCCTCAGTGAGGCTAAAAGCCGCAGAACAATTCTATAAATTGTCCTATTTTCCCTGGGAGAGGGCAGAACATTACGTTTCTGCTGCTCACCAGGGAAAGGCCAAGATATTGATGTTCAGCCTCGAGAATAATCCAGCCATAAAGGAAGGCCAAGTCCCCAAGGGTGGGGAACTGCCAGAGGCCACCGTGTCCCGCTCACCGTGTCCGGGAGGCTGTCACCGGAGCAGGGAGAGGTGCACCCCTTTTCCAAAGTCTTCCCAGCAAAGGGGCTCCCCCTACGCCTTCTCCACGTGTGTGTCTTACAGCCCAGGTGGCAGCAAAAAGACCTCCCAGAGGGTAGGCCTTGCACTCTCCTGCTGTATACCAATCCGTTTTCTCTTCTTCTCTTTTCCCTTAAGAGGCTAGGATTGGCTATGTATGAGAATAAGACCAGAGACAGGGGACGGCCTTACTGGCAAGGGGAGAGGCTCAGATGTGCTCTGGGAGGGGTGGGGGGAGAGTCAGGGTGGCAGCAGTAGCAGTTGGAGCACCCCGACCACGCCTTAGTGGTGTCTCAGGGGAAGGCGGACCAAGGAGGTCAGGCTCCTTGATGGGGTGTGGAGGTCAGAGGATATCTGAGGGAGCAGTGCTGCAATGAAAGCAGAACAACTACAGGCTGGACCCTAGGTGGGACTGTCTGCTGAGGAGGCGTGTCTAACATACGTAGGCAGAGACATGGATAGGTGGGCGTTACTCAGAGGCACGGGCGTAGAAAAGATGTCCTTGCCCAAGGCGAGCTTTCGGGGTGTGTTATATGAGCCAGCCTGGTCAGTGAGCAACGGTAATCCGTTTCTGACACCCATTTTCAGCCCTTTCCTGACGAAAGCAATTTCTGCCTCCGAGCTCCAACGTGGTAGACAATTTGTGCTAAATGGACCAGTTCTCTTTTATTAGGTTTAATGAGGATTTCATCGCCTAAGCTCACGGGAATTGGAAGAGTCCTGCTTCACATGAGCATCCCAGCTCAGAGAAAGAGAGAAGGGTAAAGTTTAGGGGTCCCGGGCAGGGCCACCGAGGTGGGGAGCGGGTGTGTGGAGGAGGAGGGAATGGAGAACAGAGTTAATTAAGGAAAAGTAGTGAAAGGAATGTGAACTAATGACTCAAACATCAAGCTTCGGAACTCGATGGGGCCTAAATCCATTCACCTCCCAGGTGGTGAAACGACCCGTCAAAGGTCACACAGCAAATTAGAGTTAAGAGTAGGACGGGGAGCGAACCCAGGCCTCGTGGCTCTTGGGTCAGGTCACTAACTCCAACTTCCCCGGCCCTGCGCCCCGGGCTTCTTCCAAGAGCTTTCGTCAGCAAAGGCCCTCTTCTGTCCAAACATCTCTGACCATCGTATAGCTTTTGTGGGGGCCACCGGCCAGCCCATCGGGCGTTTTTAATATGTGGGCTGAGCCCAGGGTGCAGGCAAAGCCAAGCATGGAGGCGGTCCTAGCCAAGAGGCAAGGCCATCACTCAGTCTGACCTATCCCACCCAGGTGCTGGGGGGGTGGATCCCATTATGTCTCCAGAAACCCAAGGCCCACCCAGATGTGATGTAACTTCCTGTTACTTCGAGTATAAATTAAACTTACTTCCGGTGTGGGAGGGCGCTCTTTTCATCTATCAGAGAGCAGATGCCACACCCAGGCCCAGCTTTTCCCTCTATTTCTGTCTGTCTCGTTTTTTCATTCTTCCTTAACCCTCATCGCGTTCTACTCAAGATTTCTTAAGCCCCCGAGTTGTCTCTTTCGGCACTGGTCACGGGAAGAGAGAATGTACCTCCATAAGCTTTGGTCTCCTGCGGGTATCAGAGACTCAAGTGCGCAGAGGGGAGGGTGCTAAAGAGAAGGGGGAGTCTCTCGTTTTTCTTTGGCCCTTGGTTTTATTTTCCCTGGATCCTACTCCCCAGCCCACCGTCTTCTGACCGTTAGCATTCCCCAGTGCTTTCTCAAAGACCTAGAAACACCCATCCTTCCTATCAGACTAGCTTACAGGGTTACGTTTATGTTTGCTTCCAAGCTAGAGACGAGATTAAGTGGGAAGCTAAGATTGTGGCCTGAAGTTGTATTAAAGTCGCCACACGTCTTGATAGGATTAAGGGTGATGTGAATGGGAATACAAGGGTTAGGTTTACTTGACCCTTATTAAAAGAGGAGCCATTAACTTAAAGTGTAACCCTTAACAATGCCACTCAAACCCTTATAGCCCCAACAGAGGCTTGCTAAGGACTTGGGTGATAATTCATTCATTCATTCATTCACCCATTTTTCTCTCTATTCATCTTACAAACCTGCATTAAAAGCTTACTCTGTGCCAGGCACTAGGCTAAGCACTTGGGATTCAGTGATGATTAAAGCACATCTCATTGTTCTCCAGGAGTCCATAGTCTAATGGAGAAGACCAACAGATCATTACAACTGAGCTGGCAGGTGCGGAGATGGAAAAATGCCCATGTTTTTAAAGTGTGCACAGCAAGAGTTACTGAACTCAGCTTGGAGGCATCAAGGAAAGTTACCTAGAACTGGGAATTGAGATTAGGACCTTCAGTCAGAGTCTCAAGATTGGCCTTAAATAAGATAGACCCCCCCGCCCTCTCTGGGACTCAATTTTCTGACAACTGTATTATTTTTGCCTTTAGTAAGGAGTTGGGCCCAGCTAGTGTGACCCAGTGGTTGAGCATTGACCTATGAACCAGGAGGTCACGGTTCGATTCCCAGTCAGGGCACATGCCTGGGTTGCGGGCTTGATCCCCAGTGTGGGATGTGCAGGAGGCAGCTGATCAATGGTTCTCTCTTATGATTGATGTTTCTATCTCTCCCTCTCCCTTCCTCTCTGAAATCAATAAAACATATTTTTTAAAAAAAAGAAGTTGGGGGCCATCCCTTGAGATGCGTGCTGAGGTGTGCTGTCGTGGCATATGGGGGGGGTGGGGCATCAATGTTGCTTGTTGAGGACTGCTTCTTAAAACTCTTGAGTCCTGTTTCTACGCAGAATTCCTTTCGAGGTCCAGGTCATTTCCTAACTCTCTGAACATGATGTGGCAGGACTTCCTGTGTGTGACCGTCACTCCCTGGGCCAGAGGTAGTACTCCCTGCTCCCGCTGGCTTTCCAGCTTCTGCACCAGGAAACAGGCCTCACTGTGACAGCCAGGCAGGAGCTGGCTACTTTTGGTAGCGTTTCCTAAACGCACAGGCAGAAAATGCGGATTTGACGTCCCTCCAGCGCCTCTATTCCAGCCACAACACTCAGCCAGCAATGAGGCCTGGCGCCAAGCCCTCCTCCGTCAGCTATGGCAGTGTCCCTCCCCTACCAGCCCTCAGCCCATCTTCTTCCGCCCGCACACTAAGTCCTCCCCGGGGGAAAGCCCAGACTGAGGCTTTGCAAAGAGACCCAGGGTAGAGGACAAAGTTGGCCCTGAGCGGGGAAAATGTCAGAGATCTGGCTGCTCCTACAGAGGTCCTCCTTCAAGAAGGGCGCCCCAGAGAGCAGATGGTGGTTTCCCGGAGACGGGGAAGGGGAGAGGGCTGGCATTAATCAAAAGGATTCAAAGCTTCAGTTTTATAGGATAAGTCCTAAAGATCTACTTACTGTACAGAATATGCAGTACCAGTAATTAACAATGCTGTCTGGTGTACTTAAAAATTTGCAAAGAGGGTGTGTGTCAAATGTTCTTATAATAAAATAAAATAAAATAAAAATAAAGGGAACAGGAGAAAACTTTGAAGTGATAGACATGTGTATGGTATAGATGGTGGTGATGGCTTATTTCATGGGCGCATACTTATCTCTAAACTCATCAATTTGTACACATTCAATATGTACAGCTTTTTGTTCGTCATCAGACCTCAGTCATGTGGTTAAAAAAAATGGCACTAATATAAAAATACATATTTTTTTAATGGCACTGGTTTCCATCCTGTTATTCAAACCAAAGACCTGCTCGTCTGTACCTGACTGCTCTCTCTTCCACCCCGTCCCACCCCATCAGCCTCCGGTTCCTGTTGGTCCCTCCATCTCCTGTCCCCATCCTATGTCCTCCCTGCCCTGCCCACCAGCAATGGCCGCTGGGTGTCTGCTCCTGCCCCTTCCTCACTTCTGATGTTTGCAGTGGTCTTTCCCAAATTCGACCACCTCACTCCCTGACCTAAAAGTCACTGGTATGGAGGTGTCTTGCCTCCCAGCTTCACTGCTCCCCACTATCCCTGGGGCCCCTTATACTCCAGCTCTCTAGGCTTCTCTGAGTTCTTGGAACTGGCCACATATCTCTCCTTCTTGGAGCCCCCACATGCTCTGTTTCCTCGTCTGCAATGTCCTTTTGCCCTCAGAGCCCCACTCCTACCTCATCCCCCAGGCTAAGTCCTACTGATCCCTCAGACCTCACACCAAATGTCACTTCTCCAGGGAAGCCGCTCAAACTCCTCCAAACAGGTTAGATCACCTTGCTAGGGCCCTCGAGCACTCTCTACTCCCACGGCAGCATCAATCACACGTGTAATTAGGCAGCCAGTGTCTGTTTCCCCTGTTGGCTGGTAAGACCTGGACTGGTGGAGATTGTGTCCATATTGTTCACGCTGTCACCACAGTGCCTGGCACGTAGCAGCGTCTTAGGACTGAAAAAAGAGAGAGAGAGACAGTTCCCTGTTCTGAATTCTACTGATAATTTCCAGTAGCAGAAAGGGGGTTGAGTTCCATTTTATAGACTACAGAGCCAGAGGGCTAGCAATTAAACTACAGGAGGAGCGTGCCCACTAACTAGGCATTTGGTAAGTTCCAGAAAAGCACTGGAAGGAGAGCAGAAATGGCATGATTGTGTGGGAGAGAGAGATATATTACCTTGAATGTGAAAAAAAAAATCCCAAAGAACAGTGAACAAAGCTATAAATACAACAGTGTCAGGTGACATCACCTGAGCGCCGTGGCCAAGTCACACGGCCCTAACGTGTATTTATGGTGAAAGTCACTAGTCCTTACTCCTGCCGGCCAGCTCCCTCCTTGCCATGTTTGACGATGGCCGTGTTCCGTGTTTTCCTGATGAAACAGAATGGCAGGGCCAGGCTCCTCCTTGGACGCTCTGAAGAACGAAGCTGTCTCTCCACAAATGTCCATTAAAAACCTGCCCTACGTGGCTCAGTGCTTGAGTGTCGACCTCTGAACCAGGAAGTCATGGTGGGGGTTTTTGTTGTTGTTTTTAAATATATATTTTATTGATTTCAGAGAGGAAGGAAGAGGGAGAAAGATAGAAACATCAATGATGAGAGAGAAACACTGATCAGCTGCCTTCTGCACATCCCCTACTGGGGACCGAACCCACAACCTGGGCATGTGCCCACGACCGGAATCGAACCCGGGACCCTTCAGTCCTTAGGCCGACGCTCTATCCACTGAGCCAAACCAGCTAGGGCCAAGTCATGGTTTGATTCCCAGTCAGGGCATATGCCTGGGTTGCAGGCTCGATCCCCAGTGTGGGGCGTACAGGAGTTAGCCGATCAATGATTCTCATTGCTGATGTTTCTATCTCTCTCTCCCTCTCCCTTCCTCTCTGAAATCGATAAAAATATTTTTTAAAAAACAAAACAAACAGAAAAACCCTGCTGTGGTTCCCCATCTCCTAGAGCACTATGGCCACTGACGCCAGGCACTGAAGACATGTAAAGGCCTCACGTTACTTGGGCTGCAGGGGCGGCTTTATTGCCTGCCAGCTTTATCACATAAACCACCTGGTCCCTTATCCTCCAACCTGTTAGTGTTTTCCCAATCACACCCTAGATTTTTACTCCTTATTCCTTTGCTCACGCTTTCCCCTCCATGGGATGTATTTTGTTTTGTTTTTACCATAAATCTCCAGTCAAAACTCCTCATGCAAGGCCCAAGTCAGATGCAACATTTTCACTGAATTGCCTGATGGGATGATGCACTTTTGCCATCAACTCTCCCTTCCTCAGGCCCCCTGTTTACTTATGTGTCCAGGCGTGTCTTGTCTGCTCTCAAACTGTGAGCACCTTGCCCACACACTGGTTCCTGCTCCGGACCTGCCACATGGGAGAAGTGGTTCCTAACCTTCTGGCCCTTTAAATACAGTTCCTCATGTTCTGACCCAACCATAACATTATTTTCGTTGCTACTTCATCACTGTCATGTTGCTACTGTTATGAATCATAATGTAAATATCTGATATGCAGATGGTCTTAGGCGACCCCTGTGAAAGGGTCGTTCGACCGCCAAAGGGGTCGCGACCCACAGGTTGAGAACCTCTGGATTAGAGAATGTTGTCTTCAATCACATAGCCATCCCTTCCGTGAACTTGTCCCCCTTGAGCATCTACACATGTCCACACTGTGCTAAGCACTGTACCAGCATTATTTTCCATCCTCATGATAATAAGGTGGGTGTCAATACCCCCACT
>NW_006291020.1:191747-198281 GCF_000327345.1 Myotis davidii
GGGAAGCTGAGCAGAGAGAGGTTAAGTAGTTTGCCCAACGGCACACAGCAAGTCAATGTGACCACGGCATTTCTCACCTGGTCTGTCAAACTCTGCCATGTTTCTTCTATTCCTGGAGCCCTCGGGCTGCGTGTTTTGTGGCCTGGTTCCTATATAATATTCTGGGATTTGCTTCCTTTTGTCAAAGGCACTGCACACAGCCAGCTGGTTCCAGTGGGTCTCCCTCGGGTGCTGCGGTCATCAAAGTAGAGTCTTCTGAGGAGTTTTATCCGAGAATTGCTGCCATGAAAGCAGAGGCACCGGCCCTGTCTGTGCCCTGTGGGCCTTCCCCTCTCCTGTCCCATTTAAATGGGAAAGAAAGCCAAAACCGGTTTAGCTCAGTGGCTAGAGCGTCAGCCTGCGGACTGAAAGGTCCCAGGTTCGATTCGGGTCAAGGGCATGTACCTGGGTTGCTGGCACATCCCCAGTAGGAGATGTGCAGGAGGCAGCTGATCGATGTTTCTAAATCCCTGTCTCTCTCCCTTCCCTCTCCCTTCCTCTCTGTAAAAAATCAATAAAATGTATTTTAAAAAAATAAAATAAAAAATAAATGGGAAAGAACGCTCAGAGCCAGCAGGGAGGCTGTGAGATGCTCACCTTGCCATTCTCCCCTCTGCTCTGATCTTCTCGGGTGATCTTACTGCCACCTCTATCTAGTCCAGCGGTTCTCAACCTGTGGGTCACGATCCCTTTGGGGGTCGAACGACCCTTTTACAGGAGTTGCCTGAGACCATCGGAAAACACATATATAATTACATGTTGTTTTTGTGATTAATCATTATGCTTTAATTATGTTCAATTTGTAACAATGAAAATACATCCTGCATATCAGATAACAGTAGCAAAATTACAGTTATGAAGTAGCAATGAAAATAATTTTATGGTTGGGGGTCACCACAACACGAGGAACTGTATTAAAGGGTCGCGGCATTAGGAAAGTTGAGAACCACTGATCTAGTCTAAATGGAAAGAGAGGCCAAGCTGGATTGAGAGTCTCCCTCTCACAAAGTATCACATGCTTACTTGAGGGAAAGCAGGAACTAGAAATTACCCAGGATGGGTCGGGGTAGTGTGGGTGTAGTTCAGCTAGACTGGGACCTGAGTCACGGTCTCCTGCCAGCAGAGGTTGGGAAATGGGGCAGATGATGGTGGGGGAAGCAAGCCAGAGGAAATCAGAAATATTATTTGTCTTGCCCAGCCAGCCTGGGTCAGTGGTTGAGCATCATCTTATGAACCAGGAGGTCATGGTTCATTCAGTTCCTGGTCAGGGCACAAGCCCAGGTTGTGGGCTTGATCCCCAGTCGGGGGCGTGCAGGAGGCAGCTGATCAATGATTCTCTCCCATCGTTGATGTTTTTCTCTCTCTTTACCTGTCCCTTTCTCTCTGCAATCAATAAAAATATATTTTAAAAAATAAATATTCTTTGTCTTTCCAATTCAACCTCAGCTAAGACCCCAGCATGTGGTATAAAGCAATGAATAAAATTCAAAATATTTCCCAAGTGATTTTGTTGAAAAATTGCTATTGATATTAATAATTCCTATCTCTCTATTATTTCTCACAATTAAGCTATTGTAAGTGCCATTTATTAAGACTGTTGTTTCTTCCATGTGACTCTGCTCTATCCCACCTGCCCCCATGTCAGGTAGTAGAGAAGCCACAGGCATTTCAGGGGTCTGGATAGTGGAAAGTGAGTTGTGAGTATATTAAGGTTGGATTAAAGGGTTCTGTAACGTGGGTCAAAGCCACTTGCCTGTATGGTCATGCTACCTCTCCCGGTGTGAAGAATGCTCCTGTGGCCACCAAACTGACTCACGCAGCACCACAACGTGTAACAGTAGAACCAGAGGGCTGTGGTGGCGAGGGAGTGTTTGAGATAAAGGAAGCCAGGAACTACTCCACAGAAAATCTGCAGAACACCGAATGTTTAGCAAGTAGTTTGGTTCTCGTTGATGCTTTGTAATGCTGTCATTGTGGATGCAAAGGGGCCTCATACTAAACCTGACCCGCTCAGGGGAGGCCTGCGTGCGGCCTTACAAACACAGAGACCTATAGTAACCACAGGAGATGGTCTGAAATGAAAACTTTCTAACTAAAAACTGTTTATGGAAGGTGGTCATGTCCTAGGCCGGTATCTTCCCTGACAAAGATCCATCTTTACCGTAATTGAGCCTCTCTATTGTCTTTTGCATCTACGGTAACATATCCTTGAAATGTCAAAATAGTTTCCTTTTTCCAGACCCCTCAAAGCACAGGCACCGCTCTGTGGAGACCATAAATCCCCTCATTGTCTTTGAGGTAATTGTTGACTGTTAACTACCCTGCACCCACCTGTGTAAAAGAAGTGTGTGTCCATCATTTTACTCTTTATCCAACCCTAGAGGTCTCCCCCTCCCCCGACTTGCTTCCTCCCACCTCCCTAATCTATCACCAGTGGATTTCATTTCTCCCACTTCCGTCTCCTCATTTGATTGTAATGTATAAAATAAGGCGCAAAGCTTCCATTCTTGGGAGAATTTTCTCAATCCAATTGCTTCCCGGCAATTGTCAACAGTTTGGCTCAAATAAACTCACAAAAAGTCTTCATACGTTTGAATGTCTCCTACATTGACACCATGCAGGCATCCTCTTAGCTTGTCAGCTTTAGTATGTGGCTCCTTTTTCATCCACAATAACAAGTATTTAGGATTAGTTACAACATGAGAAAACATTAGCTGCTCAGAAATCTTACTGCTTAATTAGGAAAAAGGTGGCCCAGAAGGTATGGCTCAGTGGTTGAGCATCAACCTATGAACCAGGAGGTCATGGTTCGATTCCGGCCAACGCATATGCCTGGGTTGCAGGCCCCAGTAGGGAGTGTGCAGGAAGCAGCTGATGGATGATTCTCATCATTGATGTTTCTATCCCCCTTCCTTTCTCTCTGAAATCAAGAAAAATATCTTTTAAAAATTATGACAAAAGTGTACTTTAAAAAAATGACAACAATCCAAAAATTATATATAGCATTGCATATGGCATTTAATCCAATAGGAATGTTAAAAAGTTGACAGACATTTTTAAAGATTATAAAAAATAAATGTTGATCAATCATACTAGAGGAAAATTGAGTTATCTTTTTTCTCTATATACAAAATAAATCAAAATCATTATAAAGAATCAAAGGGTATATAGCCATAAAAGTGGAAAAAATATCTTTGGGTAAGTCAATTAATAAAAGTAATTAAGACTATTTTTCTGAATTTTTAATAATGTTTGCTTTGTTAACTTTTTTACTGATTTCAGAGAGGAAGGGAGAGGGAGAGAGAGATAGAAACATCAATGATGAGAGAGAATCATTGATCAGCTGCCTTCTGCACGCCCACCACTGGGGATCGAGCCCACAACCTGGGCCTGTGCCCTTGACCGGAAGCAAAGCTGGGACCCGTCAGTCTGCAGGCCAACACTCTATCCACTGAGCAAAACCAGCTAAGGCAGCTTTGTTAACTTTTTAAAATTTGCAACTTGCTATGATTCCTTTTTTCATTTTAAAAATAAATTTTCACTTTTGTATCTATTTTTTTATATATTTTATTGTTTTTTTACAGAGAGGAAGGGAGAGAGATAGAGAGTTAGAAACATCGATGAGAGAGAAACATCGATCAGCTGCCTCCCCAGGTACATGCCCTTGACCGGAATCGAACCTGGGACCTTTCAGTCCGCAAGCCGACGCTCTATCCACTGAGCCAAACCGGTTTCGGCTATTTTTTTATTTTAAATTTTGTATTTCTTTTAGGGACACCCCCCCCCCCAATAGTTCTGTATATGCTTTAGGCCCCATAAAATTAGATTCATCTGTTTACAGCATTGGATTTTATTAAGATAATGCTGAATAATAATAATAACTAATAATAATAATAAATAATAATGGTGGCAGCACTTTTCTTTAAGTTACTAAGTTCCCACAGTATTCCAGGTGCTTTACTGTGAATCTCAGTCACCCATCTAAATAACTACTTGCTGTCTCCATTGGAAACCACTCGCTCTCTCCATTTCACAGATGTCAGGTAACCTGCCAGGGTTGCTCAGCTGGGAGGCTGCAAAGTCTGGATACAACTGTGATCGTAAGAAACATTCAAACCTGTAGAGAATTTTTAGGGTTTATTTGAGCCAAAACCGAAGGCAATTGCCAGGAAGCAAAATCTCGATGAATTGAGAAAATGCTCCAGAGAATGGCAGTTTGTACCCTATTTTATACAGTGGAGAGGAAGCATAGAGGAGTTACATGAGATTCATTGGTGACAGATTGGGGAGGCTGGGGAAAAAGGGGGAAGGGAAACATAGAGGGGGAGGGGACTGAGAGGAGAGGGGCAACCTCAGGGATTGGATAAAAAGTAAAATGATAGACACATACTGCTTTTCCATAGGTGGGTGTAGGGTAGTTAACAGTCAGCCATTGACTCAGTAACAATGGAGCGGATTTGTGTTTTCCGATCTGGTGGGGTCCCTGTGCTGTGAGGGGTCTGGAGAAAGGGAATTATTCGACATTCCAAAGGTATGTTAGCGTAGATGCAAAAAGACAACCGACAGGCTTGGTTGAGGTGAAAATTGACCTTTGTCAGGGAAGATTTCTGGCTTAGGACACGGACTGCCCACCATAAAATGATTTTAGTTAAAAAGTTTTCATTTCAGCCCTAACCGGTTTGGCTCAGTGGATAGAGCGTCGGCCTGTGGACTGAAAGGTCCCAGGTTCGATTCCGGTCAAGGGCATGTACCTGGGTTGCAGGCACATCCCCAGTAGGGGGTGTGCAGGAGGCAGCTGATCGATGTTTATCTCTCATCGATGTTTCTAACTCTCTATCCCTCTCCGTTCCTCTCTGTAAAAAAAATCAATAAAATATATATATATTTTTAAAAAGTTTTCATTTCAGACCCTCTTTTGTGGTTATTTTAGGTCTCTGAGTTTGTAGGGCCGCAGGCCTCCCCTGAGCTTGTCAGGGTTAGCACGTGGCCCCTTTTGGTCCCTAAGAGAGAGGAGGCTGCTGCCTTCCGCCGCCAGCAACCCCTCCTCCCTACACAGTTCCCACTTCCTCTCTTCAATGCTCTTCTCCTTTCCTCCCAGGATCCCCCAAAGAAGCTGCGCCTTCCTTCGTGTCCTGTCCTTTCCCCCCACTTCTCCACTGCCCCGGCTCTGCTTCTTTCCTGTGCTCACCCCTGCCCCTGCCCCCGCCCCCACCCCCGCATCAGTTCCCTTCTGCGTTGGTTCTCTAGGACTGTCACAGCAAATTCTACAGACTGACCCAGTGGCTTGAACAACAGAAACTGGTTTCCTCATAGTCTGGAGGCTGAAATCCAAGATCAGTTTGTCAGCAGAGGAGTTCCTCCGGGGCCTCTGTCTTTGGCTTCCCAATGGCTGTCCTCCTCCTGCGCCTTCGCCCGGTCTTCCCTTTGAGGGCATGGCTGTGTCCCACTTTCTCTTTTCATAAGCGAACCGGTCAGCTTGGAGCAGGGCCCACCCTAACGACCTCATTTTAACTTAATTACATCTTGAAGATACTGTTTTCTAATACAGTCACCTACTGGGGTACTGAGGTTAGGATTTCAACATCTAAATTCGAGGGAACACAGTTCAGCCCATAACACCTTCCCTGTTCAGACCAGTCGCCACCAAGTCCTGCAGATAACAGGCTTCCTGAGGGGTCCAAAGCCTGCAGGCCCCCAGGGCACTTGCTGGTGGAGCTAGAGTAGCGATTCTCAACCTGTGGGTCGCCAACCCGTGGGTCACCAACCTGTGGTTCGCGACCCCTTTGGGGGTCGAACGACCCTTTCACAGGGATCGCCTAAGACCATCGGAAAACACACATATAATTACATATTGTTTTTGTGATTAATCACTATGCTTTAATTATGTTCAATTTGTCACAATGACAATACATCCTGTAGATCAGACATTTACATTCCGATTCATAACAGCAGCAACATTACAGTTGTGAAGTAGCAACGAAAGTAATTTTATGGTTGGGGGTCACCACAACATGAGGAACTGTATTAAAGGGTCGCGGCATTAGGAAGGTTGAGAACCACTGAGCTAGAGAATGGGGAGAGCCACCAGGGTGCCCGCCCCAGAAGGGCAGGGGAGGCTGTAGCCAATGGCCCTGGCACTTCCTGCCGGGAAGGAAGAGGACGGCAGTGAGGAGGCGGCCCCAGCAGCTGTCCCGGCAGAGCGGGGCTGGGTGCGCACACAGAGACCTTAGACCACATCCCCGAGTGTGAGGACCGGGAGGCTCCTTGCGGGGAACCAGCCTGCCCCACAGGTGGCTGCTGGGGGCTGCACACCTGCTTTGGGCGGTGTGGCCGGAAGCCTTGAACGTGACCCAGTTGGATCCCAGTGCTTTGTGTTGCCGGGGTTCATGTCCCAGCATCAAGAAGGGTTCAGGAATCTGGAAAAGGGGCTGTGCGTAGATGACATAGGAATCCAGAGAGTAATAAAGAGTCCGGAGACGAGATATCATTTTGAAA
>NW_006291020.1:198405-200641 GCF_000327345.1 Myotis davidii
TTGATAGAACTCTTAAAATTATGACATGGTCTACGGCATTGTGTGACCCAACTCGTTGGGCCTCCCTGAGGAACTGTTCCCAGCCCAGCACAGGCACGGCCATCACAGCAGCAGGCTGGCCTCCCCGGGGCCCAGCCTAAGGGAGACCGTCTTGGCGGCCACCCCATCTTGGACCTGAGCTGGGGTGGCACTGAAGTGAGGGCTTGGGCACTGGCACACCGCCCTCGGTGCTGACGCAGTAGAGGAAGCAGCAGGTCGCCCTGTACCCGTCACAGGGAACAGTGCCCGCTGTCCTTCCTGGGCTCCTGCGCAGCCTCACCCCCAAGGGCACACCCAGCCAGACCCCGCCTTTTCTCCCCCGGTTTTGAACATCTGGAGCAAAGAGGCCGCACTGACGCTGGAGCGCGCCTCGCTGACTTCCGCCCAGTGTGAGCCAGAAGGCGGCGGTCACCCACCCCTGCATGGAGACAAGATGCCCTGCGTCAGACACACGCTGCGTCTGCACCCAGATCAGAAATGCGTTATGGACTCCCCAGCCCCCGGAGGAGTCTGGCTCTGAGGTCCCTGCCCCAGACCCTGCACAGGGAGGCCTGGAAGGAGGCCCTGTGCTCCAAGGTTGGCAGCGAGCAAATGGTTGAGAATGAAGTCGGCTCGAGAAGCAGAAGAGGAAGGCTGGGCTGTGTGGAGCGCCATCAGGAAAGTCCAAAAGCCCCTCTCCATGACACTGCGGGTGAGGACGGGAAGCTGATGCTGTCCGCACTGCCCAAGGCTCTGTGCTTGCTGACACGGTCCCACCCTGCTGGCCTCAGAGAGGACGGCAGCCTGCCCAGGGAGGCTTCCTGCAGGCCAAGCCCAAGAGCTGGTGATTGTCCCCAAGCCCAAAGCCACTTTCCAATGCCTGCTCCCAGGACCTTCGCCTGGAAGATAGAAGTGGGGGGTGGCAGAGGGGAGCAGGCAGTGGCTCTTTATGCAGGTGAAAGCCCTGCAGCTCCTGGGCCGCTTGAAGCCCAGACGCACCGTCTCAGATCCTCACCTTGCCCTGAGGGGCTTGGCAGGCGTGAGCCTACCCTAGTCTCATGTTTCCTAGGGCTGGGGGACCAAGGTTTGTGTGAATTTGAGAATCACAGACAGGTGACCAGCACCTCTGTCCTGCCTGTGAGTGTAGCTGCACCTGCGGCCGTTTCCGGTGCTCACAGAGCAAAGTCCCACCCTTGAGCCTGCCCCGTCCTCTCCCGGGGCCACAGGGAGTCCCACGAGCTGCTCCCAAGCTCTGGCCAGGGCTCATGGCCGATGGACTTCTTCCTCACTCTGTTGGTGTATGTTCTTGGAAGAGTAAAACTGCCTTTCTCCTTAAAAAAATAAATAAATAAACTAAATAATGGCTAGAATCAGGGGAGTGATCTGTTATAATGAGGTTATTAAACAGCAGACTTGCGGTAAGAGAGTTCACTGGCTGTTGGTGGTCAAGGCTGGCTGCGCAGAGAAAGAGTTGGGGCTAGATTGCAGCACCCCAGCTCCAAGATCTAGCTCCTCCAAAAAGCCCCCCTGGAGAGCTCACCCAGGTCTCTCCCTACCTGCAACAATGATATGCCTAGTACTAGCAGCAGATGTACCAGAGGCGATCGCAATTTAAGTAATGACCCATTCATTATTTAATGAATTAACGAAGGAGTGTTAATATCATTTCTATTTCATGGATGAGGAAGTCAAGGAAACTTACCCATAAGATGGAAGCAGCAGTGAGGGATTCTCACCCCGATTGTCAGAATCCCAATGGCGTGTTATTGCCCCTACAGCAAACCGCCTTGCTGCTTGCTTTGCACCGAAAGCTTTTTTCTTTGTGTTCAATGTTTAATACAAATCTACATGTTTGTCTCCTGATCTGTACACAGGGCCCGCACTCAATAAATGTGAATTAGTTGAGACTATGGTCCTTGAGGAATCCTGTAATGTATCTTCTTCAATTCTGATGAATGAAATGATGAAAAATTCATTCTACTTCCATTCCCTTTCCTAAAACCTAGCACGGTGCAGGGTAACAGGCATTCAGTAAATATTTGTGAAATCTAAATGGCTGATAAGAAGCAAAAGAGAAGTCAAGGCTGCATGGAACATTCTGGAAGGGAGGTGTAGCTGGAAGCTAGTCTGGGCCTATGGGGATGAGCTAGGGGGACAGAGCTCCCCACCAGCAGGACCCAGCCCGAGCGGCTTGGCAGCCAAGCTGAGCCTAGCAGCA
>NW_006291020.1:200892-209086 GCF_000327345.1 Myotis davidii
TTTCCAGAACTTTGATCATCAAGTAACTGGTTTTCGAGTTCTTTTTTCCATTTGTTAGTGAACTACATTCCAGTCAATGTCTGTTCTCTCTGATAGATGGGACAGGCAATCCACTTCCACAGGAGAACACAAAAGTGATTTGGGCTTGGGGCTACATTCCTGTATTTACATGTGGAGGAAGTGGCATATGATGCTTTGAAAGTCTGCAGCTAGCTGAAACACCACGATAGAGTGGACTTTAGAGGATTGTTCCGTTCAATAAAGGCTTACTGAGTATCTAAGTGCTAGGCTTAGAAGCACTAGTTGGTATTCATTCATTCATTCAATTCGTATTTATTGAGTGCCTACTATGTGCTAAGGATTGTCCTAGGCATTGGAGAAACAACAGTAATAAAAGCAGACAAAAGCAATCTCTGCCTTTATGGAGGGGAAATAGATAATATTATAAACAAGTAAGATAATATATATAATGTTAGATAGTGATAAGCACTAAGAAGATAAGTACTAAAGCAGAAAGAGAAATAGGAAATGTCAGGAGGGGTATGCCAGGAAAAGATTCACCAAAAAGGTGATATTAATAAAAATTTGAAGGAGGTAGGCATGCAGCAATCTGAAGAAAACATTTTTAAAATATATTTTTATTGATTTCAGAGAGGAAGGGTGAGGGAGAGAGAAATAGAAACATCAGTAATGAGATAGAATCAGGGATTGGCTGCCTCCTGCACACCCCCTACTGGGGATAGAGGCTGCAACCCAGGCATGTGCCCTGACTGGAAGTCGAACTGTGACCTCCTGGTTCATAGGTCGACACTTAACCACTGAGCCACTCCGGCCAGCCCGAAGAAAGCATTCCAGAGAGGGTAGAGAGAGTACAAAGGCCGTAAGGTGGGGACAGTTCTGCTGTGTCTAAGGAACAGCAAAGAGGAGAGTATAACCTGAGCAGAGAGGGTGAGGAGAATAGTGACAGATCAGAAGGCCAGAGGTCAGAAAGGCAGACGGGGCCTTAGCGATCATTGCAGACACTGAGCTTTTAATATCATTAACACGTGCTGCGGATGGGAGGCTCTAACAGAGGCGCGATGATGACATGGCCTGACATATTTTAACAGGAACATTTTGGCTGCCATGGGCACTAGCCAGAAGAGAGAGATCGGGGGAAGACTGCTCAACATCAGGTAAGAATGGCTTGGACGAAGGTGAGGGCTGTGAGAATGCTGAGAAGGCGATGGATTCTGGATGTATTTTGAAGACAGAATGGATCTGATTCATTGAAAGATTAAATGTAAGGTGTGAAAGAAAGAGCAGAGTCAAAGATGACTCAGGATCATGGCTTCAGTGGCTGGAAGGATGAGGCACTGCCATTGACTGGGAGAGAAAAGAATCCAGAAGGAGCAGGTCTGGGCAGGTGAGCTTGGAGGACATGAGGGAAGAGGAGAGCTTGGTTTTGGACATGTTAAGTTTGAGGTGTGTATTACACATCCAAGTGAAGGTAGCTGGTAAGTAGTTGGATAATGGAATCTAGAATTCCGTATAGAATGTGAGCAGATGATATACTTTGTGAGTCACGAGCATCTGGATGGTATTTAAAGCTATGAGACTGGATGAAATCACCTAACACATGAGTATAGATAAGATCCAAAGATTGAAGTTGGGGACAACTCCTGATGTTTAGAGGTCAGGGAGATGAGAGGGTACCAGCAAAGGAGACTTTAAAGAAGTGTCCAGAGAAACACAAGTGGGTGTGGTCCTGGAAGCCAAAGGAAGGCGCAATTTCTAGGAGGAATGAGTGGTCAATTGAGCCAAAGGCCGAGACGAGATAGTAGGTCAAGATGAGAACTGACATGAAGAAATCCTGAGTGACCTTGACATAAACCTTCATGGTAGAGTGATGGGGTTGAGGCCTGGCTAAAGTTGGTTCAAGAAAGAATATAAGGCAAGACATTTTAAAAAAATCAAACATTTATTCAGCCCATGCATCTGTAGGGACGCTATTTGTGCTGGGCTCAGCTGGGTCATTCTCTTGATCAGGGACTACAGACAATGGTTAGAGAAGTTATGCTGTAAAAAGGAGGAGAGGAATAAGTAGCTGGAGGGGGAAGTGGGTCAAGCTTCTTTCTTGATAAATACGGTATGGTCTGTCCTCAGGTTGCTTTAAACCTATGAAAGGGGACAGACACAGAAGCAGCGGTCATACAGATGTTCACATAAAGACATTCGCTGGGTCCTATGACAATACACTCTAGAATAATGTAAAAACTCTAACTTAATTTAGGGGAAAAAGTACTTTGAAAAGATAAACACTAATACCTCTTGATTTCCATTCAGGGGAAGAAAGAAGAGAATGGCGTTTCAGATAGAAAGAAGAATACAAGTCAGGTCGCGGAAGCCTGGAACAGCTTCATTCATTCATTCATTCAACTCGTATTTATTTGCGCGTAGGAATCGCAAAAAGCTCAGCATTTCTGCTCTAGAACTGGACTGCCTGGGCATGGCACCAAGCTTTGCAAGATTCGTGACCTTGGGCAAATTATGAAGCCACTGTGAATTATTTTTCTTAGCCCTAATTTGGGGATAGAATAGAATCTGTCTTTTAAGGTCACCATGAGGTGAACATATTAGTGTAAGTGAAGTGCTTGTAAGTAAATGCCCAATAAATGCTAGTCCTTCTAATTAGTTGAGCATCTACCTATGAACCAGGAGGTCATGGTTCGATTCCCAGTCAGGGCACATACCCGGATTGTGAGCTCCATACCCAGGGTGGGGCATACAGGATGCAGCTGATCAACGACATCATTGATGTTTCTATCTCTCTCTCTCCCTTCCTCTCTGAAATCAATAAAAATATACCTTTCTTTTTAAAAAAGAGTTTCACCATGATCCAGCAATTCCACTTCTGGGTATTTATACAAAGAAATCCAAAACTCTAATTTGAAAATATTCTGCACTCCTATGTTATTTACAATAGCCAAGATACAGAAGCAGCCGAAACTCGTTTGGCTGAGTGGATAGAGCGTCGGCCTGCGGACTGAAAGGTCCCAGGTTCGATTCCGGTCAAGGGCATGTACCTGGGTTGTGGGCACATCCTCAGTGGGAGATGTGCAGGAGGCAGCTGATCGATGTTTCTCTCTCATCGATGTTTCTAACTCTCTATCTCTCTCCCTTCCTCTCTGTGAAAAATCAATAAAATATATTTAAAAATATATATATACAGAAGCAACCTAGCTTGGCTGGTGTGGTTCAGTGGTTGAGCGTCAACCCATGAACCAAGAAGTCGCTGGTTCGATTCCAGGCCAGGGCACATGCCTGGGCTGCAGGTTCGATCCCATAGGAAGCGTGCAGGATGCAGCTGACTGAGCTGTTTCTCTCTCATCGATGTTTCTATCTCTCTCCTCTCCTCTCTCTCTAAAAATCAATAAAAACATTAAAATAGAAGCAGCCCAAGTGTCTATCGATAGATGATGAATGGATAAAGAAAGTGTGGGACATTTATACAATGGAGTATTACTTTGCTATAAGAAATGAAATTTGCCAATTGCAATAACATGGATGGATCTAGAGGGTATTATGCTGAGTAAATAAGTCAGACAGAGAAAGACAAATACCATATGATTTCAGTTATATGTGGAATCTAAAAAACAAAATAAATGAACAAACAAATGAAACAAATTCATAGGTACAGAGAACAAACAGGGTTGTCAAATGGGAAAGGGGTTGAAGGAGTGGGTGGAAAAAGTGAAGGGATTCAGAAGTACAAATTGGCAGTTACAGAACGGTCACAGGGATTGAAAGCACAGCATAGGGATTATAGTTAACAATATTTTAACAACTATGCATGGTATCAGGTGGGTACTAGACTTATTGGGGGAAAAACTTCATAAGGCATATAAATATCTAATCGCTACGTTGTACGTCTGGAACTAATACAATAGTGTATGTCAACTGTAATTGGAAAATAAATAAAATGTAAAAATCAGGTTTATTAGGGCCACCTATGGAGCACGGTTGGTTGGAAGGGGAAAAGAGTGAAGGCCTGGTTGTATATTCTCGCTCGACACTCATCAGTGGGTGTCAATTTCTTCCTTGATCCTCATTTTGTCCATCTTGGAAGTAGGGTTTAGAAAGCACATCCAAAGGGTTGCTGTGAGAAGTCAATTAAATAATAGAATGAAAGGGGCTAACCCTGTGCATGACACGTAGTAGATATGCAGCAAATATTCGGCTTGATTTTAAAAAGAGACTTATTCCATGGAGGAACAAAGAGCTTGTCCGTTTCCCATCTTTGTGCTCTGAGTCGCCAGGCCTACATCTCCAGAGCTTCCAGAAACATGAGAGAGGCACACAGACTGACCTCTGACCCTCAGAGTCTTGTTCTCACCTCTCTCCTGTCCCCCTCTCCTCACCGGTGTAGCTGTCTGTCCTCCTCTGCCTAGTATCCAGACCCTGATCGCCCCCTAAGGTGCCTGGCATGTCCACGGCTAGGACCATGTCTACAAGGCTGGAATGTGGGGAAGGCAAACTTCTGATGGCCTGGCCTTTCCTTTACCTGCTGTGTGTATCATCAGAGAACTGTTGTTCTGCTATCGACTGCTGACATATTTAGCACCTTTTGCCTCACATTATAATTTCACAACATCTATGTCTTATCTCCCCTAAGAGCTAGCACCTTTCCAGAAGGCACGAACTGGGTGGAAATCTTGGAGTGCCCGCCTCTCCCTGCACAGCTTCTTGCTCCGTCCCTGGCTGTGGAATGAACTGAGTGAAGTTTACTCGTGCTGTGAATGAGTGTGAGTTAGTTCAACAAAGAAAGATGGGAAATCGTTTCTTCTTTTCCAGAGTGGGACACAAAGCTTTCTAGCCGCCTCAGGCTTGCTCAGGCTGAGCAGGCAGGGCCATGACCTGGGGGCGTAGAGTTGTATGCTTGATAATCTGAACAGCAATCCGCTCATTGAGCCTCAGGGTTCCTGTGAAAGTTGATGAAAGAGGCAGGGAGCCTCAGGGCTCAACAACAGTGCAGGCCTCTCCTCCTGACAATGGGTTTGTGCCTCTACAGTGTACACATTTGTGCCTCTAGAGCAGCCGTGGGCAAACTACGGCCCACAGGCCGGATCCGGCCCGTTTGAAATGAATAAAACTAAAAAAAAAAAAAAAGACCGTACCCTTTTATATAATGATGTTTACTTTGAATTTATATTAGTTCACACAAACACTCCATCCATGCTTTTGTTCCGGCCTCCGGTCCAGTTTAAGAACCCATTGTGGCCCTCCAGTCAGAAAGTTTGCCCACCCCTGCAGAGTCTACACGTTAGCTTGAAACGCTCACAGAGAACAAGCCAGTTGGCATGCTCTTCCTCCTGTTCCCTCGGCACATGTTTGTGCTGATGTGAGAACCACAGGACAGATGTGTCTCTGGCCTCTGGGAAGGAAGCCCAAAGGAGCTTCAGGGCTGGAGCGTGAGGGCAGCTGGAGAGGAGAGTCAAAGGCCCGGGCTCGAAGGGGAGGCCAAGGGATGATCCTGCTCAGCTCTCAGGTTTCAGATGCTATTGTTGCTCTGGTGCTGCATGGACACAGGCACCTGAGGCCTGGAGCGGGGGAGTGTGCAGGGCAAACGCGGGGCGCATGTGCGGAGGGGACGGAGGCCGGGCTGCTCAGGCCTGCTGCACTGCTGTCGCCGCCATCTGCTTCCCGCCGGAGGTGCTGGTGGTGATGAGGAGAGGACGTTGGGAGAATGATGTCATCCGGGACAAGGTCACCTGGGAAGGTCGGCGTGGATATGTATGTTGTGCATGTGTGTTTGTGGGTGTGACCCGCTCTTCAATACTCAGCTCCTTCTGCCCACTTCTATGAAACCGCTGCCAGGATTACTACCAGTAGTGCTGCTACTGAGAGTAAAACTGTAATAACAACAGCCAGGCACAGCACTGAGTATATGGCACAGGTGGTTTCTTTTAATCCTCAAAAAAAATAGTTTTATTATTACCCCCATTTCATAGCTGAAGTGATTAAAAGATAAAGAGGTTTTAGTGATCTTCCATGGCTGCATGGTTAATAAGTAAGAGTCAAAGTTTACACTTGGGGAAAGCATTAGGTGTGTTCAAAAATTCTCTCTCTCTCTCTCTCTCTCTCTCTCTCTCTCTCTCTCGTTGTCTCAGTGGCACTCAAGCACAGCTATACAACTTTCTCTGGCCAGTGTAATGGCAGTGGAAGTGTCACCTTTTTATTTTTATTTTAAAAAATATTTTTATTGATTTTAGAGACGAAAGGAGAGGGAGATAGAAACAGCTCTCTGATGAGAGAGAATCATTGATCAGCTGCCTCCTGCACTACCCCTACTGGGGATTGAGCTTGAAACCTGAGCATGTGCCCTGACCAGGAATTGAACTGTGACCTCCTGGTTCATAGGTCGATGATCAACCACTGAGCCACACCGGCCGGTGGAAGGGTCACGTTTGACCAGCAGCTCCAGGAGGCAGATTCTGGGGAAAAGGATGATGGCAAAGTGGAGCAGAGTCCTCAACTGAAATTCAGCGAGTCTCTGAGGTTGTAAGCCGAGGAGAGTCCCATGCTCATTATCACAGCACACAGCCAAGCCCATTTGACGGCGTTGGATCCGGCCGCTCTGACCGAGTGAGGACTCTTAAGCTTCACACTTTGCTGTCTTCCTCAGTTTCTCCAGCTGAGTTAGCTATCTCCCCGAGGGGCTCAGCCAGCGCTCTCAAGTGGCACTGATCACTTTGTATGTCCATTTTTTTCTCCAGTATTAGACTGAGCTCACAGGGCATAGGTCTCTGTTTTTGGCTTCCCAGCATTTAGCGCAGAGCCTGGGATGCAGAAGGTGCTAGAAGCCTGCTCACTGAGAGAACGTAGGGACAGGGCTCTGGGTGACACAGCTTCCCTGAGGACAAAGCTCCAGGTGGCCAAGTCCACCCCTGACCCACACTCTTGTAAGGTGACCAAGGAGGGTAAGTTGTTTCCAGGAACCTCGTCCCCTGGGGACCGTGGCAGGTGGCCTGGCAACTGGGGAGTCTACGCAGCTGGCTGGCAGGATTCATCACAGCCTCTCCAGGCCGCAGCAGTAAGCCAGGCGGCGTGAGGAATTTACCCCACACTGTGGCTCCGCAATGGCACGCATGAGTACTTTACAAACCCATTAAGATGGTTCCGAATTACTTATTTATGGAAAAGTTTTTAAAGATCTGAAGCTTAATCATTTATCCCTCCCAATATTTAGCCTGGATCATTGGTAGATAATTCACTTACTACACATTCTGGAGTGGTTTATGGCAATTCAGCAGGTTGATCTTAGAGGTTTTTTACGTGTCCAGTAGGTGGTGCTATAGCACAACTTTCTGCTCTGCGATCTTCAGGGGGCAGTGCCACTTCGGTCCTGGGAGATGCCCGTGCCTGCTGGTGGGGGTGCAGGTCGCCTGTGTTTGGCCCTGAGGTGCTCTCTCGGCCTCCCCGCGGCCTCTACCGGGTTCCACCCCCAGGGGTCGGAGAAGAGAAGGACCCACAAGCCTGTGGTGCTGCCTCCCCAGTCGTCATGGCCGCTGCGGGGCTGGGCTGCTGAACACATCGCAGGGTTTTGCTGCCAAGAGAGGGAGAGAGGGGACCAGCTTCTCGGGTAGGGATGCGCTTCTGCCCTTTTTACCCTCCAGGTCACATGTGAGGGTCCCCGCCCCTCTCCTCCACCACTTAGTCGCTGGGGCCACCATGGTGTCTGTGCCGCTGTCCCTGACCCAACACCGGCTTCCCCCACTCCTGCCAATGCACCCACCTTCCGTGTGCGGTGCCTTGGGACACCTTTTATTTTTATTATTGATGTGAGAGAGACAGACAGAGAGAGAGAGAGAGAGAGAGAGAGAGAGAGAGAGAGAAGAAGGTGGAAAGGGGACCAAACCCACAACCTTGGTATGTGTCCCCAGTGAGAATCAAGCCTGCGACCTTAAGTGCATAGGACAACACTCAAAGCCACTGAGCCACCCTGGCCGGGAGTCCACGAAAGGTCTTTATGGGCGGTGAGTGTCTAATGTCCTCCTATCTGTGAGGCAGTTGGGCAGAGTATTATCCCTGGTAATGCTTTCCCGACAGAGGATGGGTTTCAGAGAAGGTGCTGTTTATGGCTGATCACTCGGAGGAGGCAGGCCCCAAGCTCTGTCAGTCGGCTCCAAATCCTGGATCCTTTCCTGTGCCCAGT
>NW_006291020.1:209110-219770 GCF_000327345.1 Myotis davidii
ATGCCGACTCCATCACCCTAATAAGCCACAGCGCCTGACATGTTCCTAAAAAACGGGCATTGCCTGGCCGGCGTGGCGCAGTGGTTGAGTGTCAACCTATGAACCAGGAGGCCACAGTTCAATTCCTGGTCAGGGCACATGCCGGGGTTGTGGGCTCGATCCCCAGTGAGGGGCGTGCAGGAGGCAGCCGATCCATGATTCTCTCTCATCATTGATGTTTCTCTAATGTCCTCCTATCTGTGAGGCAGTTGGGCAGAGTATTATCCCTGGTAATGCTTTCCCGACAGAGGATGGGTTTCAGAGAAGGTGCTGTTTATGGCTGATCACTCGGAGGAGGCAGGCCCCAAGCTCTGTCAGTCGGCTCCAAATCCTGGATCCTTTCCTGTGCCCAGTGCCGACTCCATCGCCCTGATAAGCCACAGCGCCTGACATGTTCCTAAAAATGGGCATTGCCTGGCCGGGTGGCTCAGTGGTTGTGTCAACCATGAACCAGGAAGTCACGGTTTGATTCCTGGTTGAGGAACATGTCTGGGCTGCAGGCTCCATCCCACATGGTCGTGCAGGAGGCAGCCAATTAATGATTCTCTCTCATCATTGATGTTTCCATCTCTTCCCTTCTCTGTTCCTCTCTGAAATCAATAAAAATATATTTTTTTAAATTAATTTTTAAAAAGTTGGGCATTGACCCAGTACTTCAAAAGCTTCTGATCACTGGCTTCTCAAGGCTGATTGTGCTCCTGGCCGGTGGGGTGAGCTGCTCCAGCAGAGCCTGGGGCCCGGCCTGAGGGAGGTCTCACTCCCTTCCCGTCTGGCACAAGCCTTGGGAGGCTCTGGGATATGCAGTGGGATTTCTTTCATTTCCCGGCATCCTCAGGGAGCTCTGTTTCTACAGTCTGTGGCCTGGATTCCTTGATAGACCTGGAGTCTTTCCAACATGCATCCCACCCTCTACCCCCAGCCCCATTAGCATTTAGGGAGGAAAAAACCCATGTGGATTTTCCTTACCCAGTGTTGCTCCTGCTTTTGGATTTATATTGATAAGTAGTTTGTGGGTTTTTTTAGGATAAAGAATTCACAAGCACTGATGGGATTATAGAACAATTAAAAATATTTTTTATTTTAAAACTAGAGGCCTGGTGCACAAATTCATGCACAGGTAGGGTCCCTCAGCCTGGCTGGTGACTGGGGCTGATCAGGGCCATGGGAGGTTGTCCAGCCAGGGGGAGGGACCATGGGAGGTTGGCTGTGGGAACACACTGACCACCAGAGGGCAGCTCCTGTGTTGAGCGTCTGCCCCTGGTGGTGAGTGTGTGTCATAGCGACAGGTCATTTGGTCATTTGGTTGTTTGGTTGCTTAGGCTTTTACATAGAGAGATTATAGTGGATATTTGATATTATATTAGTTTCAAGTATACAGCATAGTGATTAGGCATTTATAAAACTTATGCAGTGATCCTCCAGTAAGTCTAGTACCCAGCTGGCACCAGACAGAGTTATTACAATACTATGGACTATGTTTTCTATGTTGTACTTTACATCTCCATGATTATTTTGCAACTGCCATTTTGTACTCTTTAATTTCTTCACCTTTTTCACTCAGTGACCCAACCCCCTCCAATTTGGCAACCATCGGTTTGTTCTTTGTATCTATGAGTTTATTTGTTTTGCTTGTTGATTGTGTTTTAGATTCCACATATGAGCGAAATCACAGGGTATGTGGCCGAGTGACATTCCATCCCCCAGGCCCTCCCCTCACACACCTTCACACACGGCGCCCGCGTCCTCGTCATGCCCACAGTCAAAGGTTTCAACCTGCTCACAATCCGCCAGTGCCCCCTCCGTCCCATTGCACAGGGCTACCTGGATGAACACGGGCTGGGCCTCCTCGGCCAGCGGCGGGTACAGCAGGCCCGCGGGGGTGTGCTTGGCGGCTCCGCAGCCCAGCTCCCGGCACACCACGGCCACCTCCTTCAGGCCCCAGCCATCATCGCAGACCGTGCCCCAGTGACCGTCCCGCTCCACCTCCACTCGCCCTTCACAGCCGTGAGCGCCATTCACCAAGCGGGTCTTGGGTGGGGGCTCTGAAAACAGAAGGGGTCGGAGAGCGTTCAGAAATGTGCTTATGGCAGTTCCCAGGGTTAGGAGGAGGGCTTGCGGGTGGTTGTGTGTGTGGTATGGGCTAAGGGGCTCACTGAAGGAGGGAGTCCCCGAGTTCTGGCTCTGTCCCACTGCATGCTCATCCCCTAGCATCATCCAACCCACCAAAGGCTCCCACTCAAGAGCACGGTGATAATAAAGGAATGTGGAGGCACACCGATTTATGGTTTGGTTCTCATGGGCTGGAAAAGATCCTGGAAAAAGAGAACGATAGAGCTAGCTCTTTCCTAGAAATGGAGACTGGGGAAAGCCTTTAGGTCAGCGGTTCTCAACTTTCCTAACGCCGCGACCCTTTAATACAATTCTTCATGTTGTGGTGACCCCCAACCATAAAATTATTGTCGTTGTTACTTCATCACTGTAATTTTGCTACTGTTACGAATCGTAATGTAAATATCTGACATGCAGGATGTATTTTCATTGTTACAAATTGAACATAATTAAAGCATAGTGATTAATCACAAAAACAATATATAATTATATATTCAATATGTGTTTTCCGATGGTCTTAGGCGACCCCCGTGAAAGGGTCGTTCAACCCCCAAAGGGGTCGCGACCCACAGGTTGAGAACCGCTGCTTTAGGTCAACTGAATTACTCATTTTCCTTTTGAAAACGGCACCAGACGCTATGGATCACTTCCTCAATCACAGGTCCAGCTTCACTGCAGAGGGAGGGGGGTGAACACATACTCAGACTTGTTCATCTCTGATCTCCACCTGTTTGTTGTTGGTTGGTTGCTTGGTTTTAAGTTGGAATCATTTTTTAAAAGTCTCTTTTAAAACTCTTTTAACCGCCCTAACCGGTTTGGCTCAGTGGATAGGAGAAATTCAGGGGCAGGAGGGGAGGCACAGGCAGAACGCTTGCATCCAGTTGCACATTGAGCCATGCCCTTTGCTGATCCTAGTTGGCCTCACAGGAATAGCTTCCAAAGCGTTCTGCGGTCGAAATAAAATTATAAATGCGTTTATGAGAAAACAAATAAAGATGGAAACTTTATATGTGCTTAAGAAATTAAAGAAAGAACAACATAAAATCAATTTAAAACAAAAGGAGGAAAGTTTTAGGGAAGATAAAAGAGCAATAAATGAATCAGACAGCCAAAAGCCAAATAGATTTTAATACTAATACTAACTCTGGCTGTTTAAAAAGTGCATTGTGATAGACAAATCTCTGGCAAGTCTTATTAATAAATTCTAAGAGATCACACAAACTATAAATGTGAAGCGATCATAATAAAAATCTGACAGCTACTTAAAAATTAGATAATATGATGGTCAACAGTATGTGATAAATTTGAAAATCTAGATAAAATTCCCCAAGTCTTTAAAAATATTTTTTTTATTGATTTCAGAGGGGAAAGGAGAGAGAGAGAGAGAGATAGAAACATCAATGATGCAAGAGAATCATTGATCAGCCACCTCCTGCATACCCACCCTGGGGATTGAGCTGGAAACCTGGGCATGTGCCCTGACCTCCTGGTTCATAGGTCGACGCTCATCCACTGAGCCACACTGAGCTGAATTGCCCCAAGTTTTGAGCAAAAGTATCCAAATTATTTTTAAAGAGTAGAAATTTGAAAAAAAAAAAAAAAAAGGAAAAAAGATTTGATAATGAAGGTAAAAATCTACCAGGCTCAGAAAATTGTTAGGCTTAGTTCCAAATACTTTTAACTAGTAGATAATCTAAATGTTGTTTTAACTGTTTTACAGAAAACATGGAAAGCTTCTGAAATGATCCCTATGAGGCTAACCTATCCTTGAAACCAAAACTAGATGAGTACAGCTCAAGAAAGGAAACATACATAAGAATACAGAATTTTGAAATAAAGTGTGAACAAACTGTATGTCCTACTACCTATGATGACTTGATGCTAAGAAGGGTTTACATCCGGAATTCAATAATTATTCCCCATTAGTAAACCTATTAAATGTCCTTTGCAATAATAAATTTAAGAAAAATCTTACGACCATTATGATATATTAAAAAGAGGGGCAAAGAGCAAAGTTTCTTGATTCCTGTAGCCCTTGCCTAGAGTTTCATTTTTTTAAAGTATATTTTATTGATTTTTTACAGAGAGGAAGGGAGAGGGATAGAGAGTTAGAAACATCGATCAGCTGCCTCCTGCACACCCCCTACTGGGAATGTGCCCGCAACCAAGGTACATGGCCTTGACCAGAATCGAACCTGGGACCCTTTAGTCCGCAGGCCGACGCTCTATCCACTGAGCCAAACCAGTTAGGGCTAGAGTTTCATTTCTGTGTGTGACCTATTAGCTGTGGGACCTCAGACAAGTGACTTGGTCTAAATCTTATTTGTTAGTAAAATGAGGGTTGTTATGGAGATTAAATGAGATAATCCTAGTAACGTTTTGAATTCCAGAATCTGGTTTGTTCATGGTTTTTCTACTTTTTCCTACGTATTTATAAAGCTTAGTCATATGTCCTTACCCACTGTGAGCTGAGTGTCCCTATTTTTCTCAGTGGTACCTCCCTCCTCCCCCAGGGATGTAGCCATGCCTCACTGTCAATGCTAACTTAAACCAGCCAAGTGCCCTACAAATACTGTAGTCTATTTCACACACATCCGATGATGTGAAGTAAAAGGGAAACCAGAAGGGGAAGGGGAAGGCGAAGGGACAGGCCAGTCATACTGTTGTTAAGACCAATGGAAAAGAAAGCCTAAGAGAACAGATGCACGCTCTAGTTCAAGCATGTCAAACTCGCGGCCCGTGGGCCACATGTGGCCCACAATGAATATTTCTGCAGCCCAGCCAACATAACTGTATATAAGAAACATTTTAATAAAAATTTCATAACTTAATTTTTACAATATCCTGTTATACATATGTTATGCATAATTATTAATAACACACTGCAATGTTCGCTAATGACTGATTACTATCATCGTGTTGAATTCATTTCCCTTACACACCTTACGTGCAGGCGCACCATTTCTCTCCACTAACACTAGCAGCGAATATTTTAGCAGCCGATGGCCACGTCATTAGTCTTGGACTGACTTGTTTGGTGTGCAAACAGGAAATATTTCGCTTTTGAAGAATAAGAAAAATAGGTTTCTTTTCGTTACACTTATTAATTTGTGCAGTTAGTCAGTGTCTGGTAAGTTAGTGTTCAAGAAAAATATTAATTTTTATTAAAATATTCTATTATTTTATGTTAATGATGACATTTACTTCATCCTTTTGTATTCAGCATGTCTCTATGGAAATAAACCTATGAAAATTGAGTTTGACATGCTTGCTCTAGTTGAACTCTGATTCCCTGAGGGGCAGGGAAATTCAAGGACACATAAGCCATTGCTTGACCTAATTGCAAATGGTCCCCTGGAAGAAGACATTGGACATGACCTACCTGTGATGTTGAGTGCCACCTCCTCACTGCGCTGGGCGCCCAGGCCATTGTTGGCCTCACAGGAATAGTTTCCAATATGTCCTCTGGTCAAAGAGAGGCTGAAGGATGCTCTGCCCCCGGAAGGCACCGAGACGTTCCCCAGGGAGACGTTGTTGTGATAAAATGAGTACAGAACCGGGGGGTGTGCTCTCTTGTCTTCACAGTGAAGCTCCACCGTGTCCCCAAAGAAGGCGTGGGCCTCAGGAGCACTGAGGGTGAGGACAGGGTGCGACGCTGGAACTGAGGGAAGTAGAAGGGTCCATCAAAGAGGGTCTCCCCTGCTAGAACCGACTTACAACCCCCTCCCCCGCCCCGAAGCGTCCTCACAGGTGCTCCCCAGCCCGCGGGTTCTTTCCCACCGTCGTGCCTCCCAGTTGAATGCTGCAGAGACCGTTTCAGAAGAGCTTTGACAACTTCTGCTGAGCAATTCTGAAAAATGTGCCTCTGGCCATGCCACGCTACCTGCCCGGTCCCTCCCACTGTCATCTCCTTTAACTCCTCTGCTAATGCTGCTGCTCCCACCGCCACGCCACCACCATCATGGCAACAACCCTCCCGTGCGCTCAACCTCTTTCTGGCCCTGTTCCTGGTCATCCTAGGTCAGCCGTGGGCAAACTACGGCCCGCGGGCCGGATCCGGCCTGTTTGAAATGGATAAAACTACTGAAAAAAAGACCGTACCCTTTTATGTAATGATGTTTACTTTGAATTTATATTAGTTCACACAAACACTCCATCCATGCTTTTGTTCCGGCCCTCCGGTCCAGTTTAAGAACCCATTGTGGCCCTCGAGTCAAAAAGTTTGCCCACCCCTGTCCTAGGGGCATCCTTACTGCAACACAAGGAAACTGGCTCCCGTTGGAAGTTGCTGGCTAACCACGAGCGCGGTACTTACTTTTCACGGTGATGTTCACCACCTCGCTTTGGATGGGGCTCTGGGTGTTGTCAGCTGTGCAATAGTATCCCCCCGCGTGGCTCTCCCTGACGTCAGGGATCTCCAGCTCTGATCTCCGGGAACGCTCACTCTTACTCCCCAGACTCTCCCCTGTGTCCGCTCGGTGCCAGGAGAACGTGGTTTCCCCTGTGCCTTCGGTCACAGAGCAGATCAAGGCCAGCCCCTTTCCTTCAACCGCCTGCCCGCCCTGGGGCTGGGTCTCCAGGAGCGCACCAGACACGGGGATCCCTGTGGGAACACGAGATGGCAGATGAGGGCCTGGTGAGGAGGCCGGACCCGCAGCTCAGCTTGACGGCAGGTGGAATGGCTGGGGTGGATTTGTAAGCCAAGGAGGGCTCTTGGTGAGGAGGGAGCATGCTGAGGGCTATCGGGCAAGAGCACCCTGCAACTCGATCTTCTAAAAATCTGACCTCCCACTGTCTGCACACTTACTGGCCCTCTCTCATGCCTGCAGCCCACGGCGACCCTTCCCTTCTGAGCTCCTGATGCACTTGGGACAGAGGGAGTGGGGGGGACACACGGGCTGTGCATCCTCACCCAGCTCTGCCACATGCTCTTGGTAAGTCAGTTCATCGCTCTGAGCTGCAGTTTTCTTAGCAATAAAGTGTGGATAGTCATACCAGCTGCACAGACTTTTCATAATGATAAATAGACATACCTGTATAAAGCAATGACTACACTGCAGAGATTCTACAATTGGTAGCTATTATGATACCACTCTCCACTGGCATAGTTGAGATAGGAAGTGTAGCAAGGTGGCTAAAAGGGCATATACCCCCCTAGCTGGTTTGGCTCAGTGGATAGAGTGTTGGCCTGTGGGCCAAAGGGTCCTGGGTTCGATTCTGGTCAAGGGTACATGCCCGGGTTGCTGACACGATGCCCAATAGGGGGCCTGATTCTCTCTCATCATTGATGTTTCTGTCTCTCTCCTTCTCCCTTCCTCTCTGAAATCAATAAAAACTATATTTTTTTAAAGGGCATATCCTGCCACCAGGGTGCTCAGGTTCAATTCCAACTGTGCTACTTACATGCTGTGTTCCCTTGGGCAGGTCACTGAGCAGCTGTGCTTTCTTTCCTCGTGTGTCCAATGGGGATGGTAATAGCACCTACTTTATAGATACTGTTCACACTTCAGTATTTCACAGGGTTCTGGGAGCACTAAATTTAAACTGCTCTGAGCAATGCCTTGTACTCAGTACATTTCTGTTAGTCTTCTCCTCTCCAGAGAATTCTGAGTCTCAGAGGGGCCCCCCTAGCACTGAGGACAGCAGCTCCCCAGCCAGCCCAGCCCCTGACACTCACTGTGCACCTGGACGTAGGACTGACGACTCCGCTTTGAGACACTGCGCGATGCTGTCATTGCCTCGCACCAGTAATTTCCGGAGTCTTCTTTCCTTAGTGCTAAGGTCCAAAACTCGGAGGAGCTCTGGGATTTTATGGTGTGGCCGTCCCTGAAGAGAGAGTACCGAAGCGGGGTCCATGACCTATCCGAGGGGAGCCGGGTATCACACGACAGGGTCACCGAGGTCTCCTCGACGGGCTGCAAGGAGCTGACTGTCAGGGAAGGTGCTGGAAACAGCTCTGAAGGGAAGAATTACACAGAGACCCCTTCAGGGAGCTGTGGAGCTCCCGTTGAGAAGTCCCTTGTCTCCTCAGCCCCAGTGAGCAGGACACACAAGCCCCAGACTCCAACACACCCAGACACCCCCAGTTTCTGCCTCCCTGGGTGGTCTTCCCTGCCCTGCAGCCTGGGCCACCCACACAGGCCCTACTTCTCCCCAGACTTTTCCGCTTGAATAATGGGACCCTCACCTCGGACAGTGAGCCTTTGAGAGCGTGATTCTTCTGTCTCCTCAAAGAAGTACAATAGCGTCTTATCTGACTTACAGTAATAGGAGCCGCTGTCACTGGGTCTTGCATGGGAGATGGTGTAGCTCGAGGCGCTAGAGTAGGTGGCTATCCGAGAGCCATCCTTGTAGTACACCAGCTTCTTTATTTTACCATTGTCTTCTCCAGAGCACCTCACAACCACCCTGTCTCCTTCGTAGGCATGGCTTTGCAGATTGATGCTGAGCCAGTCTGCAAAAGACGCAAAAGTACCGGTACCCACAGGGCACGCCCTGCGCCAGCACTCTAACACCTGTTCCTACAGGAAAAGACAACACACACACACACACACACACACACACACGAAGCCAGGCAGCCACAGATTCCTTAGAATCTCCTGGCCTTTCTGGCTTCCCTGCTCAGCAAAGGTGAGCTCTATTTATTCATTTTTCTTCTTTTAAAATATATTTTTATTGATTTCAGAGAGGAAGGGAGAGGGAGAGAGAGATAGGAACATCAATGATAAGAAAGAATCATTGATTGGCTGCCTCTTGCACCCCCTCTCCCTTACTCGGGGATCAAGCCTGTAACCCAGGCATGTGTCCTTGACTGGAATCGAACCCGGGACCCTATCCACTGAGCCAAACTGGCTAAGTGAGCTCTATTTCACTTAGCGACAGACATCCTTTGTCTTCTACTCATCCTGCTGTTTTTATGTCTGTTTTTGATTTATTCGAGTGCCAACAATTTTCTGGACTAAATATGCATGTAAACCAATTCCACTGACATCTCCTTATCTCCATTCCAGATGACCTCCTGTCCCTGTGACAGTCGCAATTAACTTTCTCTGCATCTCTCATCTCTGAGAGACTCGGCCCAGCAGTACAATTCAGAGACCTTCCCTTTGTCATTCTCCCTAGACGACACCATCTGGGCCCCTGAGACATCAGCCCGGGGGTCTCAATGGCAATTATTTAGAATTTTCTACTGGAATGCGTTTGGCAGAGGCTTGTGGGAATCTGCTTGTTGGGGTCATTGCCTCCCCTTGGAGGAGAGTGGTCAGCAGAGAGCTAAGGAGCAGCGTGTGGTAGAGGATCTGTCCTCGCAGGAAAAAAAGCAACAACTTTAGAAGCTGGGAGAGGGGCTGGTGGTCTGTTCTTTAAAAGCTTGTGCAGAGGGAAGAAGACCCAGCCATCACAGTGCTTTGTGACCCAGCCCGAAACCCTTGGGCATTTGGGGGGAATTTTTTAGGTGGTAACTGAGCTAGAAATTCAGGTTCTAGTACCAATTTGGGATTGTAATACACTGGGTTAAATTTCAGGGGAAGTGTGTGCTCTAATAAAACGCCTAACCCCAGGCCTGAACCTTAAACCATGGCCCTTTAGCATAAAGAGAGGAAGTGTCATAGCCAGTCTGGCTCAATGGATACAGCGTCGGCCTGAGGACTGAAGGGTCCCGGGTTCGATTCTGGCCAAGGGCTCCTCCCCGGCCTGGGCACTGGTCAGGGCTCAGGATGAAGGCATATAATCAATGTGTTTCTCTCGCATCGATGTTTCTCTCTGCCTGTCCCTCTCTCTTCCACTCTCTCTAAAATCAACGGAAAATATCCTCGGGTGAAGATTTTTTTTTAAAGGAAGTGTCCGGCCTGGAGGAACACATGGAGGAAGAGAGAACCACGGCGGGAGAATATGGACTCGGCCGCCTGCCCAGTGTATTCCTCCAGGCGTGACTGTATGTAGAGAAAAGAGGAACCCACGCTTGGGGGCTTGTCTCAGAACAGACACCCTCTCCTCACGGAGTTAGAGCCAGTCCCCAAAGTGGAATCCGCACGGGGGTGGGGAGAAAACATTTAGAACTTCCATATTCTAGCAAACGTGTCTCATCTTTTCCATTGTTAGTGTGTATATTTAAACATATTTCAAAAAGAAAAAATGTTTCAATATAGGAACCAGCACAGTATGTTGGAGGCACAGGCTAGAATGCTGTTTCTGTCGCTTTGGTCCTGGAGAGCAAAGTGGTTAAAGTTCAGAGGCAACAGCTCGATGCCTTTAGCCACTTTGAAAGTCACACTCTCAGACGGGGTGGTTTCAGTGACTGGTGGGGGCATTCGTTCTTACTAAAGAGAGAGAAGTCTTAAGCCCTCGTGAAGGCCCAACGTTTTCGCTCTCTAGACTGATACTGGGCGAGGTTTTCCGTGAAGAGCATAGAGATAAAACCAATTTGACCAAACAAATATTTGAGGAGTAAGATTTACGTGGCCAATTTGGTAACAATGACAGGGCTAGAGATAGATGAAAAATGATGACTCAG
>NW_006291020.1:219874-220680 GCF_000327345.1 Myotis davidii
CCATGATGGTGGTGGCTTTGATGGGAAAATGCCCAGGTTGCTTGGACAGGTTTCTTCTGGGGTGAAGAACACAAATGAGTTGAGGAGGAAAGAAGAGGAAACCTGACAGGTTAAGCAGATCTGCCGAGCCGGTTTTAGCTGCTATCAGAGGAGGATGACCCTAGTATCCTAATATAAGAACCAACCAATGGCCCTGGCTGGTTTGGTTCAGTGGACAGAGTGTCGGCCTACGGACTGGAGGGTCCCGGTTCAATTCCAGTCAAGGGCATATGCCCGTGTTGCAGGCTCGATCCCCAGTAAGGGGCATGCAGGAGGCAGCCAATTCATGATTCTCATCATTGATGTTTCAATCTCTCTCTCCCTCTCCCTTCCTCCCTGAAATCAATAAATATATATATTTTAAATAATAATAATAATAATAATAATGGGAAACGCGTCTGCCTGGGTAGTTTGCAATCGAGGGATAGTCCCGTGTAAGGCAGAGCATCTCCTTGGTCCTCTGGCTCCCTCCCATCGCAGGGAGTATGTCTCCATCTTTCCCTCCATTGCTTCTGGGGGGCTTTTGAGTGTCTGTGGCCATAAGCAGGAGAGTGCTTTCTCAAGGGTACGTTGTATGGCTGGCTTTCCCTTCACCGTGAACGTGTTTTCTATCCGGGGGCTTAAGCGTAAAGAGAAAGTAACTTACTGCCTTGAGAGGGCAGAGAAGGGTCCTTCGCACATCGTCAGGCAGGTAGCCACGCAGAGAAGGTGACGTTGGAGCATTGGTACCACGGCAAGGACTAAGATGAGGCCCTGGCCCCTCACTC
>NW_006291020.1:220791-222888 GCF_000327345.1 Myotis davidii
GGAAGTGTCATAGCCAGTCTGGCTCAATGGATACAGCGTCGGCCTGAGGACCGAAGGGTCCCGGGTTCGATTCTGGCCAAGGGCTCCTCCCCGGCCTGGGCACTGGTCAGGGCTCAGGATGAAGGCATATAATCAATGTGTTTCTCTCGCATCGATGTTTCTCTCTGCCTGTCCCTCTCTCTTCCACTCTCTCTAAAATCAACGGAAAATATCCTCGGGTGAAGATTTTTTATTAAAGGAAGGAGGTGTCCGGCCTGGAGGAACACATGGAGGAAGAGAGAACCACGGCAGGAGACTATGGACTCGGCCGCCTGCCCAGTGTATTCCTCCAGCTGTGACTGAATGTAGAGAAAAGAGGAACCCACGCTTGGGGGCTTGTCTCAGAACAGACACCCTCTCCTCACGGAGTTAGAGCCAGTCCCCAAAGTGGAATCCGCACGGGGGTGGGGAGAAAACATTTAGAACTTCCATATTCTAGCAAACGTGTCTCATCTTTTCCACTGTTTGTGTGTATATTTAAACATATTTCAAAAAGAAAAAATGTTTCAATATAGGAACCAGCACAGTATGTTGGAGGCACAGGCTAGAATGCTGTTTCTGTCGCTTTGGTCCTGGAGAGCAAAGTGGTTTAAGTTCAGAGGCAACAGCTCGATGCCTTTAGCCACTTTGAAAGTCACACTCTCAGACGGGGTGGTTTCAGTGACTGGCGGGGGCATTCGTTCTTATTAAAGAGAGAGAAGTCTTAAGCCCTCGTGAAGGCCCAACGTTTTCGCTCTCTAGACTGATACTGGGCGAGGTTTTCCGTGAAGAGCATAGAGATAAAACCAATTTGACCAAACAAATATTTGAGGAGTAAGATTTACGTGGCCAATTTGGTAACAATGACAGGGCTAGAGATAGATGAAAAATGATGACTCCTGACTGTCCCGAGCCTGGAACAAGAATTTGACTGTCATACATCTAGGTAAACGGCCTTTAGCTCCGACATTTTACCTGTTCCTTAGAAGAAGGGGCAAATGTACGTTCATACACATTTACCGTAATTTCAGGAAGTTTGCTGGAGTGCATGAGGCTGATCCCGAGACCCTATAATGTATTCATAACATTCTTGCTTAAATTTACCTCAGATAAAATGCAATTTATATAGTCAGACATAAAAAAGTATCGGATATATAAGCATTCCGCCTCCTCCCTGTAATAGAATACTTTCTCAAATAATGATTAAAGAAGAAAAGGCAACTTTCCAGCCTAACAGAAAAGCAAGTTGTCCTCTTTATTTTATTACATTATAACGTTAATCAATAATAATAATAATAATAACAAGCCCTAGCCAGTTTTGCTCAGTGGATAGAGTGTCGATCTGCAGCCTGAATGGTCCAGGGTTCAATTCCAGTCAAGGGCACATGTAGGGTTGCAAGCTCGACCCGGGGGCCATGCAGGAGGCAGCCAATCATTGATTCTCTCTCAATATTGATGTTTCTATCTAACTTTCCCTCTCCCTTCCTCTCCGAAGTCAATAAAAATATTAAAAAAGAAAAAGAGGAAAATTGATATTGGGAGATTATTAACACTATCTTTGCCACAGGGGCAAAAGACAATTCTTGTGATCACCAAGTCCTCAAAAATAGTGATACCCTATTGGGCTCTGGAGAATTTAAATGGATTCTGAACAAAAAGGCCAAGTAGGAAATATAAATTTATGAGTCATTCTCATTGATAAGACTGAGATAGATCAAATGATCAACTCTTTCCAGTTTCAACTCTCCCAATAATTCAAGTTCCAAACTTTACTTTCATCTTTGTGATTTCACTAATGGGACTCTAGTTTGGCTTGTCTGGACAGCCCAGCTATGCTCCTCATTCACTGGCTGCAGTGCTTGTAAATTATGGGACAGCCCCTGCCATGTAGTGCATGATCAGCAAATACTGAGTCCATCATAATCTGAAAGGACAAAAAAAAAGATGCTAAATTTATAGTATATGAAAAAAATAAATATACTAAAAAAATAAATACACCCTGGCAGGGTGGCTGGGTTAGTCATTCCATACACCGAAAGGTTGTTGGGAGCGATTCTCTGGCAGATCAGGGCTCAGAGA
>NW_006291020.1:223466-225162 GCF_000327345.1 Myotis davidii
GAGCCGGGCCCTTTGAAAAAAAACAATAAAATGAAAAAAAAAAAAAAAAGACCGTACCCTTTTATGTAATGATGCAAGGAGAAAGGTCTGCCTACTCTGCCATCTTCTTTTTAATTTTTTTATTGGTTTTTAGAGAAAAAGGAACTGAGAGGGAGAGAGAGATACATTGATGTAAAGCAAAACATCCATCAGCTGCCTCCTGCACACCCAGAGGCTGGAGCAGGCAGTACCTCTATTGCCTGGGAGAGCGAACATGGTTCCCAGAGACCTCAAAGAACAAAGAGAATAGCTCACCTGGCCGGACGCCGACGGGACCTGTGCGGGAAGAGTCAGGGAGGTTAGCACTGCACTGGGATTGTTATACTTTTAGCAAAATGTGTAATTCTCTGAATACTTTCCCAACAATTCTCTACGTCCTTCTCTTCTTCTGTATCTTCTTCCCCATCCCCACTTTTTATTCTCTTCTACCCATCCTCCCTCGTTCCCTTTATTGCTTTCCCCTATACTTTCCCCCTTTTCTGTCCCTCTCTCACAGACAACACTCCCACAGAACGCAGTGCGCAGGCCCTAACAATTTATAAACATCGCTCACCCCGCTTACCAGAGGTGGGCTATTCTGCAGGTAAATTCTCAGACGTTTCACGGTGTGTTTATTCCTCCCCCACCTCATCTCTCTAGACGTTTTAAGACAGATGGTTTTGTTTGAGACACATTGCCTGCCTGGTGGCAACACAGAAGCCAGGCAAGGCCAGGAAGCAAATGGAGGTGTCTTCTCATACATCATGGAGCCTGCTCCTCCCTCCCTCCCTATTCCAGGTCTGGGGTCATGTTTGCATCCATATACTAGACTCATATTTCTCAGCGAAAGCCACAATCAGCAGGCCTGGAAACCCTCTCTACAATTTAAGTCTAGGAAAATCAGAGTTCAGACACAACTGCGGTATCTTGGAGTGGAAGTGGAGTGGAAGCAGAGTATACTAGCATTTCAATGGTCTGGAAATACAGTTTCCGCAAACAGATCTCCTTTAGAGAATTTCCTCTGATATCCTTTAGAGAATTTTCCTAGAGACCAGAGCATTAATGAATGTGAAACAGGGGAAGAAGGGATCCGTATTTGGAAAAGAGATTCGTAGTCTGTTGGTTTTCCTGGGGACCTTCCTCTGGTCAGTAGCCACTGCATATTACCTGAAGGAGAAAGAAGCTGAAGCCCACTCGTATTCATCGCAGCAGAGAGACCTGCGCCCTAAAAGAGGTTCTGAACCCTGGCCGGGTTGGTTCAATGGATAGAGCATTGGCCTGCAGATGAAAGGGTCCCAGGTTCGATTCTGGTGAAGGGCACCTACCTCAGTTGCAGACTCCTCCCCACCCAGGCCCTGGTCAGGGTGCATCAGGAGGCAACCAATCGATGTGTTTCTTCCACATCGATATTTCTGTATGTCTTTCCCTCTCTCTTCCACTCTCTCTAAAAACCAATGGAAAAATATCCTCGGGTGGGGATTAAAAAACAAAAAATTAAATAGCAGTAAGCTTTAAAAAGTAAGTAAATAAGTAAAAGAGGTTCTGAGATGCCCACGCACAGGTGGCTCTGCTCTGGCCCCACCCAAGTCCTGCTCTAGCTTTCTACCCACCGAGGGCCAGCAGCAGCAGCCACCGCAGCATGAGGGTGGAGGTGAGCAGTTCTCCCAGGAAGGGGCCG
>NW_006291020.1:225729-227922 GCF_000327345.1 Myotis davidii
AATAAAACTAAAAAAAAAAAAAAAGACCGTACCCTTTTATGTAATGATGCAAGGAGAAAGGTCTGCCTACTCTGCCATCTTCTTTTTAATTTTTTTATTGGTTTTTAGAGAAAAAGGAACTGAGAGGGAGAGAGAGATACATTGATGTAAAGCAAAACATCCATCAGCTGCCTCCTGCACACCCCCTACCAAGGGTTGAGCCCCAAACCTGGGCACGTGCCCTGACCAGGAAGGGAGCCGAACTGGCAACCATTGAACTGGCAACATTTGATGCACAAGATGACGCCCAACCAACTGAGCCACACTGGCCAGGACAAGACCAGAAGATTTTAACTGATGTCTTCAGAACCTTTTATTCCAAAGCAGCAGAATGTACATTTTTTTCAAGTGAACATGAAATATTTTCTAAGGTGGACCACATGTTAGGACACAAAATAAGTATCAATAAATTGTAAACGTTTAACATTACGTCAAACATCTTCTCTGACCTTATAATAGTATGAAACTAAAATTAATCACCAGAAAAAAACTGGGAAGCACAGAAAGTCATGGAGGATTTTCAGCTTCTACTAAAAAGCATTCTACTAAAACATGGATTCACAATGAGATCAAGGAAAAAAGTAAAAAGAAACCATGAAACAAATAGAAATATGAACACAACAACCCAAAATCTATGGAATGCATCGAAAGTTTTCTTCTTAGTTCCAAGAAGGAAATTCATAATAATATAGGCATACCTCAAAAACAGAAAAAACCTCAACTAAGCAATCTAACTTTAATCATAAAGGAACTAAAAATAAATAAACAAGACCCAAAGTGAGTAGAAAGGGAATGATAACAATCAGAGCAGAAATAGATAAAACAGAGTCTAAAAATATATATAAAAGATGAATGAAACCAAGACCTGGTTCTTTGAAAAGATAGATAAGTTCGACAAACTAGCCAGACTCATTAAGAAAAGAAGAGAGAGGACCCATATAAATAAAATAAAATTGAAAGAGAATATGTAACAGCTGACACCACAGAAACACAAAAGGATTGTAAGAAAATGTTATGAACAACTATATTCCAACAAGTTGGACAATCTGGACAAAATGGGTAAATTCCTAAAAACATACAATTGTCCAAAACTGAATCAGGAAGAATAAAAAAATCTAAATAAACTACTACAACTAATGAATTTGAAGCAGTAATTTTTAAAAAACTACCAAAAAACAAAAGAAATCCTGGACTGGATGGCTTTACAGGTGATTTTTACCAAACATTAAAAGAAAAACTAACTGTATCTTTCTTAAACTATCCCAAAAAATATTCAAGAGGAGGGAAATCTCTCAAGCTCATTTTACAAGGCCAGCATTATCCTAATCAGGGTGCATCAGGAGGCAACCAATCGATGTGTTTCTTCCACATCGATATTTCTGTATGTCTTTCCCTCTCTCTTCCACTCTCTCTAAACATTATCCTAATTTCAAACCAAATAAAGACACTACAAAGAATGAAAATTAAAGACCAGTATCCTTGATGAGTATAGATGCTAAAATCCTCAAAAATTATTAGCAAACTGCATCTAACAATACATTAAAAAGATCATACACTATGATCAAGCAAAAAATTAAATAGCAGTAAGCTTTAAAAAGTAAGTAAATAAGTAAAAGAGGTTCTGAGATGCCCACGCACAGGTGGCTCTGCTCTGGCCCCACCCAAGTCCTGCTCTAGCTTTCTACCCACCGAGGGCCAGCAGCAGCAGCCACCGCAGCATGAGGGTGGAGGTGAGCAGTTCTCCCAGGAAGGGTCCGTGCAGCTCAGGTCCTGGAGCAGAGTCTGTCCCCACAGATTGTGAAGCTGGGTTTGGGCACTGTGATTCCTCAGCGATTTTATAGAAATAGAAAACAGGAAGTAGGAAAGCTGTGTGCCACTCAGCATTCTCCCCACCACAGTCTCCTGGGTGCTAAGAAAGTCGATGTTCTTTACAGAGCTGCTCAGACGTGTGTGTATTGATGAGAGATGCCCCGTGAAATGTAAGGGGTCTTTATCCTAGAGATGAGGTCCCTTCGGAGAGACTGTCCTGCTTGCTTTGATTTTGCAGAAAGTGTTGATGGAGCTCTGGAACCGGTGACATTTAAATCAGTTGCTGTTCGCTTTCACAGGGAAATCCCCTTCATCACTCGGGATGCGTGCTGCGCTGTGCAATTC
>NW_006291020.1:229401-234002 GCF_000327345.1 Myotis davidii
GTTTTGACAGGTGATTTTTACCAAACATTAAAAGAAAAACTAACTGTATCTTTCTTAAACTATCCCAAAAAATATTCAAGAGGAGGGAAATCTCTCAAGCTCATTTTACAAGGCCAGCATTATCCTAATTTCAAACCAAATAAAGACACTACAAAGAATGAAAATTAAAGACCAGTATCCTTGATGAGTATAGATGCTAAAATCCTCAAAAATTATTAGCAAACTGCATCTAACAATACATTAAAAAGATCATACACTATGATCAAGTTCAATTTATCTCTAGGATGCAAGGTTGGTACAATATACACAAATCAATTAACCTGATACACCACATAAACAAAATAAAAGATAAAAATCACATGGTCATATCAATAGATGCAGACAAAACATTCAATAAAATCCAGCAACCATTTATGATCAAACTCTCAGCAAAGTGGGTCTAGAGAGATCATACCTCAACTTAATAAAGGCCATATGTGACAAAACTGCAGCCAACATTATTCTCAACAGGCAAAGACTAAAAGTGTTTTCCTAAGATATGGAACAAGACATATACCATGTTCATTGATGGAAAGAATTAACATAATTAAAATGTCCATACCACCCAAAACAATCTATAGATTCAACACAATTCCTATCTTGATACCAATGGTGTGTTTCACAGAACTAGAACAAATATTTCAAAAATTTATATGGAGCCACAAAAGACACTAAATAGCCACAACAGTCTTAAGAAAGATGAACAAAGTTGGAGGAGTCACACTACCTGATATCAAACTATACTACAAGGCCATAGTAATCAAAACAGCATGGCACTGGCATAAAAACAGACATATAGATCAATGGAACAGAATCAAGAGCTCAGAAATAAATGCATGCTTTTATGGTCAATTAATATTTGACAAATGATGAAAAACATTCTGTGGAAACCCGCCCAGACCACAGGAAGAGACACACAGAACTTTGTTAGAAATGATGGTGGGGGTCGATAATATTAGAAGGCATTGTGGTCCAAGGACTCAGGAGGATGAAGATTCCTCCCAACCCATCTCATTCCTGCCCATGAGATGTTCTAGAGCAGCCGTGGGCAAACTACGGCCCCTGGGCCGGATCCGGCCCGTTTGAAATGAATAAAACTAAAAAACAAACAAACAAACAAAAATTTCTCCAAAGAGGAGAGATGGCAACTAGACGTATGAAAAGATCCTCAACACCACCAATCATCAGAGAAATGCAAATTAAAACCATCATGAGATATCACCTCATATCTGTCAAAATGGTATCATCAATACATCAACAAACAAATGTTGATGAGGTTGTGAATAAAATGGAACCCTAGTACACTGCTAGGGAATGCAGACTGGTGCAGATATTATGAAAAACAGTATGGAGTTTCCTCAAAAAAATAAAAATAGAACTCCCATTTGACCCAGTGAATTTATCCCAAGAAACCCGAAACACCAATCAGAGAGAATGTATGCACCCCTATGTTCATAGCAGCACAGTTTACAATAACTAAGATCTGGAAACAGCCCAAGTGCCCATCAGTAGTTGAGTGTATAAAAAAGCTGAGGTACATTTACACCAGGGAATACTATGCACCAGTGAAAAAGAAGGATCTCTTACCCTTTGAGACAGCATAGAGGGACCTGGAGAGTATTACGTTAAGTGAAATAAGCCAACCAGAGAAAGACAAGTATCACATGATCTCACTCATATGTGGAATCTAATGAACAAAATAAACTGATGAACAAAATAGATCCAGAGACATAGAAGCATGGAACAGACTGCAGAATATCAGAAGGAAGGCAAGGGAGGGCGGCTGGCCGGGAAGAAATCGAAGAACCTGTATGTATATATGAATAGTCCATGGACACAGACAATAGGGTGCGTGGTGGGGGCAGGCTAGAAGGGGCCAATGGGGGGAGAGGGGAAGAGGGGCATATGTAATACTTTCAATAATAAAGATTTAATTTGAGGGGAAAATTTTTTTTAAAAAGGCTCCCAAAATAGAGCATTCAAAAATGTCTTAAGTAGTGTATTTCCCTCACAGCTAGTGAAGTTGGGCAGCTTTTCACGTATGGCCATTTATATATCATCTTGGGAAAAGCGTCTTTTCAGGCCCTCTGTCCATTTTTTTTAATTGAATTATTGTCGTAGTTGTTGTTGATTGGTATGGGTTCTTTATATATTTTGAATGTTAGCCGCTTATCATAGGTGTTGTTTGCAAATATCTCCTTACGTTCCGTTTCCTGCCTTTTTGTTTTATTGATGGTCTTGTCACCAGACTAAAGGGATCCTTTTGCCTGCGTGCATCAATGCTCATTGAAGACATGAACAGGACTTGCAGCAAAGAAAGAAGAGTTTAGTGTTGGAAAGTGGCTCATGCCCAGAGACAGGCGAGCAAATGCTCAAGACTCGGTTCCCGCTGGCTTCCAGGCGCTGGGCTGTGTGCAAAGGGCAAATCATCAGTCGTTGGTAACAGGAGTTAGGGCCGTGGTCAGGGTCAGGGTAGGGGGTAGTGGATCAGTACTTTTGGTCCCGATGTCAGCCATCGTGTCACTTCATCTCGTTATGCCACTCACTGGGCGTGGAGCTCAAACACACCTGAGGCCAGATGGGATCTCTAGTTTGACTGAAACTCTATATTTGGGTCAACCAGCTGGAGGCTTTGTTTCCTAAGATTACATGATGCTGACCAAAACCTCGCTGTCCTGGGGGATTAATGATTAATGGAGTGGCTGTGCAAGGGAGAAGGCGGCAGGTGAGTCAAGGGTCTGGGTGAGGCCCGTCTGAATATTAAAAACGGAGAAAAGGTCATATTAAACAAAGTTTCCACACAGTTACCGTTTCTTTCACTGTGCAGAAAATGTTAGTTTAATGCAGTCCCATTCGTTTATTTTTGCTTTTACTTCCTTCAGTGTCTATTTCACAAAATCCTCTCTGAGATTAAGGTCCATAAATGTAGTAACCCCCTATGGCTCAGTGGGTAGAGTGTTGGCCTGAGGACCAAAGGGTCCCAGGTTCCCAGGTTTGATTCTAGTGAAGGGCACATACCTCAGTTGCAGGCTCCTCCCCAGCCCAGGCCCAGACAGGTCTCACATCGATGTATCTCTCTTCCTTCGCTCCCTCTCTTCCACCCTCTCTAAAAATCAATGGAAAAATATCCTCGGGTGAGGATTTAAAAAAAAAAAATAGCATCAGTGTTTTCTTTATGTAAATTTTATTTTAGATCTTATATTTAAATCTTTAATCCATGGACGGGCCATGGCAACTGACAGACATCTAATAACGGTGTCAAATAGAACAATACTACCTAGTGGCTCAGAAGAACAAAGAAAGGGAACTCATGAAACCTCGTATAAACTAGGGGGTAAAGATTCTGGGAGAGCATGGGCAGGACTTCTCCAACTTTAAATCTTGCAGCCCTCTGAGGAATGTTGTGAACTCCCGCCGGTCGTCTCTCCACGTCTCCCGTGTGGAGGCTGTGGCCAGGAGAATGGAAGAGCCACAGAGGTGGTGAGTAACTTCCCTCGACAGCAGGCCTTGCTTGAAAGGTCTGTCATGTCTACTAGGGCAGAGGCGCCGTGAGCTTCAGAAAACAGATCCTGTTAAATTAGAAATAAAACTCCTCTCCTGCTCTTGGGAACTTTGAAAGGAAACGTAACCTTTCCCAATATCTCTAGCAATACTTCAGGTGGCAGACTTTCTGTGTAGTATGACCAGCCTCAACTGGTACATTTCCTCAACAGCCAGCTGGTACATTTCCCTACCCAAGCCAGGTAACTGATGCTGGCATAGCTTTTCAAAATATTCCTTTTTTTTAAATTGGGGTCCCAATGTCTACCAAACCTGTGAAGGATTAGTGGTCTGTGGTACCGTTGGCCTGTAGGTTGTGACCATGACCTTAGCTGTATTCTAAGTCTACCCATTAGCCTAAACTAAACAGGGGAGAGCCCTGATGCAGGCAGTGACTATCACAGAGTCACATTCATAGCACTATCCTAAATTCCCAATGTTTAGATGCCCCTTGCACTAATGAGAAGTTCTATCTCTCTCCGGAACGGAGGGTAAGCAGGTAAGGTAACAGGTACAAGTACAAGTTTTAGAAGCAGCTATTATGTAGATGCTTCCCAGGAAGATGAGGCGATTGTGGAATATTGGATATTGAAACCCGGCAGCATCCCCAATAGTAGAGATAAACAAAGCAAAGGTAAAAAATTTAAACTGAGCCCAGCCAGTGTGGCCCAGTGGTTGAGTACCAACCTATGAACCAGGAGGTTTAAAAAATTTAAAGTGAGCCTCGCCAGTGTGGCCCAGTGGTTGAGTACCAACCTACGAACCAGGAGGTCATGGTTCGATTCCCAGTCAGGGCACATGTTCAGGTTTCAGGCTCGATCCCCAGTGTGGGGCATGCAGGAGGCAGCCAATCAATGATTCACTCTCATCATTGTTTCTCTTTCTCCCTCTCCCTTCCTCTCTGAAATCAATAAATATATTTAAAAAAAAATTTTTAAGTTCATGCCCTATGATTCAGGAGTGCACAAATATCTATATACAAACATTTGAAGTCCAGCATGATTTAAAATGAAGTCACAGAG
>NW_006291020.1:234066-237280 GCF_000327345.1 Myotis davidii
AACTCTCAAGTAATTTTCAAAGGAAAGAGTTGATGGTAGATGCTCAAAAAGGAGACTATGACCAAAGACGGTGAGTCACTGCCAAGCCCCAGGGGCCTGCGTGGAGCAAGCAGGGCCTCTCTCAGGGTAAATCTAACTTTGGGATTGTGACTGGCAAAAACTTAAATTGATATGTTATGAAAAATTACAGTATTTTTGCCAATATGTCTCCAAGGGTAAGGGAAACAATAAGAAAATAAACAAATGGAACTATATCAAAATTAAAAAGCTTCTGCACAGCAAAAGAAACCATCAACAAAATAACTTCAGAGTGAATTTTTCAAAATATCTGTCTTTTCATTGATTCTAACATGTTCTCTATGAGAATGTGGCCTGCCTTTTAGGTTGAGAATTAGTATTTGTCAAAGTGTTGCCAAATGGTGTGAGCTGGAATTTGTGGTTTTTGTGAAAGTGAGGGTTGCAGGTGGGAAAAGAAGCAATGAGTTATTAGAGTCGAATGTCATTGTGAGGTGGACGAGCCACAATAACGGCAACAAGTTCCCTAAAATAATTAACATATTTCATTTGGATCCTGTTCTGGATTTTATAGGTGACTAGAGGCCCGGTGCATGAATTCGTGCACGGGTGGGGTCGGCCGGCTGTGGGGAGAGGCCGCAGGTGGTTGGCCGGCCAACCCTTCCCCCTGGTCAAACTCCTGGTTGAGGAGACAATTTGCATATTAGCCTTTTATTATATAGGATAGACATTTGCATGTGGATAGACATAAGCTGGAAGCATACCTAAATTTTGATGCAAGCCAGGAACCAAAGGTAGAGATTAGGAGATTTAGCAATTAAATGGAGGAAAAGGTAACTTAGTGTTTAAAATTATGATGGAGAAGTGAACTTCTGTGTGTGTAGGTTTGGCCAAAGTGAGAGACACACATACTCCTTATACAAGGATATTTAGCCACCAGCAATATGGAGCACAGGTACCAGAGGGAAGCAGAGTTACACGTAGACATAAAAGCCTCTTGGATCAGTCAGCAGCCCTTGAACGAGAAATCCCACAGGTGGCAGCGGACAGACGAATACTCTAACCCCTGCAGGACAACCGCCTTCTCTGTACACTCTGTTCAGTGTCTGGAGCGGCACACGAGGTGAGGTATGACAACAATGAAACAGAGACAAAGAGAATCTTGGTGAAGCACAATTCACAACAAAATTAATAACACCTCCCATCTGAGGCACTTGGTTATGAGAACAGAGTGGAAAATGGGGCTAGTTAACTCGAGAGAGCTCTCGATCTATTTGGTTGAATTTGGGCTTCCAAAGTCACTATGACAGAATGCATAGAAAGCACGTGTCATAGTAATGACTAAACTCACCCAGGACAGTAACAGGCACATTGCTGAGCACGGACTTGCTGCCCGACGGCCACAGAAGCCAGCACCATGGCACCCGCTGCTGAGAAAAGCAAACGCGTTATTGCAAGGCGGACCCGCAAGGAGGCAAGAGCAAAGCTCGCGTCTGTCTCCCTGATCTGGGGTTTGGGGCAAAATTGAAGAGGTTTCAGCACAAGATCTTCCTGGACAACAGACCTTTGCCTCCAAAAGGGTTCCAGCCATGATCAGGTCCTTCGTAAAAAATAAAAAAACTATTGTTTTCAATTACAATTTACATTCAAAATTTTTATATATTTTGATTGTTGATAGTATTACGGATACCTCCCATTTTCTACCCTTACATCCCCTTCCCGTCCTCCCTCCCCCCCCGCCAGGTCTTCCCTACCCTACTGTGCGTGTCCATGGGCTGTGCATGTAAGTATATAAGTTCTTTGGTTTATCTTTTCTCATCCCCACAACCCCACATCGAAGTATGTCAGTCTGTGCCATGCCTCCCTGCTTCAGGTCTTATTTTGTTGGTCAATTCATTTTGTTCATTAGATTCCACAAATAAGTGAGATCATGTGATACTTGTCTTTCTCAGATGGGCTTATTTCACTTCGCATAGTATTCTCCAGGCCCCTCCATGCTGTCCCAAAGGGTAAGAGGCCTCTCTTTTTCCTAACTGCACGGTATTCCGCAGTGTAAATGTCCCACAGCCCTTTTAGGTTCTGAGGGCTTTGCTTTTGGTGAAGGTTGGGTGGACAACCTCTGCGGGTGATTGGAGATCAAAATTCCTATACTTGTGCTTCTCAAGAATGACTTGTGGTTTTGTTTTGTTGTCTCTGAAAAACAACTCAGTATCTTGAAAGAAACAGGATAGGGCCAGTTTGAGCTGGTTCTTAAGTTACAAACCCACCTTTTTGTTCATTTCTCAATCGTGCAGAATAGGGGCAGTGACTGCTCTAGCTGCTTACTGCTGATAAGGGGACAAAGGATGTGGTTTAATTCTTCAAAAAAAAGTTCAAGAAAGCATACCAAAGCAGAATACTAGGACCATGCAAGCAAATATCACAATCAGGAAAGTATAGCACAGTGTGTAACCAAAACAATAGCAAGTTAAAGTGGAGAGTTTAGTGAAATGATTAGGTTAATATGGTAACTCCAACTACAGTAACAGTGTAGGGTGGTACAGGCCTAGTCAGGACTCCTGGGTAGAAGCATTCTGAGATGTCTGGGTCTTCTCCTGGCCAGCTGGGGTCTCGGTCCTCCTGTTCTTTTCAAAAGTAATTAAAGACCAGTTAAGGGTCACAGGTGTTACTTGTGGGTGGTGTATCCAAGGTTTAACTAATAAGACCTCACAGGGTCCGCTCCACTTTTATTGCAGCTGATCTTCAGGGTCTTGATTTCCCTAAGTCTAGTCCAGTGGTCGGCAAACTGCGGCTTGGAAAACTGCGGCTCACGAGCCACATGCGTTTTCTTTGGCCCCTTGAGTGTGGCTCTTCCACAAAATACCTACTTCTGCGCATGGGCCACGAAGTTTTAATTGCACTGTACGTGCGCGCCAGCACGTGGTATTTCATGGAAGAGCCACACTTAAGAGGCCAAAGAGCCGCATGTGGCTCATGAACCACAGTTTGCTGACCAAGGCCCTAAGACTGTCTAGAAGAGTGCCCAGCCCCCTGGGCTTCTGCAGTGTAAGGAAGAATCTGTGGGGACCTAACCGGTTTGGCCCAGTGGATGGAGCATCAGCCTGTGGACTGGAGGTTCGATTCCGGTCAAGGGCATGTACCTTGGTTGCGGGCACATCCCCAGTAGGAGGTGTGCAGGAGGCAGCTGATCGATGTTTCT
>NW_006291020.1:237504-238600 GCF_000327345.1 Myotis davidii
CGCAACCAAGGTACATGCCCTTGACCAGAATCGAACCTGGGACCCTTGAGTCCGCAGGCTGACGCTCTATCCACTGAGCCAAACCAGTTAGGGCTTTTTTTTTAAATTATTGTCTAAAGTTTTACATATGTCTTCGTTTTCCCCAGTTGACCACCCCCATCCCTCTCTTTTCAATGGAAAAATATCCTCAGGGGAGGATTAACAAAACAATAAAGTGTCTGTGGGAAACAGTAATTGGCTAGCAATATATTTATTTATAACACAGGAAGTAGCACCTAGAGACTGTAGACATTTTATAGTATCTATTTTTTACAATGTGGCTGACTACTTTCAAGATTATAATAATATTCAGTCTTCTTTTTTTTTTACTTTATTTTTATTGTTGACACTATTGCAGATGTCTCCATTTTCCGCCCTTTTGCCCAACTCCACCCACCCCATCGCCACTTCCCTCTGGCGATCACCACACTGTATCTGTGTGTATGGGTTATGAATATATGTGCTTTGTCTCATCCCTTCCCCTCCTTTTATCCAGTCTCTCCTTCCCCCCTTCCCTCTGACAGCTATCATTCTGTTCCATGTATCCATGCCTCTGCTTTTATTTTGTTCATCAGTTTATTAGATTCCATAAAGTAAGGTCATGTGATATTCGTCTTTTCTGCCTGGCTTACTTGGCTTAGCATACCGTATTTGCCGGCGTATAAGACGACCCCCTAACATTTCCACTCAAAATACAGAGTTTGTTATATACTCGCCGTATAAGACTACCCCCTCTTCCGCACACCTTCCACACACCAAATAAAAGGTAAAACAATATCAGATTTGATTTTAACATTTTAATTTATATTCAAATGCTTATGACATGCAGGAAAACTGTCACAAGGCTGTATGTAATCAAACATATACATAAAACAGTGCAAGTTTATTACCGGTAAACATACCGGTAATTCACTAAAGAAAACACACTCTATAGACTGGTACCGTAGATGCTTCTCAGGAACACAGGCAAGCAGCCCACAACCTAGAGGGACTGTCAATGATAGAAGAAAGATAACAAATAGAGGTAGAGAGCAAGTGCCGGGCAAGTCCCTAGCAA
>NW_006291020.1:238660-245377 GCF_000327345.1 Myotis davidii
CTCTCCTGGGCAAGTCCCTAGCAAGTTTGCTGGCGTGACAGTTTCACCTTAAAAGCCTTCAAACTCCTCTTCATCATCTGATATTAAAAGTTCATCAACGACATCTTGGTGCCATGATAGGGATGATAGGGGTTTGACTGGTCGACATTTTCTATGCTGTACTGTACAATGGGGCAGTATTGTGGTTGGCTGTTGGCTGTATACAAAGCCTGATTTGATTGGTCCCTGCTCCCTGTTTGCCCGCCCTGTCACTATAGCAGTCTGGTCCACCCTTGCATCAGCATCTCCCTGGGACCTCACTAGTGCGCAAGTGCGAGCTCTTCAACATTCTAACAGGCACCATGATAGCGCAAAATCGCGAATCTTCAATGCATATGTAAAGAAATATACGGTAACCCGAATTTACCACACTCGCAAAATCGCACACAGCCAACCATACACCCAGTATGGTATCGCGATTCGTGATTTTGCGCTATCATACTGGGTGTATGGTCGGCTGTGTGCGATTTTGCGAGTGTGGTAAAATCGCATAACAGCAAAATCGCATAACAGCCGAGCATACACCCAGCAGCGCTGCTGATGCCTGAACGGTATGTGGAATGAAGTGGGCGGGCATCGGGAGGCCACTATGGCACGGGGCAAGCACTATGGGCAGTCTATCTGAAGTGTACCTGGCGTATAAGACAACCCCCCACTTGGAGGCATATTTTTCAGGGCCAAAAAATCGTCTTATACGCTGGCAAATACGGTAATAATGTCCATTCATGCTGTCACAAAAGGTAAGAACATTGACAGAATTCAGAATCAGAGGCTGTTTTTGAGTTTATCATATAATTTTCTTTTTATATTCATCATATTTGTGCATTGATATGTTTGTCTAGAGGAATGAATGGTAGCATTTTCAACTTTTAAAAAATATTTCATGGTATTTTATTAAATAGGTATATTTCTAAATATTTACATATTTACAATGATGTATAAATGCCTGTACAAAAATAGAAAAATCTCTGCAGAGCTGTGAATTTAACAATGCTTAATGTTTAACAATGGGGGCCACTTGTGTTAAATTACAGGGAAGACTTTAATTTTTTACATTTTATGCTTTATATTGTTTAGATTTGTAAGTGTTAGCAAATGATTGACTTATAAAATTAAAATACAAACTCCAAATCCTATTATCACGTGTTTTCACAACATTTGTGAATAAAAAATTATATTCACAAAGCTCCTGGAGCTGCAGCAAAGGCAGAACACTGGATGTGTGACAACACAAATGTATCTCACTACCAATCCAGATGGGCTCGTACATACAAAATACGCTAACATGGAGCATAACTGCAGTGATGTCTTAGGTAACATTGCTTTAATTCTGGTGTGGTAACAGTGACTTCAAATGCGACGAGTCACATATTTTATGGAGAAACAGGAAGATTGATGTGAGTGGTCAGTACCGTCTGAGCAGAAAAGGCACCTGAACCCCATGATGGACACGGCTCTGTATGGTGAAGTCCCACAAGATCACTAACCTGGGGTTTTGTGCACCCTAAGCCCCGCTTTCCCTCGACCCCAAAGTCCTAAGTACTTTTATCCTGTCCTGTTTCCTCTTAGAAAAAGAAGTTAGAGCACACTTTGACCCGGGTCTGAAAGAACCACAAGCATCAGGTTCTGGTAGCAGAGGCCTTCCCCTTTCTTCATTCATGAGGGGTCGGTCTCTGGGGTGGTCTGTTCGGGGCTTGAGCCGACTTTGCCTTCCAGTGGAGGTGGAAATCGTCTCGTGGAGGGCATTCCCCTGGGTGAGGCTACTGGACAGCGGAGTCCCCAGATCTCTGAAGGACGCACTGGTTCTGGGGCCTGGGTCACAGGTGCTTTGTAAAGAGCAAGGTCTTCCATGACTTAAATAGCATCCTCGTAGTCATCGTCTGAAATGCTTGCGGTTTTCACTCCCGAGTAGAGGGCTGAGGGGTCCTAGAAACACAGGCACAGGGGTCAGGCCAGAGCAGGGAACACAGGGAGAGCGTGCCTCCCACCAGTTCTCTTTCCCAAGCAGCTAAAGGCATGGTGCACCGTGCAGCCCGTGAATTAGAAGTTACTGGAAGACTGTGGCCCTGGGGCAGCCGTTTCAGAGGGTCTGCAACCACTGGTGGGCTGCAAAGGTGTACCAATGACCTGCACACTGATCCAAACATACGAGGCCTTCTCTCATTCTTACGGGCCATGGCCAGGGAGTCCCAGGGGCTGTCAGGTTTTTTTAAATGCCAGAATTTGGTATTCATAAACTAAAGGTACCGTGCCGCCCAGGGGTTTACCAAGGACTTGAATTCTGTCCTGAGACATTTGACTGTCACACCACACTTAACAAAATTACAAAGCACCTTCTGGCCCTGCATCCATGAAGAATCAGTATTTCTGCAATTTATGAGAGCATTTTTGTATCATCAAGGATGTTATGAATTGTTCAAAGTTTAGAAATTACCTATCTTTAATTATAAACATCACGGTTTAGCTTATTAATTTATATTTCTACTAGAGGCCCGGTGCATGAAATACATGCACAGGTAGGGTCCTGGCCAGCAATTAGGGCTGATAGGGGCCTTTTGTCTGCCGGCCGGGGCCTCCCCTCATTCCATGCTGCCCCCTGGTGGTCAGCACATGTTATAGTGAGCAATTGAACTCCCAGTCTCTCAGTTACACTCCGGAGGGGACACTTTGCATATTAGCCTTTTATAGATGTAGATGTATTGTTTAGTTAACCTTACAGGCACAAAGTTATATATGTACAGCTTAACAGTATTTCAGTGCAAAGATTTTTAAATAAAAATTTTAGACCGGGTAAATACTACAGTTTAGTCCCAAGTCACCCATATGTCCATGGTCAAAATACATGTATACGCAAGCCTCCCAAATGTCCTTCTACAGTGACACTTCGTTGTTATGACTGAATGTTTTTCTCCCCACTGTGTAAGAAGACAAAAGAGAAGATAGACCATGGGATCTTTCATTTTTCCTTAGTGGCCATCATTTTAAAAGTATGACAACCAGACCCCAGAAGAAAGAGCCTGGAGGAATTTCAACTCACCTTATCCTGCGTCTGTGTCCTCAGGGATGGTACTGTGAAGAAAAGGGTGCGTGCTATGAGGTTGTACTTACACTTACAGTCCTTCACTAAGTTAGTTTTAATAAAGGCTTCTTCCTCTCCGGTCTATCGCCCATGGATTTATTTCTCTTACTATTTTTGGCTCACTTTTCTGCCTATCACAAATACACTTCCCTTAGTATGCAGAGAAAAAGTAACAGCCTGGGGGTGGGAGGATAAGTAGGTCCCTCCTGGCATTTACATCCGCCAGCATTTCTGGGCCCACCGTGTACCAGGTAGGACAACAGTAGCCACTGGACGGCTGTGTCCGGTGCTGCAGGGAGTGCATAGGGCTCCTCACGGAGAAAAGCAGAAGCCACCTCTCCAGGGCTTGCACCTGACTGCAGAGTGAGGTGTGCACTCCACCGTCAGGCACCGGGTTCTCCTCGAGGCCGGCTCCAGGCCAAAGGCCGGCCCTCAGAGAGGCACAGCGATGCGTAGTCAGCACCACAGGCAGAAGCGAGCACACAAAAGAGCACAGCTATACACAACCCTCTCTCGGTTCCAGGCAGACAAAAGTCAGAGGAAAATGCGCTCCCTCGTGTCTTACCTGCCGCTGATCGCCGCTCCTGTTGCATATGGTACACCAGGGAGTAAACCTCACCTCCACTGACAACATTCACTGAGGGGAAAGGAGGCGTTAGGACACAGTCCCTTCTTCCTGCCATTTAAGCTGCTTCAGACACCCCGCTTCTCAGCCCCAAAGACGGGTGGTCCGTCTACTTGGGGAGGTGGCCAGAGCACAGCAGGGCCAGGTTGGACCAGCAGACATGACCCCGTGACCGCTTCCCTGGCTCGCTCTACCTGCCTTGGCCCAGGTGATGGGGAAACCTCACCATTTTCATATATCGGCTGCTGCTGCACTAGAGCCGTTGCGTTCACGTAGGTGAATTCTCGGGGTGGAGGGCTGGGAGGGCTCCTGCAAACACAGAAACACGTGCTATCCGTCTGCGCTAGCATTCCAGACACCGCCATCTGAGATTGTGAGGAAGACACTGAATGAGAGGGAAGAGTTCTAAGTAGAATAGTGATTTCTGGGGAAACCAGCAATCCGCACAGCTGTATGGTAGAAGCCACAGCCCAGTCCAGGGGCCAAGTGAGACTTGGCAGAGTATCTCTGGGCGTACATTCCAGAAGTGTAAGGTCCCCGCTGACTGGCTCACTGTGGCATTGCCCACACCCGGTATAGTGCCTTTCACCTTACGGGTGCTCAGTAGGTACCAAATGGAGAAATATTGACTCCTCGACATGGAAAGCATGTTCTAGCAGAACAAGGGTCTTGAGGAAAGAAAATAAGATGATTGTTTTGGGGTGTACATGCTACTCTGATTTAGGAGGGGAGGGACACACACCTCTTTTTTGTTGGCATAAACAATAACACACTATAGCACACATCAAGTACATATTGATATCCCCAGAGGAAAGCGTTCTAAAAACCTTTCCCTCTTCTAAACTCCTAAAGAACTTTATCATGAAGATTTTCAGTATGTTCACTACTCGCTGGCCTGTGTTACAGAAATGTATATTTGTCTATGATACTTCACGACTCTCAAAATTTGTATATATTTTCAGGCCTTTCAGCACTCGATGGAATGATTTGCAGACCCTCAGATATGGGTGAACTGACTGAACGAATGCATCGAGTGAGTCAAAGTAATGTAGCTTTCTTATTCTACAGATTTAGTGAAGGCGGTACATTAGGAAGATGAAAGGATTTAAATTAATTTGTTAATATATAAAAGAAGAGGAGGAGCAAATGAATTATCCAAGTTATCAGTGAGGGAACTGTGTGGTGGAAGTTTTGGATATAATAAAAATATGGTTCGGCTGCCGTGGCTCAGTGGTTGAGCATTGACCTATGAACCAGGAGATCACGGTTCAATTCCCGGTCAGGGCACATGCCTGGCTCGATCCCCAGTGTGGGGTGTGCAGGAGGCGGCGAATCAATGATTCTCTCTCATCATTGATATTTCTATTTCTCTCCCCCTCTTCCTTCCTCTCTGAAGTTAGTAAAATATATCTGTATTTTAATATGAAAAAAGCTCCTGAGAGAGGACCATTTAACTTTTATAAAATAGATCTTTCTACACTGTCCGTGCAGAAAGAGGAAGCAGAGACTCACCTGGATGGGTCCTTGGCTGGACGTCTTCCTAAAAGTCAAACACATGAACACATGTCAGTGGGGAATTTTTTTCACCAGTTTTCCTGTGGCGCTTGTGCGGGGCATGTTTCCATGCCAGCACGCCCATCACAGATGCCACTGTGTGCCCAAGGGACAAACTGGCAGCCATTCAGGCTGGTCCTGCATTTTGCAGATGAAGAGACTCAGGCCTAGAAGAATTAAGAGAGCTATCCAATGACAGTGAGTACCAAAGCTTAGACTTGAGCTCAAGCCTTCGAACCTTCACATCTATTATATTTTTTGCTTCTGATCTTACAACCACACCACCTAGTTTTATCGTGACAAGATCCTGCAGGGGAGGCACTACCCAGCCCTATGATAGATGGGGTGAGGCGCCCAAAGATGCAGGAAAAGTTTGTAATTTAAATGAGAAGCTCATAGTGTCTTCTCTTGCCTCATCTCCAACTTGATCAACGGAGACCAAGAAACCAAGATAAAAGGTACAAATAAATATTTAATTGCCAATGGGGTAAAGTGAAAAACTAAATAACTTGGTACTCTGTTGATGAATACTAGAAGAGAATTGTAGGCTGTGTGGCCAGGTGAAGCCTCTTGGGGGGAAAATGACATTTAAGCCTGGCCGGTGTGGCTCAGTGGTTGAGCATCGACCTATGAACTAGAAGGTCACAGTTTGATTCACAGTCACGGCACATGCCCGGATTGCAGGCTCCATCCCCAATGTGGGGCATACAGGAGGCAGTCAATCAATGACTCTCATCATTGATGTTTATCTCTCTCTCCCTTTCCCTTCCTCTCTAAAATCAATTTTAAAAATATGTATTTTTTTAAATGACATTTAAACTGAAAAGTGGAAAAAGACCCAGCAATGTGAGGATGTGTGGACAAGCACTGGGCGTGCGGGGGGCAGGGGGGGGATGTAATTTCAGTCTAAGGTGCATAAGAATTGATGCATTGACTTTAGTTGGGAGATCGTCAGTGTAGCTGAACTGCTCCCTATATTTCTCATCCAGTAGCTGATTCGTTATTTAAATAGTTACATTTTCATATAAAATTAAATCACAGGATTAAGAATTCCTGGGGGAGAACCGAAGATGGCAGCATAGGTTAACGCCGGAGATTGCCGCCTTGAACAACCAATTCAAATTAAGCTTGAACCAGGGACCCACAACATCCAGAAACACAGGCGGGCTGGCTGAGTGGAAATTCTACAACTAGGAGTAAAGAGAATATTATATCCAGACTCAGAGGGGCCGCAGTGCTGAAGTGAAATTCTCAGGTACCGAGTGCGCGCGGAGCGGGGCTGGCGGCGCGGAGGGCGCGAGTGTTTACAATTGGGAGGGAGTCGTGGACTTTGAGCTCCAGATCCGGGTGAGTCGCTGGGGACGCAGATTCAAACGGGAGAGGCAGGACTGTCTGGGCTCGGTTGGAACTCGAGGGGAGC
>NW_006291020.1:246309-258805 GCF_000327345.1 Myotis davidii
GCGGTCGGGGGGCAGGGGGGGGATGTAATTTCAGTCTAAGGTGCATAAGAATTGATGCATTGACTTTAGTTGGGAGATCGTCAGTGTAGCTGGAACTGCTCCCTGTATTTCTCATCCAGTAGCTGATTCGTTATTTAAATAGTTACATTTTCATATAAAATTAAATCACAGAATCATTAGATATCAGCTGGATTTCAACTGGTAATACAAAGGGGATAGGAACTTGACTAACATTACATTACTTTAATAGGTGCCATGCCCTGCTGGGAGTGTAAGCAGGTCTGCGGGCAGGTGGCGCAGGCGATGCATTCATTCTTTACAGTATACGTGACACAAAGGCAGCCTATTTCAGCGATAACCAAGGTCACGGTAACAGCATACCAATCCCCGTAAATACTCACCTGCCTTTCTCTTGAGCCAACAGCACAAGAATAGGGTCATAGTGGTGAGACCAAGGCCGCCAAGCAGCCCCTCAAGCATGGGTGGAGGAGGGCTTTCTCTGTCCTCTGCAGGCACTGAGGAGAGAGACCTGTGCGTGAGCTGCCAGGGAGAAGGACTTCGGTTTGGAGAGCAGATGTCTTGAGGCCAAGGCCAGCCCTTTGCAGGGGGAGGGGGCAGTGAGACTTAGTTATCTAGAGACTTGCAGCTCTTCTCAACGATGAAAGAACCAGAGATGCACCCAGCCCCTCGGTCCTCCAGGCCCCTCAGCTACACCCCCAGGGCGGCACCACCCGCCGAACCCCATCTGGGGTAACACAGCAGCAAAAACACCTCGAGGCCCGTGAAACCCTCCCGGCTGCTGAGAAGGAGACGTTCACCAAGACCGATCCTGGGCTGAGCTGTACCTGTGACGTGGAGAGGCACCGCCTCACTGCGCTGGGCTCCCCGGCCATTGTCGGCCTCGCAGGAGTAGTTCCCGCAATGTTCTGGGGTCAAAGAGAGGTTCAAGGAGGCCCCTCCTCCGAAGGGGACTGAGCTGTTCCCCAGGGGGACATCCTCGAGGAAAAACTGGTACTGGATGGGAGGAGAGCCGCTCCGGGCCTCGCAGTGCAGCTCCACCACGTCCCCCACCATCTGCTGGGGCCCCGCAGCCTTGACGGTGAGGACAGGCTGAGACACTGGAACTGAAAAAGATGGTGGGGTGTCCAAGAGGGTGTCGGACAGTGTGGCAGCCTCACCATCTCTTCCCTCAGGGGCTCGGCCCCCCGAGCTTCCTCCGGATGCCCCCGAGGAAACAGGGGTCCCGTGTGCCCGCTCCTGCCAGCTGATGGGCAGGGACACTTACTTCTGACAGCGATGCTCACCAGCCCACTGAGGCTGGGGCCATAGCCGTTGTCCGCGGAGCAGTAATAGGCCTCGGCGTCCTGTTGGCTCACCGCAGGAATCTCAAACCCGGCCATCAGGGAGCGCTGGGTCTTGGCTCCCAGGTTTGACCCCAGGGCCCCTCGGTACCACCGGAAGGTGATGTCTCCTGTGCCCCCCGCGGCCATGCAGACAAGAGCCAGCTGCTCTCCCTCCATCACATGGCCCCCTGGGGGCTGTGTCGCCAAGCTCACATTGTACACAGGGACTCCTGCCAAACACAAATGACACGTGAGCCCTGAGGAGGAGTTTCAGGGGCAGGAGTGAGGATAACTGTCCTGGGGAAAAGGCGTTGGATAAAGTCAATCATTTATGTAGTTTAATTTGGGGGGAGGGGGCCGAGGGTTCTGCTGATTTGAAATTGGCGTTGTTTGGGTTCATGGTGGTAGGATAAGAAGGCACCATAGTATCACCGTGGAGGAGGCAGCATCACCTCCCTCCCTAGGACCATGGACCTCCCACCACCCTGATGTCTCTCAGACACTCATTCCTCACGGCACAAAGCCACTGGTTAATATTGCGTGTCGCAGATCAGACTGCCTGGGTTTGAGTGGTGCTTCCAACGCTGCTGGAACAGGGCCTGCCCTCTAGGTTGGTGTGTGTGTGTGTGTGTGTGTGTGCGTGTGTGTGTGTGTGTGCGTGTGTGTGTGTGTGTGCGTGTGTGTGTGTGTGTGCGTGTGTGTGTGTGTGTGCGTGTGTGTGTGTGTGTGCGTGTGTGTGTGTGTGTGCGTGTGTGTGTGTGTGTGCGTGTGTGTGTGTGTGTGCGTGTGTGTGTGTGTGTGCGTGTGTGTGTGTGTGTGCGTGTGTGTGTGTGTGTGCGTGTGTGTGTGTGTGTGCGTGTGTGTGTGTGTGTGCGTGTGTGTGTGTGTGTGCGTGTGTGTGTGTGTGTGCGTGTGTGTGTGTGTGTGGTGTGTGGGGTGTGGTGTGTGGTGTGTGGTGTGTGGTGTGTTCCACCATCACCAGTGTTGATTGTGAGCAGGTCTGGGAAGCCCAGGCATCTGGAGAACAGCTGCTTTATGGCGCAATGGACACATCTTTGTCTGAGAATGAAAGGATATCAGAAGCATCGGCCCTGACTTGCGATAACATCTGTGATTTTGAATCAGAAAACACCTTTTCTATCTTTGAAAACCAGCCCCACACTTTTCTTCCATTAGCCCATCTGTAATAGCCTATTCCACAAAGCCTTCTCTTGCAACCTCGGTCATCTTTCTCTCTTCTCAGTATTTTTATTAATAGCCCATCCTACACAACACCCTCTATTTCACCGTAGTTGTTCAAAGTGCTGAGTGAGCAACAGCTGCTGGTATCAGGGACCATGTATTATGTAGATTTTCTCCGCTCTCTGCTGCAGAGTGAAGACGCACAGTCAAGTTTGTCTAAAGAGTCTTCTGCTCGCTTGAATGGGAATAGCAAGGAGAAGGGAGGACCCCTCAGGACTTGCCTGGAGAGAGCAGCTCGGGAGCAGAACAGAACAGTGAGCACAGCCCAGGCTCACGCCCCCCTGAGCACCCAGCAGAGGCCCCAGTGGCACTCACCCTGCACAACTATCTGGATTCTCCGGCTCCGAATGACTTTAGGTCCCTCTCCCTGAGCTTCACACCAGTAGGACCCTGAATCTCTCCTCTTCAGGGCAGTGATCTGGAGCTCCGAGGAGTTGTTCCAGCTCAGCCCCAGGGCAGAGCCATCTTTGAAGAAGAAGAACTGGAGCGGAACATCTAACTTCTGTGTGGAGAGTTGGGTCTTGCAGGTCAGGGTCATCGCGTTCCCCTCTATGGGCCGAGGAGGGCTGACTGTCAAAAGCAGCGCTAGAGAGAAGGATAAACACATATTCCAGGGCAATGGCATTCAAAGTCACTTTGTATTCTTAGCATTTGAAACAAGACTGAGAGCCTGCCCTAGCTGGTGTGGCTCAGTGGATAGAGCGGCAGCCTGTGGACTGAAGGGTCCTGGGTTTGATTCCGGTCAAGGACACATGCCTGGGATTCAGGCTTGATCCCCAGTAGAGGGTGTGCAGAAGGCAGCTGATCAATGATTCTCTCTCATCATTGATATTTCGATCTCTCTCCCTCTCCTTTCCTCTCTGAAATCAAGAAAAATAAGAAAAGAGTGAGGACCAGCCAACTGGACACACAGATCACAACATCACCCACAAGTGGTCCATGGGCTTTCTCCTGCCATCCGCTCACCCCCAACACACCTGCCTCCGTGTAGCATCGCCTCCTACCACAGGCAGCCCTTACCTTGGACTCGGTCCTTACTCACTGACGTTTCTACCCATGAACTAAGAGCAGCCCTTCTGGAGACCGTGCCGGAATCCTGACCACTGTCATTGCAGCTGGCGTTGCGGAAGACAACGCTTGAAGTCATCGGAAAAGCGAATATATTTCATCCATCCTTGTTGTAGGCCTTAGTGGCTATTTTCTCCTGTCTCCTTTCCCCTGACATCTCAGACCATCTCTTTCCAAGACAGAATATAAAACCTGGAGGATCTGGGAAAGACTTAGAGAAACTCACTTCCCTCTTCACCTATTCTCTTCTGCCCTTATTATTGCAATGAAAGAAGCAGGCATGTACTTGCTTAGAAATGTCCTCCATCCACACGTCTGCACAGCCTGTGTTCTGAGACTTTTTTTTTTTACTTTTTTTCATTTATTTATGTCTGTTTGTTTGTGGGGTTTTTTTCTTTTTCTTTTTTTCTTGTGAGACTTCTTGACAAGGCCCTTTAGAAGCCATGCTTACAAGGAGAAAATTTAACCCATATCTTGAGCCTCGGGGGTGTATGTTTTTGACAGAGGAGCTTTTTCCTGGATGAATTAAAGATGGTTATATTTGTATACTGCTTTCATCTCATCTCCTTATGGTAGGAAGGAAAGAGGTATTTCTTAAAACTTCCCAAATAGTAGAGGCTCTGAGGGTTGAATAAACAAACCCCTGAATGGCCAGTGCTCTAGGGGATTTTGATGTTTCATGGGCTGATGCATCTTTAATTCACCAGCTAGAAATGCCAAGTGCTGCAGATCCCCGGGGGGTATTTCTGGTTTGATATCTGTAATCTTTACCCTGGAATGCGGTGCCTTGGGACTTGCAGAACATCAGTTCCAGAATGATGCGACAAGATTTGCCCGTGCTAGGGGGTGGGATGCCCTGCACAGTGGAGTCACTTTCTCTCCTTGGATAACTGCAGTCCCTAGAGGCCTGAGGAGCAGCACAGATGTAGGGCCTGAGCAGGAAAGGGAAGGGAAAAGGTACCTGGGCACCCTGGAGGCCACTTTTCTGAATGAGCCTGGGTTGGGGATGGAGTAGGACATCAGAAAGCGCAGTTTTCAAGGATTTGGAGCTCAATCTTACAGCTTGGAGTTTATTTCAAATTAGAGGTCCGGTGCACGAATTTGTGCATGGGTGGAGTCCCTCAGCCTGGCCAGTGATCAGGGCCCATTGGGGCCATCTTGCCCAGTCCCGATCAGGGCCTATAGCGCAGGCCGGGACCACGGGAGGTTGGCCAGCCACCATGGGAGGTTGCTGTGGGAGCGCACTGACCATCAGGGTGCAGTTCCTGTGTTGAGCATCTGCCCCCTGGTGGTCAGTGCGCATCATAGCTACTGGCCAGTCTTCCAGTTGTCTGGTGGTAATGGTCACTTAGGCTTTTATAGAGAGAGATAATTCTCAGGCACAGAGGCCCCATGGGAAATTCCTGGTGGCAGAAGCTTCCATCACCCTGGGTGTGGCTTAGGCTAGGACTAGGTGCCTGTGTGGCTTTTCGGAGGAAAAACAGGGCCAAGAATAAGACACCGTGGCATTAGCACAGACTCAGACAAACACCAGGTGAGGGACCCAGCCGGAGGAGTCGGCTCTGAGTATCTCCCGTCATAGGAACCCTAATCTGGGGTTCCCTCGCTGCACGTGCAGCCTGTGCTCCTGATGGGACAGGACAGCCTCGTTTAACCCCGTGCTTAGTATTTTATGTACAAAAAGAGAGTTCTGACACATATCACATTGGAACACACTTCAGTACATATTTCTTCTGGGGGGAAATGGTCTCCTCTCTCCATCTGGTAAAGGTAAGACCTTAAGCGAGGATCAGAACAATGAAGTAAGTTTGCAGACGTCAGAGTCCGAGAGAGAAACCACGCTGGGTAACTGCTGTGGCAGCAGCTCAGCTAACACTGGGAAGGAGCCGGCAGCATTATTTTATGTTGCACGCGGCCCCAGGGCTGGCTGTGACGGTGTTCTCCGTGGGAATGTGGCTCCTTTCTCCCTCCTGGTGTAACACCCAGCTGAGGAGTACACTGGGGCCTCAGAGCCCCTGAGGCTGCGAGGGCAAAGACTCTTCTAAAATCAATCTTTGAGGGAGGGTGGCTGGGTGGGAGGTAATCAACCAAAGACCTTGTATGCACATATGCATAACCCGTGGACAAGACAGTGGGGTGGTGAGGGCCTGGGGTGGGGCGCGGGTATGAGCTGGAGGGAATCAATGGGGTAAAAGGGGAGCATATGTAATACTTTCAACAATAAAGAATTCTGAAAAGAATTGTTATATCAATAAAACAAAATCAATCTTTGACACCCATGACTTCTGTGTGCAAGCAGCATATCCCTCCCTAAGCTGGGACTCCCAGGGGGGGAAAAAAAGACTGTGGTTTTGAGGGAAGACCAGCACCTGCTCCCCGAGCTCAACATGCAAATCTCAGGTGCAGAAACAAATGTGAACACCGCAGCCGAGGCCCGGAGGGGCCACGGTTGTTTATACACCTCGGTAGCTGTCACCAGATGTCAGACAGCCACCCACTGGCCTCCGGGGTTGGCCCCCGTGTCAAGGTGCCCACCGACCATGAAGAAGAAGGGGAAGTGCAACTCACCTGTCGGTTCACAGGGCTGGCCTGGGAGAGAATCGGCAGAGGTCAGTGCGGACAACAAACCCAAAGCCCGTGCCAAGTTTAATTTCCCCAAGCGTTTCCCAACAACAGACCCTCCCTCCCTGCGCCCTCCCCCACATCTTTCCCTTCCTCTTCCTTCACTCTTTCTCTCCTCCCTTTCTTCTCTTCTCTCCTCCCTTCCTCCTGAGTTTTACCCTTCCTTCCTTCTTTTCTCCTTTCTCTCCATTGCTCTTCTCACATTCCACATCACCCATAAGACATCTGCCCATAAACAACACATAGTTCATTTTATGATTATAAAGCAACTTCCAAGAGCTTCTCTCATTTATAATTGCACGATGGTGCCTTTGTTTTAGAACTACTTAGCAGCTCCCTTCTTCAAGCCGCCCATTTCCAGGCCCTCCTCTTAAAGCGCCGGATGACCCAGCTCTAATGCGGCCCCATGTAAAGGTAGCCAGGACAGGACAGTGGGAAGGCTCAAGGCCTGGTGATCACTAAAACTGCACCTCCTGTGGGAATGCAGGCTCTACAGCCCGATGGCATTGGTAAGAGGCTCTTCCTCTTACACGTTGTGTCACCCTGAGAAAAAGGTTTCATCTCTCTGTACTTTTCTTTTCTGAAAAAAAATGGAGACAATAACAGACTTGCCTCATAGAGTTTTGTGAGAATTAAATAAGTTGATAGCCATAAAATGCTTAGAATAGTGCCTAGAATTTATTCAACGTTCAGTAAATATTATCTCATTATTAATGTCATCTATTTAAGCCCATGTTTAGTGTGAGATGCCTTCTTTTTTTTAGGTTAAATGTTTATTATTTAAGAAATTAGCCGAAACCGGTTTGGCTCAGTTCCTCGGGTAGAAGAAAAGAATGGATAAAGGCTTACATGAAAATCACAATTTCTGCCGAAACCGGTTTGGCTCAGTGGATAGAGCGTTGGCCTGGGACTGAAGGGTCCCAGGTTTGATTCCAGTCAAGGGCATGTACCTGGGTTGCGGGTACATCCACTGTAGGAGATGTGCAGGAGGCAGCTGATCGATGTTTCTTTCTCATCGATATTTCTAACTCTCTATCCCTCTCCCTTCCTCTCTGTAAAAAATCAATAAAAAATATATTTTAAAAAAAGAAAAGAAAATCACACTTTCTTTATTCATCTATACAACAAATACTATATACGAGGCATTGTAGATGACACTTACGTTACAGGAATAAAGATGAATGGTAGTCTTTGTTGTCAAAATTTTACATTTCAGTGGAAGAGAGCCAATTAAAAATAAACATATGGCATGGTTTCAGAGAGTGATTAGCGCCATAAGGAAAATAAGTCAGAGAAATAAGTTACTGATGATCTCATGATGGTCTTGACTATTTAGATAGATGTCAGTCGAGGAGAAACCTAAGTGAAATTAGGGTGAAAGCCTACTGGGTATTTGGGAACGATCATTTCTGGAAGGGACACAGCGCCTGCAAAGACGTTAAGACGGCATCACCTTTCTCACGGCGGGATAGGAAGGCCAGCGCATCCGGAATCGACCCGGTGGACCGACAGTGCTTGGTACCGGTGTGAGAGAAGTAAGCAGGGGCCCGTCGGGGGGTTTCTGGACTCGGTAATAGTTTGGGATTTTATTTTAGACTAGCGGCCTGATTGTGCCTTTGGTATGAAGTCACATGCAGCTGCTCAGGCACAGGTGTGAAGCATGCAGAAACCTGTGTTAATCAGGAGGCTGCTGCGGGGGAAGAGAGATGAAGGAATATGCAACGGAGTATTGTGATGGGTAGAGTCTAAGGTGACTACTGTGAGAAGAGAGGATGCAGAGCGCAGTAATTGCCGATGGAAAAGTAACCTTGGGGAGTTGAGACATGTTGGAGACAGAGCATTAAAGAGCGTGAGCTGGAGATACAGTCTGTTCGTTGTGTGGGGAAGGGGCTGATACTGAAAACAACGATTTTGGAAATAGGGCAGTTGTTAGCAATGCTCTAGGGATTGATGGTAGGAATGGAAGGTCATAAAAAGATAAAGGAAAACAATGTTTATAGTAAGAAGGGCAAAGAACTGAGAGACCAATTTGTGGTACAAACTATCTTTGTGGCTATCGAAAAATACCCAAAACAAAATCATCCATTAAAAGTAGAAAGACATGCCCTAGGCAGTTTGGCTCAGTGGATAGAGCGTCCACCTGCGGACCAAAGGGTCCTGGGTTTGATTCCGGTCAAGGGCAAGTACCATGGTTGCAGGCTCCTCCCTGGCCTGGGTCCTGGTCAGGGCTCGCACAGGAGGCAACCAATCGATGTGTTCCTCTCACATCGATGTTTCTCTGTCTTTCCCACTCTCTCTAAAAACTAATGGAAAAATATCCTCAGGTGAGGATTAACAACAATAAAAAAAAAAAGTAGAAAGACAGCCAGGCTCGTGTGGCTCACTAGTTGAGCATCAACCTATGAACCAGGAGGTCAGGGTTTGATTCTCAGGGCAATGCCCAGGTTGTAGGCTCCGTGCCCAGTGTGGGGCAAGCAGGAGGCAGCCAATCAATGACTCTCTGTCATCATTGATGTTTCTAAATCTCTCCTTCTCCCTTCCTCTCTGAAATCAATAAAGAACATATAAAAATAAATAAATGAAAGTAGAAAGACAGACGGTGAACACATCCTATGAGATAAAAGCTAAGATGATCATTTCCTTTTTAAAAATCTGTCTTTCCTGTATCTACCCCTTTCTGCCTGACCCCACCCTCAGTTGGAAGTAGAGATCTAAGCATCCCTGAGCATAGCCAGGCAGACTGCTCCTGAGAGTCCCACAGCTCTACAGGAGACAGAGCCCCGGGTGATGGAACCCCAGACTCCGCATTGTCCTACTCACCACAGAGCAACAGCAAGAGCTTCAGCAGCATGAGGACAAGGCCAGGGGCTGTAATCTGAGATGCTTCTCAGAGTGAAGAGGTGAATTCCTCAGATGTTTGAGGAAGTCGGCCCGGAAGTCACCCTGCAGTGCAAGTCTACAAAAATAGAAGAAGAAACAAGGGTGCTCCAATGGCCAGTTTCTATTTTCTGTTCTGTAGAGGCTGAGAAGATGAAAGGTGCCCTGCCAAGCTTCAGTCAGGGTGCCAAGGGCCAGCCACTGGTAACGACTTGCATGAGAGAACCTCCCGGAAGGCCAGGGACCAGCACACCATGTGGCCAGGTTTGTACAAAACCACAGCAAAATCCAACGAACTCCACAAATAACAGGTCGAAAGGGTACTAGTAATAGCAGCAGGCTCAAAAATATGTGGAGAAGAACTCCACTTTTTAAATATTTTCTTTATTTGTTCATTTATATTTTTTTCATTTATTTTCTCTTTACTATTTCTGTGTTATCTCATTTATCTCTTCTTTTCTTATCTATTTTTTCTCTTTCTCTTTTCTTTTTCTGTTGTTCTTTTATTTAATACTAGGGGCCCAGTGCATGAATATTTGTGCACCTTGAAAGGAACTGTGGGCCACAAGGTTGTGGTGGACACAGTGGCAGGTCTCAGCCCATCCTCTGTGGTGGACACAGTGGCAGGTCTCAGCCCTGCCTGGCCTCTCCCACTCTGGCCTTCAGTCCCCTGTCTGCCAGCAGCCCCGCTCCCACCGGCCCCGCTCACACCCACTTACAGTGCAGAGCGATTGGGGCCAGCACCGTCAGTGGGTGCGAGCAGTGGCTGCTGCCCCATTGCCCCTCAGGAGCAGGGGAAGGTGAAGAAGCCCTGAGGGGTGATCGGGGCCAGCAGCTACCACTCACACACGCTAACATTGCGGAGTGATTGGGCCCGGTGCCAGGCACCAGCAGCAGGTTCAAGTGGTGGCTCGAATGCTGGCAGCAGGTGCAAGCACCAGGCGGGACTGCAGTGTGCGGGAGCAAGGAATTTTCAGTAACCACCAGAGGTTGCCCTGATGACAGCAAACAGTGCCCCGCCCTGGTCTGGTGCCGCCACTCACCTGCTCCACCATCCACCGTGGCTGACGCCCACCATGTTCTGCACACACCACCTGGTGGTCAGCACACGTCATAGCGACCAGTTGTTCAGTTGTTCTGCCATTTGGTCTATTTGCATGTTAGCCTTTTATTATATAGGATTTTATTTTATTCATTATTATTACTGTTTTATATTATTATTATTATTATTCCATTCATTATCTTTATTTTCTTTTGTATTCTTATTCTGTTTTACCACTTTCTTCTCTTCTTTCAAATTTTCTTTTTTCATTTTTTTTCTTTAATTCTTTTGGCCTCTTTTAGTATTCATACATTTTTTTCTTAATTTTTTTTGCTGTCTTTATTTTATTGTTGATGATGGTTTGGTGTTTTGGGGGGTTTTTTTGGGGGGGGGTTGTTTGCTTTTGTTTTCTCTTTATTTTTTCTGTCAATGTCTGTATAACAATTGGCATGAGGTGGTCGGGGTTGAGCCTCACAGTCAGCCAGCACGAGGGCTACACCCATCTACTAATGGGACAACAGCAATCAAGAGCCAATCACAACAGGAGGGCCCACATAACCCATGCAAAGGACATTTCTACAACACCCAGCTCAGAAGATCAAGGAGACTACACCACTGAAGATAATCACTGCAGAAGGCTACCTCACCAAGACAGAGTAATAGCTGGCCTATCCATTACATAGAAACAAACAGAATAAGCAGCAAAGATGGAGAAACAAAGAAACAGACCCAAATGAAAGAAAAGGAAGAAGCTACAGGCAAAAAAGCTAAATGAAATAGAGGCAAGCAATTTATTAACAACAGTGTATAAAATAATGGTTTTAAGAATGATCAACAACATGAAAGGGGGCATAGAAACCGTGAAAACAACCAGTCAGAAATGAAGAATGACATAACTGAAATAAAGAATAGACTGGAAAGAATGATAGTAGCTTAGACAAAACAGAGAATCAAATCAGCGAATTAGAAGACAAGGAAGAAAAAAAAATCACTCACTCAGAGCAGCAGAAACAAAATATAATTAAAAATCATTATGATAATTTAAGGGGACTTTGGGACCACATGAAACTTAACCACATCCACATTATATGGGTACCCCAGAGAGAAGGAAGTGAGCAAGGTATAGAGAACCTGTTTGAAGAAAAAAATAACAGAAAACTTCCCTAACCTGAAAAAGAAAAAAGTCATACAAGAAAGAAGAAAAATCTCAAATTAAAAAAAAAACTAACATTTTATCTTAATGATCTAGAAAAAAATTAAGGCCCAAAGTCAAAGAAGAAAGGGCATAATAAAAATTAGAGCAAAATTAAATAAAATAGAGAACACAAAAACAATAGGAATAAATTCATTTAACAAAGACATGGTTCTTTGAAATGATTAATAAAATTGGCAAAATCTTGGCTAGACTCACTAAGGAAAGAAGAGAAAACAGTCAATAAACAAAATCAGAAATTAAAGAGAAGATACAAGACCCCACAGAAATACAAAAACTATATGAGAATACTATAAAAAAAAGCTATATACAACCAAATTCGATGACCTAGAAGAAATGGACAACTTCTTAGACATCTATCACCTTCTCAGATTGATTCATAAGTAATGGGAAGGTCTAAATAAGCGGTTCTCAACCTATGGGTCGAGACCCCTTTGGGGGTCGAATGACTCTTTCACAGGGGTCGCCTAAGACCATCGGAAAACACATATATAATTACATATTGTTTTTGTGATTAATCACTATGCTTTAATTATGTTCAATTTGTAACAATGAAATTGGGGGTCACCACAACATGAGGAACTGTATTAAAGGGTTGCAGCATTAGAAAGGTTGAGAACCACTGGTCTAAATGGACCAGAAAACACTAAATAAACTGAAACAGTCATCAAAAACCTCCCCAAGTTGGAGAAACCAAGATGGCGGCATAGGTAAACACCAGAAATTGCTGCTTCGCACAACCACTTCAAAATACAACTAAAAGACAAAATGGACATCATCCAGAACCACAGGAAGGCTGGCTGAGTGGAAATTCTACAACTAGAAGGAAAGAGAAAAGCACACTGAGACTCAGAGGAGGTGCGGAAGTAAAGTGCAGAGGTATGGAGGCACACGTGGAAAGGGCTGGCAACTGAGGACATGGTTATCTTTTTCAATTGGGAGGGAGTCTCAAGCTCCCGACTGCTCTAAACACCAGTTTCAGACGAGTCTCTGGGGACCCAGACTCATACAGGGAGAAACTGGACTGTCTGGCAGCGGGCGGAACTCGAGGGCGGCTTTCTCTCAGAGGTTCTTACAGAAATTACCGAG
>NW_006291020.1:261284-262388 GCF_000327345.1 Myotis davidii
TAAAATAAAATAAAACTCCCCAGAAGTAAAAGTCCAGCCCTAGATGGCTTCACACAAACATTCAAAAAAAAACAAAAAGAATAGCCATCCTTCACAAAATCTTCCAATATAATAAAGTAGAAAAAATACATCCTAACTTAATTTATAAGGTCAACATTACCCTACAGTGTAGCACTGCCCAGACTACAGATAATTAAAGCAAAAGGACATGTTGGCAGTGCTGCCCGGGTAGAGTGAGAGTCATCTAGCTGAGTGGTGCTCAGAGGGATCAGAAATAGCAAAGTACAGCCGTGTGAACACAGGCAAGGTTGGCCCAATTGAAAAGCAGAGCTAGTAGGGGTTATGATGCAGGCACCCAACCACATTCTGCTCTGACTGCGGACATTTTAAAAAATAAGACACACACTCGGGGCTGCCTGTGTGGAGTGCGGGGCATGGCTGCGTGCCCAAGGAGCCTTCCTGTCCAGAAAGAAGCAGAACTAACAAGTGCTAAGGCAGGCACATGCAGGCCTTTCTCCAGGGAGAGCAGGAAGAGCTGGCGGAGCACTGAGATGTTAGCACACAGACAAACCCCCCCAGATGCAGCTCTGACACACAGTTAAGCAAAAAGGCACCCCAAGAGGACACCAAGAAGCCCTCTTTACATCAGGCAACCCAGCCCGATAAAAAAGGCAAGAAAGTATGCACACACCAGGCTCCTCCACTCAGAACTCACCCCTCTATTCCAGGTGATGCACTAGGCACCACACAAACCTTACTTCAACTGGCCTCCAAAACTATTCAACACACAGTCTACTCAGAAATTGTCTTTGAAGACTGGGAGAGATACAACATATAGGAACAAACACAGAAAGTAAAATGAAATTGAGAGTCAGAAGAATATATCCCAAATGAAGGAACAGGAAAAACTTTAGAGAAAAGACCTAATATAATGAGACTAGAGGTCCAGTGCACAAAATTCATCCAAGAGTAGGACTTCCTGCTGGGGAGTATTGGGGGGGCGGGGGGAGGAGGGAGGAAAGAGATCAACCGAAGGACTTGTATGCATGCATATAAGCATAACCAATGGACACAAGACACTGGGAGGGTGGGATGATGGCATGT
>NW_006291020.1:262474-265851 GCF_000327345.1 Myotis davidii
AACAAAAAAAAAAAATAAAAAAGAAAAAAAAAAAAGAAGAGTAGGCCTTCCTTTTCCCGGCTGCCGGCACCACAGCCTGCCAGTCGTTGACCTGGACTCCCTCTGCGAGGTGATCATGGGGCAATGGCCGGGCTTCCAACCAATCACATCATACCTGCCTTGGCTGGCCTGGCGCCAATGGGTGTCATAGCCTGGTCCTCGATGGTTGTCCGGATGGCTGTTCTGCTGTTTGGCCATTCAGTTGATTTGCATATTACCCTTTTATTATATAGGATAAGTAATTTACCTGATCAAGAATTCAAAGAGGAGCCCTAGCTGGTTTGGCTCAGTAGATAGAGTATCAGCTTGCAGACTGAAGGGTCCCAGGTTCAATTCTGGTCAAGGGCACATGCCCAGGTTGTGGGCTCAATCCCCAGTAGTGGGGGTTCAGGAGGCAGCCAATCAATGATTCTCTCTCATCATTGATATTTCTATCTCTCTGCCTCTCCCTTCCTCTCTGAAATCAATAAAAATATATTTTAAAAAAAAAAGAATTCAAAGAGCAGAGATCCAACATGGATGCTCCCAACACCAAACAGATATGTGGCTGAACTGCAGGGCAGCTGCCCGTGAAAAAAATAGTGGAAGTGAAACTGATGTGAAATATTGTGAACAGGAAACACAGAGAAAAGACAAAAGGAGACAGGAAGAGGGTGAGCCAACTCATACAGGCCCTGGGTACCCCCTCAGAGCTTTGTGGGGGAGGGAGAGCAAGTCAGAGAGGAAACATTAAAGGGGCAAGACCTGAGGCAGGCCCGGTCTCTGAGCTTCCGAAGACCCGCTCACCAGACTGTTTGGGGCCCAGCCCTGCCAAGTGTCAGGCTGGTGGCTGAAAGCCAGGCAGGGATAGTGACTGACATGAACTGCACCGGAGAACCTACTGGGAGGCCTGTGGACAGCACCCCAAGGGGCCAGTCTAGCTTCTGAGCAAAACACATTGAGCGCCACGAATAGCAGATCCAAAGGGTGAATGCAGAGGCTGAAATCTGTGGAGCCAAATGCCACCTTTTTATTCCCTTTTTATTTCTTTATTATTATTTTGTATATAATCTTCTTGTTTATTTAGATTTCACTTTATTTCTGCTTCTCTTTTCCCTCTCATATTCCTTATTTCTAGTTCCTTTTCTCCATCCATTTTTCTTTGCCTACATTTTATTTTATTCTGTTTTTCTCTTGCTATTCCATATAGTTTTTAATTCATTATTACCTTTTAAGATTATTGTTATTTCACATATATATTTCTCTTCTTTTCTCCTATTCTTATTTTTTCTTTCTTTTCTATACCTTCTTTTTACATTCTCCTCTTTCACTTGCTTCTTTTTCCTTTAATTCTTTTGGTCTTTTATACTATAATATTCCTTTTTATTTCCCTTTCTTCTCTTTTCTTATTCTTTTTTGCTGCTGGTGGGGTTGTTTTGGTTCATATTATTAGTTTTCATTTTGTGTATGTGTTGCTTTTTGTTTGGCCCTGTTTTATTTTGTCTTTTTCTGCTAGCACCTGTTAATGGGTGTCATGATACGGTTCGCATTGAGCCTCATAGTCAGCCAGCCTGAGGATTGAGTCTACCTATGAAAGGGACAGCAGCAATCAAGAGCCAATTACAACAGGAGGGCCCACATAACCCATGCAAAGGACATTTCTACAACACCCAGCTCAGAAGATCAAGGAGACTACACCACTGAGTCCCACAAGACAATCACTACAGAAGCCAGCCCACCAGAACTGGGAGTCATAGCAGATCTAAATAATAAATAGATAGAAGCACATAGAGGCAGACAAAGTGGGAAGACAAACAAAGAAGCCCCAAATGAAAGAACATGAGCATTCTCCGGAATAAGAGTAAATAAAATTATCTGATATAATAAATAAGCAATTTATCTGATATAGAGTTCAGAGTAATGGTTATAAGGATGCTCAACAACATATAAGACATAGGAATTATGCAAAACAACCAGTCAGAAATGAAGACTGACACAGCAGAAATAAAGAATACACTGGACAGAATAAACAGCAGATTAGAGGAAGCTGAGAACTGAATCAGCAAATTAAAATACAGGGGAGAAAAATTCCCTAAGCTGGTGAAGGAAAACGTCACACACAAGTTCAGGAAGCTCAAACAGTCCAAAGCGGGAAGAACTCAAAGAAGCCCACGCCATGGCACATCATAATTAAAATGCCAAAAATTAAAAGGAAAGAATCTTAAAGGCAGCAAGAGAAAAGGAATTTGTTACCTACAAAGGAAGTCCCATAAAGCTGTCAGCTGATTTCTCAACAGAAATACTAGAGGCTAGAAGGGAATGGCATGAAGTATTTAAAATGATGAAAAGAAAGGACCTGAAACCAAGATTACTCTACCTGGCAAGTAAAAAAACGGGTGGAGGGGAGCTATGGGGGGGAAAAAGAGGAACAACTGTAATAATCTGAACAATAAATGGTTTCAACAACAACAAAACATTCCCCTCTATCTTCAAAATACTAGAAGGTGAAATAGAGAGTTTCCCAGACCGAAAAACATGCTAAAGGAATTTATTACAACCAAAGCAGCATTGCAAGAAATGTTAAAGGGACTGCTGTAATAAGAACAAATAGAGAGAGGAACATAGTCATAACAAATAAAAATGGTGCGTTAGCCAGTTTGGCTCAGTGGATAGAGAAAGTCGTAGCTCGGTTGCAGGCTCAATCCCCCACATGCAGGAGGCAACCAATTGATATGTCTCTCTCACATCATGTTTCTCTCTGTGTGTCTCTCCCTCTCCCTTCCAATCTCTCCAAAAATCAATGGAAAAGTGTCCTCAGGTGAGTATTAACAAAAAAAATCTATAATAATAAAAGCATAATATGCTAATTAGACTGGACAGCTGAATGACCTTATGGACGAAGCCACGGCTGCAGGGACAAGGCAGAGGCAGTTAGGGGCAATCAGGCAGGCAGACAGGCGAGTAGTTAGGAGCTAGCCATCCTGGATTTCGAGAGGGATGTCCAACTGCCGGTTTAGGCCCGATCCTGCAGGGATTCCAAGGGATCCCGGATTGTGAGAAGGTGCAGGCCAGGCTGAGGGACACCACCCCCCCACCCTGGCATGAATTTTGTGCACCAAGCCTCTAGTATTAATAATAAAAGAATAAAAAGGGTGATAAAAAGTACCTATCAATAATAGCCTTAAATGTAAATGGATTGAATGCTCCAATCAAAAGGCATAGGGTAGCTGAATGGATATAAAAACATATACATATGATGTCTACAAGAAACCCACCTTAGAACAAAAGACTCACAAAGGGTGAAAGTAAAGAGATGGAAAAAAATTTTGCCATGCAAATGAAAACAAAACAAAACAAAC
>NW_006291020.1:265890-269372 GCF_000327345.1 Myotis davidii
ACAAAATAGACTTCAGAGCAATGGCCATAAAAACAGGCAAAGAAGGTCACTACATAATATGAAAGGGATTGGTCTAACAAGAAGATATGACCCTGGTAAACATATATGCACCACATATAGGAGTGCCTAAATATACATTTTTTAAAACTCTAGGAGGGATTATCTTGAGCGAAAGGCACTTGGCAAATGCCAAGTGCAAAAGGGTACTCTGACCTCACCTCTTATTCCTAAAAGCAGGAGATAGAACCTCTACATGAGCCATGTCCTCCGAGACTGGAAAGAAACATTGTTGTCACCAGAGACAGGAAGTCAAGACAGAGAAATCTGTACAAACAGGCCTTGTTAAAATAACTCTTATCTTTCTTTAGTCTTCCCATATATTTTACCTTTCACAATGGCCTCTCTGTATTCAATGCAGTCTATAAATGCTTAGGCCTAGCCACTTCTTAGGGTTTTCATTTTCCTATCGGAGCACCCAGTGCATGTAAAACTCTGTATGTATCTTATGTCCATCTAGTTCTCAGGCCCAGGGGAGGCCCTAAGAAGGTCTCGGTAAAGTCTCAGAGGTAAAGTTTGCCTCCCTTGCAGACTCTTCTGGGACCTCAAGAGAGAGGATTAGCAAAATGCCATCTCTAAGGCGCCAGTATTGGTCCTGGTGGGCTTGGTAGATCTACTGACTAGACAATTCCCAGAATCAGATGGCTGCCAGGAAAGACTAAGGCTGAGGAGAGGGGCAGAGAGACCAATTGTCATTGCTGGGACCAGCCCTGGGAATCCTCTCTCTCCTCCCCTTTCCTCTTCCTCCTCCCAACTCTTTTTCTCTTCGTCTTGAATCTTCCCATCCGCTTCTCCACCCGCTTTGTGTGTCCCCCCCCGCCCCCCCCCGTCTTTCTCAGTGCGTGCAGGTGCTCGGCCTTTCTCCGACTGAGGATTCCTTTGGTGATCTGTCGAAACCTGCGGATCCTTCTCAGAATAAGGCCTTTAATGCGTCGAGTAGAACATTTTGAAATACAAGGGAAATGAGATCCAGTTGGCTTGTGAGGCTACCGCAGACGGATAGCAAGGAGAAAGGGCTGGGCCACTGAGCTTACCCAACCAACCCAGACGGCCCTAGAGAGGAGGCGGTGAAGAATAAGAAACGTTGGGTCCCACAGTCTCAGAGAAACGGAAACTCCGGGACGTCATTGTTCTTTCCTAACCAGACTGAGGAAAGGCCGTGTGTGCTGGGACCGAGTTCCAAAGGGAGGGACCTCGCGCCTCCTCCTGGCCACCGCGGGTACCCAATCCGCAGAAAACCAATAAAACGCGCGGCCTCCGCGCCACCCTTAGAGCTGCGCACTGAGTTTGGGGCGGCGGGGAGAGGGTGAGCTTCTCGCCCTGGCAGCTTGGGCCCCGTTGCCGAGACCGAAGGCAGCCTGGGCGCGTTGCTGGTGAGGAAACAGGTTGCAGAGTTTAAAGGATTGGCTCCGGCCCAAGGCTGATCGGCACCAAATCACGGCCCAGGCCTGTGATTGCCCTGCTGTTCGCCTGGGCTTTTAGAACCGCCTTCCTGGGGCTCGGTTCCGCCCAGACGGGACCCAGACTTCGACGGCAAGCACATCCAGGAAGGAGGAAGGGATCTTTTCAGTCCATCCCCAGAGGGCCCACCCAGACCCACTGCGGAGCCACCTCCTTAGTCCCGAGACTGGAATTTTCCAACTTCCCACGACACCCCTGGGCACTCTTCCCACGGTCTTAGGCGCAAGGGAAGGTTCCGCGGAGCCAGAGCACTGTCTGTGCCACAGCCCCGAGCTGTCCCTGCCCCTTCTGGGGCTGTTGGGAATAAAAAATCCAGGCTCAAAGGGGCGCGCATATGGACAAATGGGGTATAAGCTGGGTGTATTGTTGAGAAAAGTACAGAGCGCACGCCTGCAGGGGCCACACCTGGCCAGGGCGATCGGGGGCTCGCGGCTCTATTTATGGGGGTAAAGCCGGCGTTGTCATCGATCTGCTCAGTCAATCCGCGGCCCTCGGTTTGCTCCCAGAGCCACACGAGCTTCCTCTGACGTTCCGCCGTGAAACCCTCGTCAGTGCCTCTATCTTGCCTCACAGTGCGTCTAAGTACGAAGGCTTCGTCACTGCCTCCCCTGTAAAAAAACCTCCTACCCGGTCGGAGGGGCGAAGATGTTGCTGTCTCTAAGCATTTAAAAGAGGGGCGCTGTGGTTCAGTAGTTAAACTTCGACCTCTGAACCAGGAGGTCACGGTTCGATCCTCGGGGGGCATATGCCCAGGTAGGGGTTTGATTCCCGGTGCGGGGCGTGCGGGAGGCAGCCGATCGGTGATTCTCATCATTGATGTTTCTGTCTTTCTCTTCCTCTCTGAAGTCGATAAAAAATTTTTTTTTAATTTTTTAATCAATAAAAGAGGAATATTGTCTTTCGGAATCGAGAGCATCAACCATCAACGTACATGATCACGGTCTTCATGGTTTGTTTGCTTGTTTATAATGTCTCACCAAAAAAAATGAATTTCTCTAAAGATTACAGCTTATTTTTCCCTTTAAACTTTAAAATTATGTTGTCCAGTTTGAATTAAAAAAACCTTTTTGATATTTTAATGAAAACTATGTTACACTCAGACAGCAAGTTAAAGAGAGGTGCTATCTTTATGGCGTTGAGTCCCCTACCCCAAAACATGGTGTAGCTTGGTTGCTAGGAAGACATTTCTCAGTGGCCAGGCGATGCTGCTCTTTGTCCTGGCACCACGCTGAGCCTATTGATCCTCTTGGAGATGGTTAGCGGGATAAAAAAGAGAGATGAAAGCATATTTACAAAAACAAAAAGTAGGACTGATAAATGAGGAGTTAAAAGGGAATGTTTGGCCGGTGCCAAACTTGGTTCCCGCTCACCGGCTTAACCTACACCTCCCACCCCAACAAGGACGAGATTTACCGGGAACAAATGCAAAGCAAACGTCTCCGGGCTCTGGCGGCAGAGCAACGTTCTCCGGGGTATCAATAACTAACCCAATACCCGTGGGCGCAGCGCTCCCCAAGGCCGCCGGTGTCCAGCTCGTCAGCAACCCCAGCCAGCTCCCCACGCTTCCTCTCCCTGCCCTGGTCCTGGCTCCGCCCTCTCCTTCCTAGCTCCATTTCCCCCTTTTTCTTTTTCTTTTTCTTTTTTTGCTAAATTTGGGGTAAATAGAGACAATTCAATTTAAAAAAAAAAGATTAAATAGGAGAAAAAGGGATGCGCCCAACGTGGGGCTCGAACCCACGACCCTGAGATTAAGAGTCTCATGCTCTACCGACTGAGCTAGCCGGGCACTTCCGGGTGGTGGCTTGTAAAAGTTCAGGTTAATTTCATTCCAGCGACCAAGTGTCTAACGTAGCAATCTGAAAGAAATCTTGGGTCCTGAATTGTGTGGATCCAACAGAAACTCAGGGCCGAGGAACCCGAAGCTTCGAGAGAGTGACGGGGGGCTGCGCAGGAAGGAAGAAAGG
>NW_006291020.1:269414-271087 GCF_000327345.1 Myotis davidii
CGAGCGCCCTCCCCCGCGCAGGCCTCCCCCCTGCGGAGCAGCCCCGCGTCTTTTGAGATCGGAACCCACCTCTGCTGCTTGTTCTATTTGCCTCGCTCCGGTGACGCGCCTCAGTCAGAATCCCAAGCAAATCCTTCCACTCCGTAACCTCCAAGCCGTCCATCTGAATGTGGTGTTGAGCCCCCGAACCCCGCGCTGTCGGCACCGGCATCACCCCCTCTGCTGGGCGGCGCGCCCCGGTCCCGACTTGAGCTCTGAGTGGCGTTCCCAGTCGCCCCTCCTCGGGTCACTGCTCTCTTTCCCCAAAGGTGCGAGGGCGGCCCGAAGGATTTTCCCATTTGCATCTCCAGCTTAGAAACTGGAATCGAGGTTGCTGTCCCGAATGGTGGGACCGCAGAGAAGCGAGCTGGTGACGGCGGGAGGCGGGAGGGCTACCCAGCCCCTCACTTTTCGTGGCTCCCGAACCGCTGCAAGTAACGGGGCGCGCTCTCCATCCCCAGCGCTTGAGCTGACTTCCTTCTTCTCACCCCTCAGTAAATCAGACCACCTCGGAGAATCGGCAAAAACAAATCTGACGAGTCTCTAGTTCAGAATTTTCCCTAACCTTCCACCACCCAGCACACCCCTTCCGCAAAAAAAAAAAAAACAGAAACAAAAAAGTAAACCGTGTATCTGAGAAAAGAAAACCGAATGCGTTGGCCGGGAATCGAACCCGGGTCAACTGCTTGGAAGGCAGCTATGCTCACCACTATACCACCAACGCAACCTGGAAACTTCACTCACCACGACCACCAACGCAACCTGGAAACTTCAGTCTTCTGAACCTACTTTCCTATGAAGAGTCCCATGCTAAGCTTTGGTTCTTACCATTTTCCTGCTATTTTGAGATTTATGTTACGGAGAAAGAAAAAAAGTTCTCTCGAATTTCTCCTACGATCACATTGAAAATTCTGGTAGTATTTTTTATTATTTCACATGTTTAAGGAAAGCCACTTTTGTTCATCTAAAGTTAAGGCACTTTATTGGGAGTTATCTCTGTATACATATGGTTGCACAGTTGAGAGTGTTTCCTTAAGGCCAATGCATAAAGGTAAAATTGCAATTAAAAACATATGTACATGTTAAATTTTCAGTATTCGGTGAATACACCGGCCAACTGGATGTCGTCATTCTTTTCACCTTTAGAAAGCGCAGGGTAAACATATGGAGTCTCATTGTAATTTGCATTTAATCTATTACTACTGAGGTTGATCATTTTCCATAAATAACAGTTATCTGTTCATTTTTAGACTTGCAAAGTTATATGCTTTGTCTATTTTTTCTATTGTGTGTTTATATTATATATTACTTACTTATGCCAGTTTATTGGTTGTCTTTTAATTACTTATAGGACTTTCTGATGGGCAGAAGTTTTCTTTTTTATGTAGTGTAATATGTCAGTTTTATCCTTTACTATTTGTCTAATTCAATATTAAGGTAATTACCCACTAATATACTTTTCCTAGCTCTTAATTGTTTCAGTTCTTGCATTTAATTATTTAATCCATTTAATAGATGGTATAAGGTGATACGTCTATGAATTTATCCTAAGTAAATATCTAAGGATATACACAAAGATATATCTATACAGATGTTACTTGTAATACCAAAAAAAAACAAAAAAAAAGAAGGGG
>NW_006291020.1:285867-287721 GCF_000327345.1 Myotis davidii
TCCACGGCCTCTGCCGCCTCTGAGCCTCTGCCTGTCAGACTGCTCCCCGCGGATCGTTTTGTGCACCTTCAGACGCCACCTTTCCCAAACATGTCTGCACCTTCTTTCGCTTCCAAGAAGCTTAACTATATAGACAAAATGCCCTCCTTGACCAAGTGAAAAACCAGAGAAAGGCATTCCCAGAGGCAGGGACCGTAGCCGCCCCCCAGAGTGGGGCTCTAAACTTTCTCATTGGACAGCGGCGAAAGACGTCTTCTTTCAAAAGCATAGGAAATAGATTAAAAGAGCTCGCCCAACGTGGGGCTCGAACCCACGACCCTGAGATTAAGAGTCTCATGCTCTACCGACTGAGCTAGCCGGGCACCCGCGAGGGACTATTGCAAGGTACTATGACACGAAATCAATTAGGTAAAGCGTTGGAAGCAAATTAAAAGAATTTGTCCTAAAAGAATGCGCCCAACGTGGGGCTCGAACCCACGACCCTGAGATTAAGAGTCTCATGCTCTACCGACTGAGCTAGCCGGGCACTTCCGGGTGATGGCTTGTAAAAGTTCAGGTTAATTTCATTCCAGCGACCAAGTGTCTAATGTAGCAATCTGAAAGAAATCTCGGGTCCTGAATTGTGTGGATCCAACAGAAACTCAGGGCCGAGGAACCCGAAGCTTCGAGAGAGTGACGGGGGGCTGCGCAGGAAGGAATCACGGGTCCTGAAACCTCAATGTTTCTGCAAATTCCCTTTGGCCCGAGTCACTTAGAGAATCCGGCTCCTGAGGCTGAGAAGCGCCGACCAGCCGCAGGGGTCGGGGCGGCGCGGGGACGGGTGCTCGGGACCTTGGGGCTGCCGCCCCTCTGCCTTCTCCCCTAACCTTGACCACCGGGAGGCCGAGTGGGGGGCTTCGCGCATCACTGGGAAATAGGTCCAATTCGCTGCTCATCTAGGCCACGAGTTTGGTTTTAAATACTAAAATCGTGTGTGTCCTGAGTAAAAGACCACACTCCTTACGTGCATAGCTCTCCCTCCCCGAGATCACGCGGACGGGGTGGGGGGCCGTAAGGAGGTTTCACTCCTCTCCAAACCCTGCAAGGGGAGTTGAGCTCCCGATTTCCCGGCGAAGGGAGCCTCCCTCTGCGCCTGCGTCACAGCCCAGCGCTCTGCACCCGGCCTGAGGCTACTCGCCAGGCTGGTGGGGTTCACCTGGTGGAGGTGGGGGTGGGGTTCACCTAGTGGCGGGTAGGGGGGGACAGCGGAGTGAGTTGAGTGGGAGACAATCATTCACCGTCGTAGGCTGCAGTTCTGCGACACCGCCTCGAGCAGATTATAAACTCACTCGTTGAACTTTTAAAAGGCTGAGGAAGTTCAGACGCCGAGGCCAACTACGATGACCGGCCTGACTCGGATTCCAGCAGAGGTCGCTGCAGCCGCAGCGCCGAGCGCCATCCACCGCTCAGCCCTGCCCCCTGCGGAGCAGCCCCGCGTCTTTTGAGATCGGAACCCACCTCTGCTGCTTGTTCTATTTGCCTCGCTCCGGTGACGCGCCTCAGTCAGAATCCCAAGCAAATCCTTCCACTCCGTAACCTCCAAGCCGTCCATCTGAATGTGGTGTTGAGCCCCCGAACCCCGCGCTGTCGGCACCGGCATCACCCCCTCTGCTGGGCGGCGCGCCCCGGTCCCGACTTGAGCTCTGAGTGGCGTTCCCAGTCGCCCCTCCTCGGGTCACTGCTCTTTCCCCAAAGGTGCGAGGGCGGCCCGAAGGATTTCCCCATTTGCATCTCCAGCTTAGAAACTGGAATCGAGGTTGCTGTCCCGAATGGTGGGACCGCAGAGAAGCGAGCTGGTGACGGCGGGGGGCGGGG
>NW_006291020.1:287885-289829 GCF_000327345.1 Myotis davidii
TAGTTCAGAATTTTCCCTAACCTTCCCCCACCCAGCACACCCCTTCCGCAAAAAAAAAAAAACAGAAACAAAAAAGTAAACCGTGTATCTGAGAAAAGAAAACCGAATGCGTTGGCCGGGAATCGAACCCGGGTCAACTGCTTGGAAGGCAGCTATGCTCACCACTATACCACCAACGCAACCTGGAAACTTCAGTCTTCTGAACCTACTTTCCTATGAAGAGTCCCATGCTAAGCTTTGGTTCTTACCATTTTCCTGCTATTTTGAGATTTATGTTACGGAGAAAGAAAAAAAGTTCTCTAGAATTTCTCCTACGATCACATTGAAAATTCTGGTAGTATTTTTTATTATTTCACATGTTTAAGGAAAGCCACTTTTGTTCATCTAGAGTTAAGGCACTTTATTGGGAGTTATCTCTGTATACATATGGTTGCACAGTTGAGAGTGTTTCCTTAAGGCCAATGCATAAAGGTAAAATTGCAATTAAAAACATATGTACATGTTAAATTTTCAGTATTCGGTGAATACACCGGCCAACTGGATGTCGTCATTCTTTTCACCTTTAGAAAGCGCAGGGTAAACATATGGAGTCTCATTGTAATTTGCATTTAATCTATTACTACTGAGGTTGATCATTTTCCATAAATAACAGTTATCTGTTCATTTTTAGACTTGCAAAGTTATATGCTTTGTCTATTTTTTCTATTGTGTGTTTATATTATATATTACTTACTTATGCCAGTTTATTGGTTGTCTTTTAATTACTTATAGGACTTTCTGATGGGCAGAAGTTTTCTTTTTTATGTAGTGTAATATGTCAGTTTTATCCTTTACTATTTGTCTAATTCAATATTAAGGTAATTACCCACTAATATACTTTTCCTAGCTCTTAATTGTTTCAGTTCTTGCATTTAATTATTTAATCCATTTAATAGATGGTATAAGGTGATACGTCTATGAATTTATCCTAAGTAAATATCTAAGGATATACACAAAGATATATCTATACAGATGTTACTTGTAATACCAAAAAAAAAAAAAAATGAGAGGGAGAACTAAAAGACTGACTGATGAAAACGCATGAATTGTTATTTTATGTTTTGTTTTTTAATTATATTTACATTGTGTGTTGCTGGTGAAAGCGTAAATTGCAGCATTTGAACTCCTGGACACTTATTCCACAGCCGTGTAAAATGACATGTCCAAGATTATTTATGGCAGTATCGTTTGCAATAATAAAGGTTTAAAAATAGTAAGTGTCCAACAATAGGAAGTTTGTTCAATTGATGGTGGAATATCAAGCAAATGGGATCCTATGAGGAGGTTCTTCATGTCTAATCTGGAACTATTTCCAAAATATACTGTTAAGTGAAAAGGAAACGTGCAGAAAGGCGTGAATAGATTGCTGTCATTTATGCAAGAAGGGGGACATATTTAAATATGTGTGTGTGTGTGTGTGTGTGTGCATATACTTGTATTTGCATAAAATATTTTCATTATAATTATGAAACTTTCAGCTTTGGGTGGATGGGAGAAGTGACCGGAAGAAATAATGTCAATCATTAAAAAGGATTCTTAGGAGTAGCAGGAACAAAAAAGGAAGTTCCCTGACCGGGAATCGAACCCGGGCCGCGGCGGTGAGAGCGCCGAATCCTAACCACTAGACCACCAGGGACTGTGGTGCAAGCCCTTGGCAAACAATCTATAGTTTAAAATTGTATACATTGTCTCAACTGGTTAGGTATTTGAGATGTTTTTCAATATTGGCCTTTCCCAACGACGGAATTACTTATTATTTCTCTTTTGAAGTAGAAAACCCGTGAGAGAACTGCCAGCCTGGCTCCCGGAGCGGAAGGAGGCTGGAGTACACACCGTCACAGTCCCCACGACCAGAGACAACCCATGGACACCGTGGGGCGGGGAGGGCCGGGGGCGCGGGCGGGC
>NW_006291020.1:289846-296933 GCF_000327345.1 Myotis davidii
GAGGGGCCAATGGGGGGCGGGGGGTAGGAAGGGGACATAGGTAATACTATCAACAATAAAGGGTTATTAATAATAAAAAAGTTCAGCGGGGAGAGACTGAGAAAGGCAGGTCTCAGCTTCCCATAGTTCCCGTGATTCCCTGAATGGTAATCAGCAGAACAGTGCAGGTCTCCCGCTGGGCTCTGCCCACTGACCGGACCTTTTCCTTGTGTAGAAAGGTCCCCGCGCAGGGGACGCTGGGTGACCCAGGTCCTTCAGCAGCTCCCCCATCTACTGTGAACTGAGACCCGTCAGCGGAAGAAACATCCAGAACTGTAAAGAATGCATTTGAGCCAAACTGTCGACAATTGCCGGGTAGCAGGATCTCAACGGACTGAGAGAACGCTCCGAGAAGGGCGCTTTGGAACCTTCTTTTATACACTGAGTGGCCAGGTTATTGTGACCACCGCATCAGTACTTCATTGTCACTTCCAAAAACACTGAACATTGAAAACTTCCTAAGCAAATACTCTCAAGGTTGTATTATTATTAATTTGCATAACTAATTCACTTCATTGCACTGATGGGGCGGTCATAATAATCTGGCCACTCCGTGTATATTAACCATCAAAAGAGAAGGCGCAAGCGGTTCCGGGAAATTCACTGGCGCTAGATTAGGGAGGCGGAGAAAGCGACGTGGGGAAACCGCTGGGATTGGATAAAAAGTAAAATGATGGACATCCACAGACCAACTCTGTTGGCCAAAGAGAGTATTACCGACGAGTCACTCATCCAATGGCTGCTCGGAGGTCACCAGGCTCTGAGCGTAACGCACGGGTGAGAGACTAAGAGAAGGGCCTTGGAGCTTTACATTTTTTAAAGAAGAATAAGAAAGAGAGGGAGTGAGGGGAAGGAAAAGAAAATTGGGGTACATGTAGGCTAGGGACTGAAGGAGATTTAAAAACCAAATCCATGGATGTATGCAAATTAACTTGAAAGGAGAGAGAAAAGAAAGCAAATGTGGACTAAAAGGGGCCACATGCCAACCTGACTAGCTCAGGGGAGGCCTGGGCAGTGGCCTAGAGAACTCCGAGACCTAAAGTAGCCACAAAGGATGATCTGAAATTGCAACTTTCTAGCCAAAGCAGTTTATGGCAGGTAATCACGTCCTAGGCTAGCATCTTCCCTGACAAAAGTCATTCTGTATCTTGACTAGGCCTGTCTTTGTACATTCCTGTGGCATGTCAGGGTGACTCCCCTTTTTCCAGACCCGTCAGGGCACAACCACTGCACCAGGGTGGAGGCGTAAATCCTCTTGGTTATTGTATCATGTTCATTGCTGACTATTAACTATCCTGCGCCCACCTGTGTAGAAGAAGCATAAGTCTATCATTTACTTTTTTTGTTGTTTTCATTTATTTTTTCGTTAATCCTCACCCAAGGATATTTTTCCATTGATTTTTCGATAGAGTGGTAGGGAGGGGGAGAGACAGGGAGAAAGAGAAAAACATGGATGTGGGAGACACAGTGATTGCTTGCCTCCTGGACCAGGCCCGGGATGGAGCCTGCAATGGGCCTCTGAGGCTGTGCCCAGTCCTCCTTCCCCTGAGCAGGTGCCCAGTGAGCCACCAGGCCCCGGAGCCTCTGCCCATGGCTTCTCTGCTCTCCGAAGGTCCACCTGCAGGGCCTCGCCAGGAAATTCTGCTCCCAGCCCAGCCCCGAGCCGCAGAAGCTGAACTTGGCTGGCAAACTCCTTGCCTGGCCCTGGATGCTGTGCAGGAACGGATGCATGAGAAGATAGAGGAGACCTGGAGGCAGGGTAGCACCGAAAAGCTGTCTGCTGCCACATTGGAGAAAAGAGGGCTGCAGGCGCAGGAGCGGGACGGGGAGGGGAAGGAAAGGAGCTGAGAGCTGAAGGAGAAGCCACAGAGGCCCAGCCACCATTGAGGCGCCCGGGGAGAAGGCGGGACAGCCGGAGCCACCCTTCAGGAAGGTGGAGGTGAGCGGGGAGAACCTGGACGGCAAGGCCCCACGTAGGGAGTTGCAGCTGCAGAAGCTGAAGGGAACTTGACTCCATGGAAGGGGAAGAGCCACCAGCAGCTGCTGGAGCGCTGCAGGCCTGCAACACCGGCTGGAGGAGCTGGAGGAGCTGGAGGAGCTGGAGGAGCTGGAAACAGGAGGCAGGGAAGCCTGAGAGCTGAGAACAAGACCCAGGGGAAGCAGGTGCCGTGCAAAGCCAGGGAGTGAGGATCTACGAGGACTGACCACACAAGGAGCACCTGCTGCAGGAGGCCCTGAAGGGCAAGAAGTGGTGGCGCAGGGGACCCCCCCACACACACAGGACAGGCCTGGAGGGGTCTCCTCGGGCCGGCCTCCTGTGTGGGTTCTTGACTCCATGTGGAAAGATGGCACAGCGGGAGTCCAGGTGGTCTTGGGAGTGTGCTCATTAACGCTGGGGACAGTGGAACAAGAAGGACTTAGGGGAGAAGCAGCAACAGGGGAGCCTAGGTGGTCTCTGCTAGAAACCTTACAGGGAAGAAGTACAACAAGGCAGGGCTTTTAGCTCTCTGGGGAAGCAGAGAGAAAGGGGGCCTTGAGACAGGATCAGGGGGGTAGCCTGGGAGGAGCTGCTGCTGCCCACGGCTTCCCTGGGTGCAAGTCTTGTGGGACGCTGAGAGTTTAGGAAGAAATAAATATTGCATGCCCGGGAAGCGGCCAGAGCATGCCCACCTTGAGTCTTTGCCCTGAGGGCTTTTTATCTTTTTCTCTTTTCTGTGAATGAGCATCTTAAGGGAAGTTCTCAGCTGACTGTTCACCAGCTTTCCGGGTGCATTTGTAATATGCCGATGCATCAAAACCAGTGCCCAGGGGCGTTTCCAATGATTCTTTGGTCTGCTTTACTGTTTTACTGTTTATCTGGGTCTGCCTGGCTCCAGTGGATTTTCGTTTCGTTTTTTAATTTGTTCCCCTGACTTCATCTGTCCTTGGTTTAGCACCAACGGCACTAAGTGGGTCTTTGTTCTCTATTTCCCACACCAGGGTGATTTAAGCTCTGTTCTCTGGTTAGGGAGGAGAGGTATAAACTACTTGCTTTCAAGTGCCCTTGGTTGGGGAAGATAAGGTCTTGCGATTCACAATCTGGCTGTACGTTTTTAAATTGTCTCGCCTTGTTTAATTTTCTTGCCTCAGTTTCCCTATTCTACTTGCCCAGGAATTTTCCTAGCTTCTGACTATCCTGCCGCAGCCCGTGTGGTGAAGATGCAGCAGCAGCAAGACCAGCGGCACCAGAACCTGCCTAAGAAGACGATGGCCAAGTCCGAGTGGCACCTGGAAAAGGCGGGCAGGAAGGGCTGGATCCTGCCCAGGGCCTGGTCTGCTGTGAGGCCGGCCACTGGGTATCCTTTCCCACTTGTGGCTGCACTGACAGGGGAGGCTCAAGAGAATCCCCAATCCTATGATGCTGGACAGTCCCCAGTCTGTGTAGACTCAGGCTCCTCCGTGTAAAGTGCACATGGGGCTCAGGTCATGGGCGCAAAAGAGAACAGGGGTTGTTGAGAATAGGGGTCCAGATCCTCAGACCGAGGGAAGGGGTGAACCAGATCCTGGCTCCCGCTTCCTTTTGTGAGGCCAGAAAGCCCCCCAAAAAGGTTGCAGGGTGAGGGACGAGGGAGCCGTGTGGAGAGCATGGGAACTCGAGGGGGCACTTCACGGGCCCCTGCTCCCCCTTCATGTTCAAGGAGCAGGAAGGAAATGGCCTTGGTGACTGCCCATGTCAGTCCAACTGCCAAACTGAAGATGGAACTGAGGGCTCCGGTCACTGGGAGAAGGGGGCAACTTCAGACATGACTGCACTGGAATTATTCAAGGTTATTTGTAAGAAGGGTAAACGTTAGAATTTAAGTTAACATGCACATTAAGAAATCTAAGATAACCACTAAAAGATAGAAAGAGTGTGTACTAAACTGAGAGGAAGGAAAACATGGAATGAGGTGGGATGATGTCAACCCGGAAGGCAGGAGAGACAATAAAACCAAGAACTAAGTGAGGTGAATGGAAGATACAGTGTTAAGTGGTAGAATCAAACCCAAGCCCATAGGCGATCAAATGAATGCAACTTGACAAAACTCAGATGGATTTTATGGTATGTGGATGGTATTTCAATAAAGCTGTTAATAAAAAAAAAAAATAAGGCTGAAAACTCCCCCAAATTTGGCAGAGGGATAAACCTACAGACTGAAGAACATGAGCAAACCCCAAGAGGATAAATGCAAACAAATCCATGCCAAGGCACATCATTGTCAAACTGCTAAAAGCGAAAAACGAAGGGAAAAAAAATCTTGAAAACTGTGAAAAATGACACATATTGAACGACAGCAAATTTTTTGTTAGGAACCATGGAAACCAGAAGAAGTGGCACAAACATTTTTTAAGTGCTGAAAGAAAAGACTGTCATTCCAGATTCCTATATCCAGTAAAAATATCCTTCAAGAATAAAGAAAAAACATTGTCCCAATGTTCCAAGGTTATAGGTTCAATCCCCACCCCGGCCAGGGAGCATACAGGAGACAACTAATCGATGTGTCTCTCTCACATTGGTGTTTCTCTTTTTCTCCCCCTTCCACTCTCTCTCTAAAAAAGCGAAAGAGAGAGAGAAGAGAAAAAAATTAATGGAAAAAATATCCTTCAGTGATATTTAAAATAAAAAACACAAAATTTCTGTCAACCATCAAAATCAAGACATTTCTCAAAATAAAATAGGATCGTGGTTAGATACCAAAAACATTAAAATTAGTGAGGGGAAAATCCTGGAAAGATTTTTGTAGATACAGACAAAATTATTCTAAAAGTTATATGGGAAGGCAAAGGAACTAGAAGAGCTAAAACAAATTTTGAAAAAGAAGTGGGAGGAATCAGGTTTCCCATTTTACTTAAGACTTTACCCAAGAATTATTAAAAGGCTATAGCAGTCGAAGTGGTAGGGTATTGGCAGAAGGATAAATACATAGTTCTATGTATGTATCGGTTCTATGGAGAACCCAATAGTAGACCCATACAAATACCCCCAATTGACTTTTTTGTTTTTACAAAGGTGCAAAAGCAATTAAATGAAGAATAGGATTTTTTTAAAAATATTTTTTATTAATTTTACAGAGAGGGAAGGAGAGGAATAGAGAGTTAGAAACATTGATCAGCTGCCTCCTACATGCCCCTACTGGGGATCAAGCCCCAACCAAGGTACATGCCCTTGACCAAAATCAAACCTGGGACCCTTCAGTCTGCAGGCTGACCGTCTATCCACTGAGCCAAACCGGTTAGGGCAAGAACAAATAGCTTTTTAAATATACATTGCTCATTGGACACAAGACACTGGAGGGTAGGGGAGGCTGGGGGAAGGTCAAAGGGGAAAAAAAGGAGACATATGTGATACTCTTTGTAATACTTTAAGCAATAAAACAAAATTTAAATATATATATACACACACATTGCTGATGGACATTCATAAGCAAACAAACAAAAAACCCTTAACCTCGATCTCAGACTTGATACAAAAACTAACTCAAAGTAGGTCACGAACTTAAATGTGAAGCATAAAACTTTTAGAAGAGCTAGACAAAGATTTGACACCAAAAGCATTCTCTGTAAAAGGAACAACTGATAAAATAAACTTCATCAAAATTAAAACACATTTGCTCTGCAAAAGACCCTGTAATGAGGATGAAAAGAGAAGCTAGTGATTGGTTGCCAATTGGATTCCCAATTAGGGCCCATGCCGGCCATTGTGGGCTCACTCCCTAGTAGGGAGCATGCAGGAGACAGCTGATTGATGTTTCTCTCCCAATGATGTTTCTATCTCTCCACCCCTCCCTCTCTCTCCTCTCTCTCTCTAAAAAAAAAAAAAAAAAAATTAAAATAAAATAAAAATATCCCAAAGGTTGCATACTATAACGTGTTTGTTGCTAGATGTTAAGGTGGGGATGTGGCAACCTGAGGTATTCTTCTAATGGAAATGGCCTGTAGCTTGATGTAGCGATGTTATTATTTTGGTTGTAATGTTGTACTATAGTTTCACAAGATGTTACCACTGAGGGTGGAGGAAGCTGGGTAAAGAACACTCAGATCTCTCTCTCTCTATTATTCATTACAAATGCACATAAAGCTATAATTATCTCAAAATAAGTTTAATTTATGTTTAATGGAAATACAGTCTCAGGAGAGTTCTGGAGGTTGGCTGCACAATAATATGCTTTATTTTTTTAATATGTATGTTTTTATTGATCACAATAACATGAATGTACTTAACACTACTAAACTGTACACTTAAAATGTTCAAGTAGTAAATATTGTGCTGTGTGTACTTTACTACAATTAAGAATCATTGTGAACTCAGATTTAAGCATATTTAAACACATCAAATATGTTTAAATTCATTGTAGATACTGTTCATTTTGACACTCAAATTGCCTATCTTTGGCCAGTAGAATTATTCTAGTAGCTTCTGATACCTTTTGATACAATCTTAAGTCTTTGAAAGCTTCCTTGCTTATCTTGGAAAATTCCTCCCCCATACCTGAAATTAGTCATTTCCCTTTAGTGGGAAATGGCATTGAGATAGCTCAGTTTGAACAATAGCATGCTCATTGCTAATAGGTCTTTGTTTCCAGGCCTTTTTAAGATAAAGTTGGGAAATGGCATAAAAACACCATGAGCTCCAAGTTATATTTCCAATTGAAATGCAGAATTATAGCGTTTTTACTTTAACTGTATCAACTAAATCTTTACCTCTTTGTCCTACACCAAAAATCCCGTTTCACAAAGACACTGGTATTTAACTCATTTGTTTTACCCCACAATGCACAATAGTTTCAGAACAACAATACCAACACTCCCACCAACAATCGCCTACTTTAAAATATTTCTGCACTTCTTCTGGTCCTTAGAGTATATTCCACTTGGGAGGCCATGGTCAAATTATTGTTTTACAGTCACTTGAATGGTTTGGTTGGGGACATTGTACAGTTTGGTAATAAAAGCCTTTATGATGTGGCCTTGTGTGGTCATGGGAAAAACTACATTTTTCAGAAATATTTGTATAATAAAAAATCCAGAC
>NW_006291020.1:297441-300110 GCF_000327345.1 Myotis davidii
TCTTTATTGTGCAGGAGTGTGTGTGTGTGTGTGTGTGTGTGTGTGTGTTGGTGAGAGGGAGGGAAGAGGCATTGCTGTATGAAAATGGAGGTAGTAGGGGGATGGACAGCTGCAAGGATCTGAACTGGGAGACTGAAACCCTCATCCTAAACAACTCAGAGCTCAGATTTCTTCTCTGGGCAGCTGGCTTTTTCGGTCCTTCTGAAATAGCCTGCAAAGATGGGGGAGGGCTGTCAGCTACATCCGATCTGGACCCTGTTTAAAGTCAGCTCCCCGCTAGGTATGATCTGTAGAAACAAAATGCAATAGTCAATACAGCGGAGATGAGGGCGGTGAACGAGAGGCACACAATCGCCCGCTCTCATTTTAAAGGCCGGGCGCTCATGCGTGACCATACTGGAGGGCTGCCTGGAGTAGGCAGTGACTAGAGTCCTAGAAGCTGGAATTGGATATCTGACTTGCCTGTCATATTTCGGTTCACCCTCCCCTACTTGGCACCCTACACCCCACATTCTTTCTAATCCTCCTGCCCTCCCAACTCCCACACCCTACCCCCATCAACGCTCCTGGAATTTTGGACTTAGCTATTTTTAAAACAGTCAACTCAGTAGCCACCTCCCTCCCCCGCTCAGCTGTCCAGTGCCCCAGCCAGCCATATACTCCCCCTTCCCCCCACACCAGCCCTTCTCTGGCTCCCTGACCTCACTGAGGTTGCAGCAGGCCTGGGGGCCTAGGGGAGACATGGAGAAAGAGACGGGGGATCCCCTGGCTGGAGCCGACCAACAGAGTAGGCAGTGATGGCCGGAGAACGGGATGTCAGAGTAATGTTTGGCCTCTGGAAACAGTAAGTCAAAATGAAATTGCAATTCCTTTAATACGCTTTTGGATTGAAGTGAGACTTTCACAGAATTGCAACTGATATCTCTGGTCCAAAAGCTACGATCTCTTCCAGGCTAAGGTGCCCCAATCTGCATTCCTCCTTCTGTCTGATTTCTTTCTGGCCTCGAGCCACTCGAAGTTTAAGCCTCGGGCTCCCCTCGGGCAGTTCCAGCTCTCTCTTCACCTGGTTCCCTCCAGGCTTCAGAGGAGGCAGCCTTCCTTAGCAGGAGTGTCCCACACCCCTGAGTCTGTGGTTTTCTCATCAAGGCCAAATTTAGCCTCACATGATTAGTCATGACATTCGTCTACCCCATCCCCGCTTAGCGGTGCCCTTGGCATTGGGCTTCCAAGGATGGTGGCCACTCCTCGTCAAAAATGATTTCTCCCCACAACTCCAGACCTGCGGTCCTACTCTCCCTCCTGTGCCCGTCCCCTAGGCATACCCTTACCCCAGGGGAGGCAGGCCCCTCGCCAAGTCCCCTCCTCGTCCAGAGACTGAGAACTTCTAAATGTGCAAAGGGAAGGTTAACGGGAAAAGTGATTCCTCAGCCAGGTTTGGAAATACTCAAGAGCTGTGGACTCCGTGCAAGCAGGTGTTGTTGTGCATGCGTGGGTTGCACTCAGTTATCGGATGAGAGAGGGGTTATAACTGCAGCTCTCTGGAACAGATGAAATCAGCTCCCTTTTTTATTTGAATATTGAGGGATGGGTATTCTATCATTTCTCGTTCTTGCTGAAAATTCTAACCCAACGGGGGTAAAAAAGAAAGAACGACCCCTGGTGTTCCCTCCTGATGGGGAGAGGCAAATAAGAGGTATGTTTCTGAAGCACTTTTCAGATCCTAAGTCCATTGGGGAACCTATAATTCCATTGGGGAACCGACTGGAACGGTTGGATCTGATCTGTCCCCATGACTCCTCCGTTTTGGACATTTCTGCTGTTTTGGTAGCTGAGAATGGGGCAACACAGTGGACTCTGCTCCCCACCCTGGGGCCAACGTTCCTTCCACCCCCTCCCAGGGGTGTTGCATAAGGGACCCGAAAGTGGCCACAGAGCAGGGCACGGAGGTCTAACCGCCACACGTACAGTTCAGGGAGCCCCCTTCTCCCCAAACTCCGGTCTGCGTACCCTTTTCTTGACCTTTCCACATTCCCTTCACATCATCCAGAACAGCCTTCGACGCTCCTCTCTCCCCACGCCCAGTCTCTTACAGGACGGCCAGCCAACGTCCACTAGGTAGGACAGCCATCCGCTGGGAAGAGCTGGAGCCTGCGGGGACCTGGCTGGATAGGTATGGGGGATCCAGGCCAGTGCCCTAGTCCCCGGGCCCCCCATGGCAGTCCCCCGACTCTAAGCACCCTCACTGTCCTGCTGCTCCTCTGTGGATATGGTAAGGAGGGGCTAGGGAAGTGGGGGGGGGGGGCTAGAAGGCAGGCTGCTCTCGAGGGTGGGCATGTGAGCATGAGGGAGTGAGAAGAATGGGTGCCAGGGGTCACCCCCCTCTCAAGCAGGTCCATACTATTCCCCATTCCACTTGGGGACGGGAAGAGCTATAGCGGGCTCATCCATTTTAGCAAAACTGAGCGGGACTAGGGAGCTGGGGGCTGGGCCTTAAGCCTTCAGTGGTTTCAGGAGGGGCTGGCATCCCCTGATGAGATGTGGGGCGGGGCGGGGGGGCAACTCCGATAGAGCGGGGCTCTGGGCACCATCTCGCTCCTCCCGCGTCTGCCCCCAGCTCACTCTCAGTGCAAGATCCTGCGCTGCAATGCGGAGTACGTGTCGTCCACCTT
>NW_006291020.1:301100-304471 GCF_000327345.1 Myotis davidii
GACTCAACGTCTAGATATGTCAGTGAGATCAAACATGGGTAGACAAAGAAACCCCCAAAGGAAAGAGAAGGAGGACTCTCCAGAAAAGCAGCTAAGTAATACAGAGGCATGCAACATGACAGAAAAAGAATTCAGAATAAGCGTCCTAGAGTGCATAAACCGGATGGAGCTGCGCTGGAGGACGCCCGCGCTTTCCTGCCGGACCTGGAGAAGCTGCACCTCTTCCCCTCCGACGCCGGCGCCCCCCTGGCCCCCGCCGCCCTCCCAGCCCCGCTGCTCCCCGGCCTCTTGGGTCTGTGGCTTTGCGCTCACAACTAGGCCCTGGGCCCTGGGTTGGGTTGGACATGACTTGGGGATAGAGATTGGCAGGGATGAGCAGAAAGAATCGCTGCGGGGCCCTGACCGGTTCCGCTCAGTGGATAGAACATTGGCCTGCGGACTGAAGGGTCCAGGGTTCGATTCCCGTCAAGAGCACAGGCCCAGGTTGTGGGCTCGATCCCCCGGAGGGGCTGTGCAGGAGGCAGCCCATCAATGATTCTCTCTCATCACTGATGTTTCTATCTCCCTCTCCCTTCCTTTCTCTGAAAAAGAATCACTGAAGGAAACAGTGGGGACCGGGAGACACGTGAAACAATGGCTTTATCCAGAGTTCGACAAGGCTGCAGCCAGCGGTGTGGAAATGATCGCAGAATAAGGATTCTGGGGGTTTCTGCATCCCAGACCCCCTTAGGGACTCTGCACCACCAGTTTCCTGGTCCCCGTTCCAGTCGGTGAACTGCCCCAGTCCATCTGCTCCTGAGCTCACCCCTACCTACCTACCAGCTTAGAGGTTAGAGTGGCCCTGAAGATCCCTAGAAAACAGAAAGGTTGAGACTAGTAACAGGAAAGAACTGAAAGAGGAAAACTTGATCGTTACCCATAAAAACACACTGGTTTCCTCCGAGGAAAAATGGTTCAGGAAAGGAGTTTATCTGATGAACATCGGAGGGCGATGTGTTTGAGTTTCTGGGTTCAGACCTGAAGGGCCGGGGAGTGGGGAGGGGTCTGGATCTTAGTTGAAAGGAACCTCTGCCCTTGGAGAATGGCACAGGCAGGAAAGAAGCCATCACCCGCCCCCAGCTAAGCCGCTGTTAAAGCAGTGGGTGGTCACTGCCCTCGCTGCCTGGGTGGAATCTCCACAGATGCTGAGTGAGCAAAGACCGGGTGCTCACACAGAGGGCAGACCAGGTGCTCACACCGAGGGCAGACCAGGTGCTCACACCGAGGGCAGACCAGGTGCTCACACCGAGGGCAGACCAGGTGCTCACACAGAGGGCGCAGGGGCATCAGACACAGCTTCTGCCCTCGGGAAGGTCACAGGCTACTAGGGAGACTGGGGAGCGGGTGCTACTCACTACATTCAACCGCACTGGGAGTTCTGCCGGGAAGAGGGCTGGAGAGACTCAGCAATAATAATGATAATAATAATAATAATAGGTATAGAGGAGATGGGATTGGAAGAGACCTTTGAAGGTCGGGAAAGGGCCTTCCAGGCAATGGCAACCTGAGTGAAGCATAGATTCATGACTCAGTGAAGCAGCCAGCGGAAGTCCGGTGGCCTGGGCGGGAAGTGGAGGAGTACCAGGGCACGGTGGGCAGAGGACAGATTGTGAAGCGCCTTGAGAGCGGAGCCAGGGAGTTAAATGAATTCATTGCTGGGGGCTTAAAGCCTGCCAGGCAATGCTCTGAACTCAGGTGGTTGTGAATCCTCACCTGAGGGTATTGTCCCAAGGCTTTTCAGAGAGGGCGAAAGGGAGGGAAGGAGAGAGAGAGAGAGAGAGGAGACACGTCAATTGGTTGCCTCCTGCACATACCCAACCGGAAATCGAACCCGCCACCCTTCAGTGCCTGGGCTGACACTAACCATTCAGCAGCCAGGGCTGTTCTATACACTTTTAAATTATTAGTTCATTTGATCCTCACAGCTCTCTAAGGAAGGTAATATTTTCATCTCTATTTTTACATAAGGGACCTGAGATACAGGAAGATTTAGCAACTCGCCCACAGTCATGCAGCTAATAAATGGTAGAGCCAGAAACGGAACCCAGGCAGTTCAGTTCTACAGCCTTAACTAGTAACCGCTAGACCAGCGGTTCTCAACCTGTGGGTCGAGACCCCTTTGGCGGTCAAACGACCCTTTCCCAGGGGTCACCTAAGACCATCCTGCCTATCAGATATTGACATTACGATTCATCACAGTAGCAACATTACAGTTATGAAGTAGCAACGAAAATTTTATGGTTGGGTCACAACATGAGGAGCTGTATTTAAAGGGCCAGAAGGTTGAGAACCACGGCACTAGGCTGTATTGAAGAGGAATCGGAGAGCCACTACTAGCCTTTGGTTGGGAAGCTGGGCAGAAAGGGGAGCTGTGGCAGGACTGCCACCACAGAAGCCACCTCTTCTTCTGTCACATGAAACCCCAAAGGAGAGTGGGGGGCCGGGGGAGCCCGAAGTTGAAGGAATCTAGTTTGTAGAAGAGAAGACTAGAGAATAAAAGCTATTCTAGTTCAGGTCTAAAGCTGCTCTGAATAAAAACGACTTAGGAGGTAACTTTTTTTTAATATATATATTTTATTGATTTTTTTTACAGAAAGGAAGGGAGAGAGATAGTTAGAACCATCGATCAGCTGCCTCCTGCACATCTCCTACGGGGCATGTGCCCACAACCCAGGTACATGCCCTTGACCGGAATCAAACCTGGGACCTTTCAGTCCACAGGCCGACGCTCTATCCACTGAGCCAAACCGGTTTCAGTGGAGGTAACTTTTCTATTCAGTATGATCCCCCTCTTTTCCTGGGCCTGTCCCTCACCTACTCAGGTGTTGACACTTACGTTGCCCCCCTTCTCTCAGCCTCACCCACCTGCCCATTCTCCCCCAGAACACATCTACACACTAGCCAGTGCCTACCAGGCAGGGTGGCTATCGGGTCTGCCATTCCAAATTTCTTTTGCAATTCCCCCTCCCAGCTCCTCCTCTCCACCTGCTCTAAGGACCACAGCCACTCGGCCATTCCATCAGAGCACAGTCTCATTTCTGAAATGACCTTCGGTTAATCTAGAAAGCAATCTGTTCTAATGGGAGGAAATGGGAAGAAAAATATCTGGGGCTCTCCCTTCCCATTCAGATAACAGGCATTTCACTCAAAACATCTTTTTAAGAAACTGCCCCTTATATTGGTTCTCTTAACTCACCGGAGTCACTTTACCCCTCCGATTTGGAAATCGCTAGTAAATTAAGAATTTTATAGCCAACTGGTGAAAGCAATGGTTTAATGACACCTGTCAGGGAACCCCGCTTCCTTTGCCCAAATTTAGGGTTATCCCTCTT
>NW_006291020.1:304515-312360 GCF_000327345.1 Myotis davidii
GCGGGCTGAGAGTCCCAGTTGGATTCTGGTCCAGAGCACGTAGCTGGGTTTCAGGCTCAATTCCCGGCCTGGCTGGTCAGCGCAGTGCAGGAGATGACCTACTATGTGATTCTTGCACATGGATTTTTCTCTCTCTCTTCCCCTCCCACTCTCCTCAAAAATCAATGGGAACATATCCTTGGCTGAGGATTAACAAAAAAAGGGGGGTGAGGGTGAGGGAGTCATTAAAAATAAGCATTTGAAAAGATGCTCCACATCTTTGTCACCAGGGAAATGCAAATCAACATAAAACCACAAAGAGAAAATACTACACCCGTTACAATGGTTACAATGGAAAAGATTTGACCAGGTCAACTGTTGGCAAGGCGTGTGGCTCTCAGACTCTGCTGGTGGGGATGTAAAATAGTATAGGGTGTCCCAAAATTCACGCAAGATTTGAATTTTGCGTGAGCATTAACAACAACAACTACAAATAAAAGCCTAATTTTACTTGGTTTATAGAATCAGATTCTAATATCTGTTGCCCTTTAATTTCAATCCCTTCAATTTGATAAGCATCACCAAGTACCAATGATGGCCCAGGAGCAGGGACAATGAAGACCAATGAAAACCACAGCCTTGCCGAAGCTGGTTTGGCTCAGTGGATAGAGTGTCGGCCTGTGGACTGAAAGGTCATAGGTTCGATTCCGGTCAGGGGCATGTACCTGGGTTGCGGCTGATCGATGTTTCTCTCTCATTGATGTTTCTAACTATCTCTCTCCCTTCCTCTCTGTAAAATATCAATAAAATATATTTTAAAAAAGAAAACCACAGCTTTGTGTATGTGCCAGCAAAGCGGTGGAGGCCATTTACCCGATGTGCTATTCCATACATAACCCTATACTGTATACTTTATGAATCAATAAAAAATTACAATTTTTAATTACAAACCTGTGTTTTCTATCAAAATTACTTCTTGCGTGGATTTTGGGACATGCTATATGAGCACTTTGTAAAACAATTGGGCAGTCTTTTTAAAAGCTAAGTAAGCACTTACCATACAGTTAAAACGTTCCGCTCCCGAATATTGACCCCAGCGAAACGATAGCATGTTTCTGTGCGAAGACCTGCACACCAATGTCCATGTCGTCTTGTTCGAAATGACCAAAAACCGGAAGCAAGCCAAATGCCCCTCAGGAAGTGAGTGGATACACCGATTGTGGTAAACCCGTACAACAGAATACCACTAAGCAATAAGGTGAAATAAACGACGGGTCCACGCAACGTGATGAATTTCAAAATAATAACGCAAGTGAAAGAAGCCAAACAACAACGAAAAGGAATACTCACGGTATGCTCCCATTTATATAAAATGGTAGAAAGTGCAAACTAAAGTGACAGAACAGAGATCAATGGTTGCCTGGGAAGGGGTAGAGGGAGGGTGGGAAGGAGGAATGGCCGGTGTGGCTCAGTGGTTGAGCAGCAATCTATGAACCAGGGGGTCATGGTTCAATTCCCAGTCAGGGCACATGCCCAAGTTGCGGGCTCGGTCCCCAGTGGGGCGTGTGCAGGAGGCAGCCAATCAGTGATTCTCCCTCATCATTGATGTTTCTATCTCTCTGTCCCTCTCCCTTCCTCTCTGAAATCAATAAAATAATTTTTTAAAGTAAAATGGGGGTGGGGGGAATGCCCACAATACAAAAAGATATTTTACAAAAACAAAACAAAAAAGGGGGTGGGGGCATGAGGAAACAAACATTTGGGAGTAACATGTCCATTATCTTGAGTGTAGTAACAATTTCAGGGGTGTACATATGTCATAATGTTGCAAAAGACCAAAGAAATACCAAGCCCGCTTCCTAGAGAAAGGGAGGGACCCTGTTCATTAACACTAGTGGACTCTGGGAATAATTTCCAAATCCGAGTGAGTAACACGCAGAGAGCCTGTCTATATATATCCCGCTGGGGTCTTTGTCTTGCAGATATGGTTCCGCCCCCTTGTGGGCTTACAGGAAGGCCCCTGGTGTTGGGGGTCCCCAGGCCATATCCGATGATCTGTCCTGGGGCCAGCGATAACGACCTCCCCCGCCCAGGGCAGTGCATTGTTCGCAGTTTTTATGGCCTGACACGCCTTGCAAGACCAGTTTCCTCCTCAATAAAACATGAAATTATACACTTCAACTACGTGTAGTTTATCATACATCAATTATACCCAATAAAGCTGTAGATTTTTGTTTGCAAGTGGGTAACCAGCTTTCCCGCTTCCTCTGATGGATCAGACAAAAGCTTAGAATGACCAGAACATGGAAAGAAAGTAAATACAGCCCAGACTCTCCTCCTCCTAGGAACACACAGAAAAGAAAAAGATGACGGGGCAAGGGAAGAGAATATCTAATGATTTCCTATTCTCTCTTCTAACTCTTGTCCTAAGGACCACAGTCCTTCCTCCAGATGGTCAGAGACCAGAGAAAGGACATTTCCTGCTTTAAAAACATCTACCCTGTGCCTCATAATGCTGCCTTTCCACTCCACCTATAGTCAGCAGGTGGCGCTGGTGACTAAAAAGAAGTATTCGGGATGAGGAAGGTCTCCAGGAAAAAGAAAATTAATTTCTCAGGTTAACTGACATGTTGCCCATTTGAGAGAAAATATTAATAAGCATTTGGCAGAATTGTAATTTCAGAAATAAATGGAAGATAGGTGCATAGTACACTAGGTAAATTGTTTAAATCATTATAACTTCACAACGAACAGAGTTGTTCAAGACATGAAACAATCAAAATACACTAGTTGGCTCCACATTTACACAGTGATAATAATGTAAACAGACCTAGCCAGTTGCTCAGTGTGTAGAGCGTTGGCCTGTGGACTAAAGGGTCCCGGGTTCAATTCTGGTCAAGGGCACATTCCCAGGTTTGTAGGCTCTATCCTCAGTGGGGGGCATACAGGAGGCAGACAATCAATGATTCTCTCTCATCATTGATGTTTCTCTCTCTCTCTCTCCCTCTCCCTTCCTCTCCAAAATGAATAAAAATGTATTAGAAATAATAATAATAATAATGTAATACTGTCCATTGATGTAGCCAAAATTGTGATATAACTCTATTGGAAGGATGAGGTAAAAGAAAAGGGAAGGTAGGTATACAATGGGATGTAAAATGCTTAAAATTTCAATTACTGTAACAAAAATAGAGTAGGTATGTCTAATGTTTCTAAATTAAGAAATAAAAGAAGAAACGTATAGTTTAGAAATATAAAGTAAATAACAGATTAAAAAGCTGAAATTTTTGAAAGAGATAATTCAGTAGAGAGACCTGAGATGTGCTACGTTTTGTGTATTAAATACTATATGATTTCAACCACATTATGTTTCCTTATGTTGATTTTTCAAAGAGAGGGTATTTCCATCTTAGCCAGTCCTGAGCCTTCTCCCGTAACTTCTCAAACTTGTGGGCACCGCAACCACTTCCCACATCCACCCAACTCCTCCCTACCCTCCTCACGTACTTCATGGCAAGCTCCTTCCCACGTTTTTTCTCAAGGAAAGAGGAGAGTCCAGTAGGTACAGTTCTCAAACCCAGTGCCAAAAAGCTGCGCCAGCACGAAGGGGGAACAGAAGACAGGACATTAGCAAATAAAAGTCCTTCCTTCACTTTCCTGCTGCTCCCAAACCAAATTATTCATCATCCTCCTGACCCTTAATAGGAAGGAATAAGTTAAATATGTTTCCGGAGATAAAATTTGTGTTTGAATAGAGGGTGGATTTTAAGAAAGAGAAAGAGAAATCAGAAAGGAAAACTAGATTCTGCCGCCACTATGAGCTATTTTGGAATCATTCTTTGCTATTGGTTCAAAGAACAAATAATTTTAATATCAAGAGGTTTTTGTAGTTTTTTTAAAAAATATATTTTTATTGATTTCAGAGAGAAAATGATGCAGGCCCCCCACTAGGGATGCAGCCAACAAGCAGGGCATGTGCCCTGACCAGAATTGAACCATGACCTCCTGGTTCATAGGTCAACACTCAATCACTGTACCACACCGGCCTGGCTATCAAGGGTTTTGTATAGTCAGTCTTGAAACAGCACTGTTCTTCTACTCATACCTCTAAGACACTAGCTAACTCAGATTTTTTAAAAACGAATCGGCCTCTTCATTTTGCCCTGCGACTCCACCTCATCCCAGCCAGCAACTGAGAGCCCCGTTGCTAAAACTATAGCAACTGAAACGGAAAATGTCCTGCCATAATTTTATTTTCTCTTTGTGAAGGTCACTGACCTTCATCTACCACAACCAAGCCTGCAGCCAGGGAGGAATGCCATCAGCACAGGAGAAGCAGCCAAAACCAGGACGGGGGGCAATGGCCTGGGCTGGGTGAGCAATCCTATGGGTTACCGTTTGCCCTTCTTTAGAACTTTTGAAGCACCTAAGCTGTGCCACGCCAGCACGACCAAGGGTGATCCCCAGTGGGAGGGTGAAAGGATTAAGGAAAGACAGACAAGAGAATGAAAGCTGGGTCTCGGTGGGACGCTGCCTCCCTGATGAGGAGAAAACAACGGCGCCCGCAAGCCATGTCTTTATTTTATAGCAGATGCCACGAGGCAAAGTAGGGGCGTGATCACGCTGTTTACAGCATTCTCCTGAGTCTCTACCTCACTCAACTACATGCACCCGAACTCTATCACAAGGCACGTGGGGCTACGTGTTCGGACCATAGGTTCAAGCTTACAACCACAGCCGTTGGCTATAATTGTGCTGAGAGAGCCCTGCCCTCCAGCTGGGATTTGCACGTGGCAATGAGAGGACCCTGTCCTTTCATTAGTCCGAGGCTTGAACCTGGCCAAAACACCGTAAACACGCCCCACACTAAACTATGCCAGGCCATGAGACAACATGGTTCCTATCTTTGGGGAGCTCAGTTTAGTGGGAAGGAATAGTCAGATAACATAATTACAAGATAAACCATCAATATGCATAACATATAGCCCTGCCGGTTTGGCTCAGTGGATAGAGCATCAGCCTGCAAACTGAAGGGTCCCGGGTTCGATTCTGGTCAAGAGCAGGTACCTCGGTGCAGGCTCAACCCAGAGGGCAACCAATCGATGTTTCTCTGTCTCTCCCCCTCCCTTCTACTCTCTCGAAAAATCAATTGAAAAATGTCCTAAAAATATCCTCAGGTGAGGATTAAATACACACACACACACACACACACACACACGCATATATAAGCAAAACATATAGAAGCATGTCCAACATGCTGTAGGAATACAAAGGTGACAATTAAGTCTAAACAGAAGATGACTTAAAAAAATCAAAGTAGAAAGATCTTTGAACCATATCAATCAGATGAATTTTGTCCTAAGTTGTGTGAACTTGGGCAAGTCTTTTGAACTCTCCGAATCGCAATATACACTCTACAAAACATCTGCGGCCTGTCTAGTGAGAGTCAATTGCTTGTGCAATTTCTTTCTTTTTTAAAAAATTGATTTTAGAGAGGGAGGGAGGGGGAGAGACATTGATGGGCTGCCTCCTGTATGTGGGATCAAACCCACGACCTTCAGATGCAGCGGATCCCTCGCGGCCAGGTTTGGGCAGGTCTTTATAACACACTGCACAGTTGTCTCTGTGTTCACTATACATGTTATTAACAGAAGAAGCATTGTTAACTCTCAGTCTGGATAAAAAACAGAACAACTTTTAGCATGTGGCTTCCTCTCTCAGTCATGAACACCATGTTCCTGTCTCTGCTTCTTTTTCTCACGATCAAAGAATCATCTTCGCCGCTCAGGGAGCCGTTGGGGTCAAGTCTCAAGGCTCCGAAAAGCATCTGTGTTTTTGAGACAATTCTTTGACTAAGGATCTTGACAGTACATTCACTTGCCCACTGGGTGGCAGGGCTGAGCCAACTGCATTATTGAATTGTGTAAGAAAGAAAAAAATTCTCAGAAAAGGGGAAGTTGGGTTAAGCACGCAATGTCCTGTCTCCCTCGTGCTTATAAACATGAACACCGTCCAATTTTCCCCTCACGGGAAAACAAACCCTCACCCCTCACCGCCTTGCCACCCTCGCTCTGCTACACAATTGGACCGGGGCCTCTAAGGAGAGACCGGTTATGTATGTGACAGTGGAACAGAAGGAACTGAGGTTGAGGTTTAAAAGCAACAATACCAGGTTCTGCATGAGTGCACACTGTGTGGGAGGCGGTCAGACGCATGTGAGCAGAGCCAGGACGATGGGCCGGGCAGAGAACCCTGGGAGTCTAGCAGAGGACAATTGCAGGGTGGGGCCTCCCCTCCAGGGTGACCTTTGCTCCCCTAGCATACGGCTGGCCTGTGGTTTGGACCCCCAGACCTTTCCTCCCTAGGGTAACATTTAGGCCTCAGTTGTACTTCAGCTCCAGGCCCAGAAAAGCAACAAAACCAGAGAAGCAACCGCAAGGCTGCCCTCAGGCCCAGCTGCAGTGGATAAAGATCTGCTGGCGCCCGCCCGCCCATCCAGCCCAACGCAGAGGACACACCTGGAAAGCTGCTGAATAGGCTATTGGGGTCTTCCCCTGGGACCGCCCTAAGCTTCCCGCCCCTAACCCTCAGGAGCCCAGCTGGTGTGGCTCAGTGGCTGAGCGTAGACCTGGGAAGCAGGAGGTCGTGGGTCCATTCCCTGTCAGGGCACGTGCCCCGGTGGTGGGCTTGGTCCCCTGTGGGACAGGCAGTCCTATCGATGGGTCGCTCTCATTATTCATGTTTCTCTCTCTCTCCCTCTCTCTTCCTTCCTCTCTGAAATCAATACATTAGCTTCCAGCTCCAAGGGCCCTTCCTGTACCTCTATAACTTGTATACTCAGCCCATTTCTTCTACAAGTTACTGCTTCCCCCTCTGTAATTTTATAAATAAGTGCTTTAGTCGTGGCTCTGAATTCTTTCCCAGCCAGAGCCCAAGTACCGAGGTTGCTGAGCCCAGATCCGGTCTGACCCCACGGGTCTAACACCAGGTGCCCTTCCTGCCACCCACAGCAGTTCTAGTCCAGAGCCACACCCCTATCGATTCAACGTATATGTAATAACAATTGTACTCTATGAAATGTACTCTGCTAGGTGCTATGAAGAAGACAAGGATCTTTTAAAAGGACATAGTTCCTTCTCTCTAGGAATTCATTATCTGAGAGAAATGAAATTTACATGCAAGTTCCATGCGAGAAATATAAACAAGATGCTATGGAATCCCCAGAAGGGAATGAAATCCACTTGGTTACAAGGCAAAAGACGAGGGGATCGGGAATCAAGAAAGATTTCAGAAAGGAACAGTCGTTTGGCTGTCCACCAAGAAGCAGAGACGGGAGGAGGGCCCCGCATTCCAGGTAGAGAGGAAAGCATAAACAAAGGCAGAGAAAGATGTATTGGAGGAACAGTGCGTACTCAGGTTTGGCTGAGGTATCGGGTACATGCAAAGGAAGTAGAGAGAAATGAGACTGAACGTTTGGCTGTGGCCAATTTGTGAAGGCTTTTCATGGCAAGTCAAAGCATGTGAAGTTGACTCAGTTAAACAGTGGGTTTGGGAGTCTCACGGGAACAGACAGAAACTCAACTGTGATAGATGTAGTCAAGGTCTATAGATTATAACGTAAAGATCAGTGAAAAGCTATTAAAATAATCTAGGCAAAAGTAACAAGGACACGAATCAGAGTGGTGGAATAAGAGATAATTCTACCCCTGACTGGTTTGGCTCAGTGGATAGAGCGTCAGCCTGTGGACTGAAAGGTCCCAGGTTCGATTCCGGTCAAGGGCATGTACCTTGGTTGGGGGCACATCCCCAGTGGGGAGTGTGCAGGAGGCAGCTGATCGATGTTTCTCTCTCATTGATGTTTCTAAC
>NW_006291020.1:312662-318592 GCF_000327345.1 Myotis davidii
CCGGTTAAGGGCATGTACCTTGGTTGCGGGCACATCCCCAGTGGGGAGTGTGCAGGAGGCAGCTGATCGATGTTTCTCTCTCATTGATGTTTCTAACTCTCTATCCCTCTCCCTTCCTCTCTGTTAAATATCAATAAAATATATATTTTAAAAAAGAGAGATAATTCTAGAATCACTAGAAAGGTAGCTTTCATAGAATTGGGCAGTTGACTGGCGGTGGGGATGTCAGAGGAAGGAATCAGAGGCCATTCCTGGATTCTAAGCCTTGATAACAGAGGGAATGCATAACGGTTCCCTTAAAAGAAACCAGGGAAGCCCGGCTGGTGTGGCTCAGGGGTTGAGCATCGACCTATGAACCAGGAGGTCACGGTTCGATCCCTGGTTGGAGCACATGCCTGGGTTGTGGGCTCGATCCCCAGTGGGGAGCATGCAGGAGGCAGCTGACCAATGGTTCTCTCTCATCGTTGATGTTTCTGTCTCTCTCTCCCTGGCCCTCTCTCTGAAATTAATATATATGTGTGTGTGTGTGTGTGTGTGTGTGTGTGATAATATTTAAAATAAAAATAAAATAGCATGTCAGTAAGTCCTGTGTTAGTCCATTCAGATTGCTAAAACCAAGTAACACAGACTGGGTGGCTTAAAAACAACTGAAATGCATTTCTCAAAGGGGAATGAGGCCTAAAAAAACACTCTAGTTACCCATGAAACCTTGAAAAAAACTGTCTCAGTGGCAGCAGAAACCACACTAAAAGGGACAAGTTCAGTCAACAGAGAAAGTGGTATAAGTTTGATAGTAAAGAAAAGACAACAGATGGGGTGATAGCAGACAAGGGATTACCTTTTGTTCATATACTAAGGCCACTTTAAGAAATATCTTAAAAGAGTCAGCAATAGATCTGAACAAATTAATTCATCTCCTTTCCCCAGCTTTCCCTAAAGTTGGGGGACTCCTAGATCTCTGATCTTTCCTCAGTTTAGTAGGACAATGGATCCCCCAAACATGAAATGTGGTTTTCTGGGTGAGTTGTTTTTTTAAAAAATTTAGGTATAGTTGACACACAGCATATTCGTTTCAGGTATACAACATAATGATCCAATATTTTTGTATATTGTGAAATGTTCACCACAATAAGTCTAGTTAATGTCTATCACTGTACATAATTATAGCATTTTTTCTTGTGATGAGGACTTTTAGAATCTATTCTCTCAGTAACTTTCAAATATGAGATACAGTACTTTTAACTATAGTCACCATGCTGTACCTTATATCCCCATGACTTGTTTTATAACTAGAAGTTTATTCCTTCTGATTTTGTTACCCATTTTGCCCAACCCCCAACCCCACCTCCAGCAACCATCGATCTATTCAGATGAGGTATTTTTAATCATTAAAGCAAAAGTAGGCCCTGGCCGGGTAGCTGGCTGGTTAGAGAGTTGTCCTGATACACCGAGGTTGTGGGTTTGATCCAGGTCAGGGCACATGCACGAATCAACGAATAAATGCATAAGTAAGTGGAATGACATTTCTCTCTCCAATCAATAAATAACAATTTTTTTTAAAAGCTAAACTTAAATAAAAGACACCCTCACAAAGCCTCCTAGAGACAACTCTAGATTAAGTATGAAGAATCCTGGTTTTGGCCTGGCCTGCGTGGTTCAGTGGTTGAGTGAACCAGGAGGTCACGGTTCAATTCCCGGTCAGGGCACTAGCCCAGGTTGCAGGCTAGATCCCCAGTGTGGGTGGCAGGAGGCAGCTGACGGATGATTCTCTCTCATCGTTGATGTTTCTATCTCTCTCTCCCTCTCCCTTTTTCTCTGAAATCAATCAATATATATATATACACATATTTTAAAAAAAAAAGAATCCTGGTTTTGAAGAGTGGCTCTACCAGTTACTAGTTTCATGTCTTAGGGCAAGTCATTTAATTAAAATAATGCAACTGGTTTAGAAAAAAAGACAGCCAGAGTCCCCTTTAATTCTTAACGTTTTAAGTCTTGTCTGAATCCTTTACAGTGAACTTCAAGCAAGATACTGTGTGAAAGCCCTGGGGCAGGACCACACATTGGAAAGAGCACATACAGTACTTTATAGATCAGGCGCAGCTGGTTCAAGCTCTTGCTCTACTTAACAAAATCTGTGACCTCGGGCAAATTACTTAACCCCAAGCCTGATTTCATCAACCCTGAGTCACAAGGTTATTATAAGAATTAAATGAAATAATCTAACCTTAAATCCTTTCTGGAACAAGATGACAGATGAATTTATTGCCATTAGAAACACTCAAATCTGTAGCCAAACTGATGACAGTTGCTGGGAAGCAAAATCCCAACGGATGGAGAAAATGCTCTGGAAAACAGTTTTGCACCTTATTTTATAAATTACAGTCAAAAGAGAAGGCGTAAATGGATTACATGACATGTATTGGTGATAGATTAGGGAGGTAGGAGAAAGAAAATCGGCGGCTGGTGAGACCGCTGGGATTAGATAAAAAGTAAAATGATAGACACTTCTTTTACACAGGTGGGTACAGGATAGTTAACACAGTCAACAACATAACATTGGCGGGGAGGGGATCTGTGGCCCTGAGCTACTCTGACATTCCAAAGGAATGTTATTGTAGATGCAAATAGACAATAGACAGGTTCAGTTAAGGTAAAGACTGAGTTTTGTCGGGGAAGATTCTAGCCAAGGACATGACCACCTGCCATGCACTGCTTAAAGAGTTTTAATTTCAGACCGTCATCTTATGTGGTTCCCGTAGGTCTGGAGTTTGTAAGGCTGCCATGCAGGCCTTGCCTGAGCTTGTCAGGTTTAGTATGTAGCCCCTCTTTGTCCGCATTCTGAATGAAATATAATTGAGATAATTACATAAAGTACCTGGTCCTTACAGGTGCTCAATAAATGACCAAAAAAAAGTCATTTTGAACTCAAAATGCTACACAATTATTAATGTGTTCCTATTTATCTATAAGTTGGAGGCAGTCTCAATCCCACACTCTCTTTCAAACCTCTATTTGCCTCTATCTAACATGACATTCCCTAGGGGAGTGGGAAAGGGGGGTGGTTAGCTGGCTGGTGTGGCTCAGTTGGTTGAGCGGTGTCCTGAACTCTGACAGGTCACTGGCCGGATTGCTGGTCAGAGCACATACCCAGGTTGATCCAGGGCGTGTACAGGAAGCAACTAATGGATGTTTTTCCTCACATCGATGTTGCTCTCTCCTCTCCCTTCTTCTCCCTCTAAATTCAATTAAAAAAAAAGAGAGAGAGTAAAAGGGAAGCTTACTCTTTGTGACGGTGACAGGAGTGATCAAAAAGACAGAGGAAGGGGTCTGTTTTCCCTTAAGAGCTAGGAGTCTTTAGAGTTCTTGAATGTTTGTCAGGCCAGGGGTTAAAGACAAGAGAAATGCAACCAGTCCCTCGTCTGACTGGTACCAAGTGCGGGGCGCTTCACCCCCTACTCAGCCACCTCCAGTCAAGCAAAGAGGTCCCCACTGTGTTTCCTATTGGCACTGGGATTGACGAGGGTGGGGAGGGAACAGGTAGAGACGATCGAACTTGCAAAGCTGCAGGACTTAGCCCTCACTTTGCTGTTTGCTCCTCCAGGACTTGCCCCTTTTCTCCCCGGCATCCCACAAGTGTTTGCACCCTGTTTTCAAGACAGGAGTTTACACGATTTTTTCTTCTTCCCAGCCAGGAACTGAGAAAGAGAAAGAAGAATCCGGGGGCAGATTTTTATCTGAATTCCAGGCTATTGGGTGAAAGGTCGTAAACAACTCTGTCCAGGAGGGTTCCCTTCCAGAACATGCCTTGGCTGCAGGCCTGGTTGGCAGCTGCTGCCAAACCGAAATAGTTTTTTGGCATTTAAGGAAACCCAGACATTTCACAGAGCAAACAAGAGGTCTGTACTGAAAGAAAAAAGAAACTGAAGCCCAAGAGAGGAACTTAGAGCAAGAGAAAATCGTATTAAATTTTTTTAAATTAAAAAATTCAATACTTCATAGATGTGCCCAAATACTTCCCTTTTTCTAAGATGTCCCAACTCAACACCACCCTGATCGACTAATACTTCTTCCATCCCCTCAAAATGTACCTAGCTACATATCACACATTATCTAACAACATGGATTTGTGTATTTCTTTGTAATCATTTTGATGTTTCATTTTATGTACACTTTCATACCCAATCAAACTAAAAATTCTCCCAGAGCCATAATATTGAATTTAAAAAAAAATTTTTTTTAGTGAAAGTCACACCTTTGCTACTCCAGATAATTCAATGAATATTGTGACTAACCCGAAACAACCAGGCCTCGTTGGTTCACTTTCTAGAACAGGGTGTTGCCTCTATCAGCCGTGGGCAAACTACAGCCCGCGGGCCGGATCCGGCCCGTTTGAAATGAATAAAACTATTGAAAAAAAAGACCATACCCTTTTATGTAATGATGTTTACTTTGAATTTATATTAGTTCACACAAACACTCCATCCATGCTTTTGTTCCGGCCCTCCGGTCCAGTTTAAGAACCCATTGTGGCCCTCGAGTCAAAAAGTTTGCCCACCCCTGGTCTAACTCATACACCCTAAGGATCGACATGATACCTTTTTTGTTTGTGGGAATTGATGCTGTGTGTGTGTATAAATATGTATGTGTTGTATATGTATGTGTGTGTGTGTGTTTCCAACAGTCTTGATGCCCGATTCTTGGGCTTGCTTAATACTGAGGTTGAATTGTAACTTGTTAGCCTTAGGATGTCAACCGAGTTAGGCGGGTTGAGGAAAAAGGATTCTTAACAGCAATGAAAAGCCTTTTTTTTTTTTTTTTGCTGATAGGGTAGAATTTCTGTATATTCTAATGCTTTTTACTTCCTCATCTCAATCTTGGGGACATTATCTTCCTCTTTCTAGTACAAGAAATGAGGTAATAACCACCTGATGCCGGGCAGGAACCCGAGGGGCTCAAGAATCAAGGAAAAGGTGAAGAATCCCAGCAACTGTGCATGCAAATGTTTCTCATCACACTTGTGAGTTCTCAGGAGTCAGCTCCTGACCTAAGGCATTTCGTGGCCAGCCAGGGAGAGGCCCCTCTGACAGACAAAAGACAACACCAACACCAACACCGAGGGAGGAGATAGGGTCCCCTTAGGTTTGACATATCACCTTCTGATGACCCCCTGTCTTCTATTTCCTTTCTTACTAATTCGAATAGGTTAGGAAAAAACTTCTAAAAGAGAAATTCTTCCTGCAAATAGGAATATGACCATCTCGGCCACTAACACTTTCGTTATAAACAAGAGAACTTTCCTGTGTTTAAATATATATATATATTTATTAATGAGAGGAGAGAGATATCAAGTTCTTGTTCCACTTATTTATGCGTCCACTGGTTAATTCTTGTACATGCCTGACTAGGGATCAAACCCACAACCTCGGTGTACTGGGACAATGCCCTAACCAAGGACACACCAGGCCAGGGCGAGAACTGAGAACTTTCCTGCTTTTAACTACCTTGGAGCCTGGGAGCGGGGTAGGCTACAGATTTAGGAACACGCCTTTGATTAATGATTTGAAGAGGCGATAAAGACCAAAAAGAAGCGAAAGTACCCAGGAAGAAAGGGAAAAGAGTGAACCCTCCGTTCTTGCCGCTTTCCTGGAAAAGCAACGAGGGAGACAATGAGAACCTAAGGGTCAGCCTCAGTGGAGAGGTCAGGAGGTACTTGGGGAAGCAGACACCGTGTTCCCCAACTTTGCAGGTAGGAACTGCAGCGATGAGGGATCAGCAACAGGATGTGAACACGCCCTGACTGTTTCCGTTCCAGAGAACAGACTGCAGGGTACGGAGTGAAGAACAGGGTACAGGGATGAAGAACAGCACAGGCCTCCAGCCCGAGCCCCGAGCCAGGAGGGGGGCGGGGAATAGAAGTGGGGGGAGGG
>NW_006291020.1:319627-320059 GCF_000327345.1 Myotis davidii
GGCTGCAGCCTCGTCCTGGTTTCGGACTGAGCACCCACCAGCCGCCGAGCCCCGCGCCCCCAGCTGTGATCCTGTTGGAATCCCTCGGCATCGCCAACAGCTGCCCTTGTCCTGACATCTTTTCCAAAGTTGCCGAGAGTTGCAGAGGGAACTGCTCTTCCGTCCTTTTAAAGCGCCCGTGGATTTAGGGTTTTGTGACCCCCACCACCCGCATTCGTCGCTCCCCAGCCGCCCCCGCCCGATCATGGTGGTGTTCAAGAAGATCAAGTCTTTCGAGGTGGTCTTCACCGACCCCGAGAAGGTGTACTGCAGCGGGGAGAAGGTGGCCGGCCGGGTGACGGTGGAGGTGTGTGAGGTGACGCGGGTCAAGGCCGTGCGGGTGCTGGCCTGCGGGGTGGCCAAGGTGCTGTGGCTGCACGGGTCCCAGCAGTG
>NW_006291020.1:320407-329539 GCF_000327345.1 Myotis davidii
TCTAAGTTGCTCCGGTTGAGCCGTTTGTGTTGTGTCCCTATATTTGAAGTTTTAAATTTGCAACCCCTTCTCCCATCAAAAAAGGTCCATTGGTCCTATTTTCTTAGAGTGATCCTGCGGGATTTTGCCTTAGCTATTTAAAGATTTTTTTTTTTTTTTGGTATGCATACGTTACTCAGCTGTTTGAGACGGTAGCGGCTTAATTTTAAACGTTGCAAGTTTTTGCCCAACAAAATGCATCAGATTTTCTCAGTGAAGAACGTAAGGGATGGAGATGGGGGTGCTACAGTAGATCCTGCGTGCTGCCCAGAATTCTTATCACACAGATGCGTTCTAAGTGTAACAAGAAACCTAATGGGTATCGCCTTTCTCTCCCTGCAGGTGAGAATGAGATGGTTATCATGAGACCTGGAAACAAATATGAGTACAAGTTTGGCTTTGAGCTTCCTCAGGGGTAGGTATCAGCCAGGTGCATCTTTGGACTTTTCTATCTCAAGATCTTCCCCTCATTTGATCCTGGAGAGTGTTTTTAAATTGTTTCCTTTTTCTTGACACAGGCCTCTGGGAACATCCTTCAAAGGAAAATACGGGCATGTAGACTACTGGGTAAAGGCTTTCCTTGATCGCCCCAGCCAGCCAACGCAAGAAACAAAGAAAAGCTTTGAAGTGGTGGATCTAGTGGATATCAATACCCCTGATCTGATGGTGAGGTTCAGTTTAAGATTCTATTCTCTTGGGTCTCAGGGATGATAAGTCACATGCCTTGGGGATTAGATTGAAACACCTAAGTGTTTCAAGTTCTAAATCATCAAGGTGGGAGGGAAAGCTGCCTGCTCTAGGGAAGGGGTGGAAAGTAAAGAGAAGGGTAGAGCCTAGCGCTGGTGTGGTTCAGTTAATTGGAGGGTCACCCAGTGCATCGAAGGGTCTCAGGTTCAATCCCCAGTCAGGGCGAGGTCAGGGAGAATTTTGGAGGCAACCGATATATGCTTCTCTCTTCCTTTCTTCCTAAAAACATATTCTTAAAAAAAAAAAAAAGCAGAGAAAGTGTCTCCAGAAAGTCTCAAATCAACCTCCTCTCTTCTCCATAGGCTCCCGTGTCTGCTAAAAAGGAGAAGAAAGTGTCCTGCATGTTCATTCCTGATGGGCGGGTGTCTGTCTCTGCCCGAATCGACAGAAAAGGATTTTGTGAAGGTAAGAGCCTAAGTCCTGACAAAATAGAAACTGTGGGTTTTGGAGGTGAGGGCAGGGCAGGGCAGGGGCAGAAGGAAAGTCATCAACTGTACTTAGCATCAGCTTCATCTTTCTTGTTGCTAGGTGACGAGATTTCCATCCATGCCGACTTTGAAAACACATGCTCCCGAATCGTGGTTCCCAAAGCTGCCATCGTGGCCCGCCACACTTACCTGGCCAACGGCCAGACCAAGGTGCTGACGCAGAAGCTGTCGTCTGTCAGGGGCAATCACATCATCTCGGGAACCTGCGCATCATGGCGTGGCAAGAGCCTCCGGGTGCAGAAGATCAGGCCTTCCATCTTGGGCTGCAACATCCTCCGCGTTGAATATTTCCTGCTGGTGAGTCTGGGGGTGGGACTGGAGAGAACGATTGTTCATCTGTCGGAACATCAGCGGTGTTTTCTCCAGACCTCCAGTCTCACAAACTGCCAACTTCCTTTCTAGATCTACGTTAGCGTTCCTGGCTCCAAGAAGGTCATTCTGGACCTACCCCTGGTGATTGGCAGCAGGTCGGGTCTGAGCAGCCGCACGTCCAGCATGGCCAGCCAGACCAGCTCCGAGATGAGTTGGGTAGATCTCAACCTCCCTGATACCCCAGAAGGTGAGCCAGACCCTATGTCTTAGCCTAGGGCCTGCTTGGGTGTGTAAAATTGGGACGGTCGGCCATGTCTGGGCCAGGTTTCTCATCCCCAACCTCTCTCTGTCCAGCTCCTCCTTGCTATATGGATATCATTCCTGAAGACCACAGGCTGGAGAGCCCCACCACTCCTCTGCTTGACGACACAGATGGCTCTCAAGACAGCCCTATTTTTATGTATGCACCTGAGTTCAAGTTCATCCCACCACCCACCTACACGGAGGTGAGAATTGTCATTTGTCCACTGCATTTGTTCCAAACTTCCTATAGGAAGTTGAGTTGGAGGATTCCTAAAAGGGGGGGTTTCTTTTAGTTTTTACCGGAACTAAAATGTTTTCGTTCTTCCTCCCAGGTGGACCCCTGCATCCTCAACAACAATGTGCAGTGAGCATGTGGCAGAGAAGAAGCAGCTGTATCTACTTGTTTCTTTCCGCCTCTTCCTGGACTCTTCCTTTTTCAGAGACTCAACAGTCTCTACAGTGGGGGTGGTCCACCCCAACCTCTGACTCCCCAGCGTAGGAGGTGACCAGCAGGCAGTCTAGTCTCCTGGGCCTTAAAGGATGCACACCCATCCTCAGCCAGCCAAGATGTTGTGATGTCGGGGTGTTTGCTAGATGGGTTTAAAACCATAGGCCCATCCCATTTTCTGAGATCGCCTTGAAAATTGAGGCATATTGAGTAGTTTTGAATGGCCTCCTGGCATGGTCTTCCCAAGATTTTTTTACAGGGGAATATATACATAGATCGCTATAATGATACCAGATCATGAACATCTGTATCATGTGGAGCAGAATCCATGTAGCAAACTGGGAAAATGGAAAGGGGGGGAAAATCCTCTTCAAAACTTTGGGAAAAGGAGGTTCTTAAAACCATCCTTGCCCTTTGTAAACTTACAGACAAAAATAAAAGCTCTCCAGAGCTGCTTGGGTCTGGACTGGGGAGAGCTGTGTGAACCAAAGGGAAGAAGCTCTAAGGTGGTCTTTGCTTAGAATGTATTCCACCTGGCAGAAAGCATTAATAGCGACGCCCCACCGAAGGTCTTCTAAGCCATTCTCAGAGCCTATTGCACTGTGTTCTGTTGCAAACGTCTTTATATGGGAGAACGTGTTTTTCCTTTCATGTGACTCCTCGGGATTGATTCTGAGGTGATGTGTTTAGCACTTTAGTTCCTGTCATGTTACTCTTTTCTATCTCAAAACGTAAGCTGAAACTGGTCTACTACGTCTCTAGATATAAGCACAAGGACAAAGAAGTTGCTCGTGACTGTTGAGACTTTGTCCCAGTGTACAGAATTCTGTAATTCTGACACTCCAGCTGTCTGAGAGGGATTGCTGCCTCCAGCCTTGCCCACGGTGACCTCTCCTCACCAAGCAGAGGCTAGATGGGGATGCCCAGCCCTGATCAGAGCCTCCGGACGTTGACATGAGAAACCCGAGGGGCAGATCTCCACAAAAGCCCCGGGCTCCCCTCTCCAGGGTTGGGCGGCGGGGGATGCTGACAGCCCCTCTCACTGCAGCCTTTAGCACTTTGTTCCCCCATCCCCTGTCAGAGCACTGAGCTCCGCCCTTTTCTGAGAAAGCACGTGGACTGAAGGTGGTTTAATGTTTTTTTAATTGTGTATCTTTTTGTATGATTAAAAAAACTATATTTTGTACTTAACCAGATATATTTTCACCCCATGTAGGGGATATTCTTTGTAAAAAATAAATAAAGTTTTTTAATGGCAAAAACTGTTTTCTTGTCTGTGAGATGGTATTGGAGAAGTTATTAGAAAGTGTGCCTCCCCTGGCCGGGTAGCTCAGTTGGTTAGAATGTCATCCCAGTGTGCCGTGGTTGTGGGTTCAATCCCCCGTCAGGGAATGTACAAGATTCAACCAATTAATGCATAAATGAGTGGAACAACAAATCAATGTCTCTCAATAAATAATAAGTAAACTTTTTTAAAAGTGTGCCTAAAGGAGCGTTTCTCCTACTTCAGAGTTCATCCTTGAAAACCCTCACATTATTACCCATCGACCCTAATGAATACAGAATGGGGGTTGGAGAGCTGGAGAGGGAAGACATTTGAGCTATATTTGGTCTTTTCCAATTCAGTAAGGAACTAGCTGGGATCTTCTGATGATCTAAGCTAGTTTTCTACATTTATAGTTAGTCATTACTGAAGTTCTTCAGTTTTGGAGTGCATGAGCTCTTTTTTTTTTTTTTAATGAGCTTTTAAAAAACAAGAAAATGAGGTTTGTGAGGGGAATTGGTAGGAAAGGTTTACAGTTCCAGATTTTATCATTTGGCTTCATGGTTTCTCCCCAGTTTATACCTGGTTTATATAAAGACAAAATAATTATTCAGGACTTAAGGATTTAGTTATGAATATTCTTTTTTAAAATTGATTTTTAGAGGAAAGGAGAGAAACATCAATTCCATTTATGCACTTATTGGTCGATTTTTTTTAAGTGAATGGGTTTTTTGTTGTTTTCATGTATTTTTTAAAATATATTTTTATTGATTTCAGAGAGGAAGGGAGAGGTAGATAGAAACATCAATGATGAGAGAGAATCAATCCCCAATCAGCTGCCTCCTGCATCGAGCCCACAACCCAGGCATGTGCCCTTGACTGGAAATCAAACCTGGGGCTCTAGTCCACGGGCCGATGCTCAATCCACTGAGCCAAACCAGCTAGGGCTCTTGCTTTTTTTTTTAGGTTTATTTCAGAGACAGAGCAGAAGGGAGAGGAAGAGAGAAACATCAATGTGAGAGAGAAGCACCAAACAGCTGCCTCCTGCTTGTCCCCTACCAGGAATCAAGCCCCCAAAACCCAGGCATGTGCCCTGACTGGAGTCGAACCAGCGACCTTTTGGTGCACGGGACAACACTCAGCCAACTGAGCTACACTGGCCAGAGCTCATTGGTTGATTCTTGTATGTGCCCTGACCTGGGATCGAACCCACAACCTTGGGAAAGTGCTCTAACCAACTGAGCTACCCGGCCAGGCCTTAAATTCTTTGCAGGCTGCTCCCATGTTTTATCTCTGCAGTTTGTACCTTTCCAAGCATATAATCATAATAGTAAATGTTTGCTGAATACTCAACTCCACCCTCATCCCTTAGGATATGTTATGCTTCAGCAGTTCCTATTTCTCCCTCATAGGGTAATAACAATAGATTGACACCACGTAATTGCACCTCTAATTGAAATGATTTTTATTATTCCTAAAGGGGTGACTCGGATGGAAACCCTGAAATGGCAGGCCTTAATGTACTTCCAATTTCTGGCTCATTTAAACCTTTGTAGGCAGATCTAGTCCTGGCCGTTATTTGGGGTTCGGCTTTTCTGTGGACTTGCACATGCTAATTCCAAACCTCGGATTCCTGGAAATTCATAAAATCCGTGTGAATGGAACAGAAAGTGAAATTGAAAAGATTCCTTTTCGCTCTGGTCTTTGTGTGCCTGTGTCTGTTTTTCATTCTCCGTGGCTCTTTCCCGGCTCTCTGTGTTTTTCCTTACCCAGGTGTCAAAGTCTCTAGCTCTTGATAGCCTTTACTTTCACCCCAGCCTCCTTTTCCTGCCTATTCAAGAATTTAGTGGCTCTGCCCTTTTTCAAATCCGAGACCAGGAAACTAGGTCAAAGTTGATGGAAAAGTTTTTTCTGCAGCTGGTTCTCCAGGGACTAGAGAGGTGGCGGAGAACAAGAGCAAGCCAGAGGGCAGACAAAGGATGAAGAGCTCTCTTGTTTGTGTATACATACATCCTGGCTAGCGTTACCTGAGGGGTCCTAGGTGGGGTGGGAGGCGGGGGGAGGGGATTAGATAACATACTTAGGTCTGCAGGAGAGTAGAGCCTTGAAAAGCCAGAACACATGCATCCCGTCCTGTTACCCACATACCTCAAATCCAGCACTTGCCCCATAGAACGCTCTATGATGATGCGAATGTTCTATATTTGTTCTAACGTGACAGCCATGTGGCTGCTGAGCTCTGAGATGTGGCTACTGAGACTGAAGACTGGATTTTTATTTTTGAACTTACTTTGAATTTAATAAGCTTTGTGGACCAAAAGGGGCCGCATGCTAACCTCAGGAGAGGCCCGCATGGCAGCCTTGCAAACTCAGAGACCTAAAGTAACCACAAAGGATGGTCTGAAATGAAAACTTTTTAACTAAAAGCAGTTTGTCATGTCCTACCTAGGCTGGGATCTTCCCTGACGTAGATCAATCTTTACCTTAACTGAGCCTGTCTATTGTCTTTTTGCATCTATAACAACATATTGGAATGTCAAAGTAATTTTCCTTTTTCCGGATCCCCTCAAAGCACAGGCCCTGCTCTTCGGCGGCCACCAGTCCCCTCATTATTATTGAGTTCATTGTTGACTGTCTTTTACATCCTGTACCCGCCTAAGAAAAGAGGTACAATTCAATCCCAGAGGTTTCCCCGCTTTGCTTGCTTCTCCGCCTCCCCGATCTATCACCAATGGATTTCATGTAGCCCACTTGCCTCTCCTCTTTTGATTGTAATGTGTAAAATAAAGTACAAAGCTGCCATTCTCCAGAGCATTATCTCAATCCGTTCAGATTTTGCTTCCCAGCAATTGTCTACTGCTTTGGCTCAGATGAACTAAAATAATTCTTCACGGGTCTGAAGGTGTCTTGTGTTGACAAGCTCCATGTGCTGAGTGATTACCTTATTGCACAGCAACATCTGAGGAAGGAACCAAGCAGACACGGCTGTTCACCCAGAGGAAACTCGCCCCTCTCTGAGAGCACAAGAGGGCCCACTGGACTTCTGCTTTCACACACAACTTCTAGGTCCCCCCAGAACATTCTCTCTGGGTAGGTTCACGGAAGTGCGCTTCCCTAGGTACTGGCCCAGCTCTTTCTCCACCTAAGTGGGTAGTTATTTGGGGACTTCCTTTCCCATGCTCTTCTCATAGGCCTTTTCATTGTTAAAGCACCGTGACGTACATGAACAGCCGCTGGAGGAAATTCAGTTCTCAGTATCAGAGATCCATGAGGTCCAATGTGGTACAGGAAGATTTGAGCGAAGTCAGAAAAAAAACTAAAGAAAGAAAAAAGCTAAAGAAAGTAAAACGAACAAGAAAAAGGCTGGTACTTCCCCAACAAGGGTCCTTGGCTGCCTTGATACCTCTGAGCAGACGCGAAACACAAGGATTGAGGCATTGGGGGGCAAACGTGTGGGGGGAGGATCTGACCAGGCAGCTGGTCAGCAAAAAGCAATCACATGGTAGCTGAAGGGTGTGAAGTGGGGTGAAGGAGTGACTTTTGTCCAGTTCCTTCAACAGCATCCAGACCTTGTCCCCGTGTCCTTTCCTTGGGCCATCTCTAGGTGACAGAATGCATAAGGTGGATAAGGAAAATATTTTACTGCCCCGTCAATGGCCCAGTCCCTCTTCCCAAGTACCCTGACGTCAATTGTTCTGAAGTGGGAGAGCAGAAACTTCTGTCCCGTTCTCTGTTCTGACCCCGTGTCCACCTTCATTTACTGAGCTAAAAAATTCCCTCTCGGGCCCTGGTCAGGTGGCTCAGTGGGTTGGAGTGTTGTCCTGCACAATAAAAGGTGTGGGTTCAATTCTAGGTCAGGGCACATACCTAGGTTGCATGATTGATCCCGGGTTGGGGCAAGTATGGGAGGCAACTGATTAATATTTCTCTCTCACATCAATGTTTCTCTGATGTTTCCATTTCTCTCCCCCTCCCTCCCTTCCTCATAAAAACATACCCCCTGCTGAGGATTTAAATGAATAAAACTCCCTCTCCAAGCTGGCTGCAGATCCAGGGCCTCAGGGCCTGGCCCAATAGGTCTGTCGATAGCCTAAAAAGAGTTCAAGGATCAGCCTTCCTGTGCTGTTAAGGAGAAACGGTGTTCCCTGACTTTTTAAAAATATATTTTTTAATTAATTTCAGAGAAGAAGAGAGAGGGAGAGATAGAAACATCAATGATGAGAATCATTGATCTGCTGCCTCCTGCACGCCCCCTACTGGATGATCAAGCCTGCAACCCAGGCATGTGCCCTAACTGTGAATTGAGCTGTGACCTCCTGGTTCATAGAGTGATGCTCAACCACTGAGCCACACCGGCTGGGCACCAGACTATTTTTAGAAATGGCCCACACCCACGGACAGGTCAGAGAATGCTCCCTACGGTTTTCAGGGGTAGGTTATGTAGGGGGAATCATCAGTCTTGGAGAGGAAGGGTGGTGGTCAGGGTCTGGTCTCTGCTAACTGGTGGGAGAAGAGAGAGGGAGAGATAGAAACATCAATGATGAGAATCATTGATCTGCTGCCTCCTGCACGCCCCCTACTGGATGATCAAGCCTGCAACCCAGGCATGTGCCCTAACTGTGAATTGAGCTGTGACCTCCTGGTTCATAGAGTGATGCTCAACCACTGAGCCACACCGGCTGGGCACCAGACTATTTTTAGAAATGGCCCACACGGACAGGTCAGAGAATGCTCCCTACGGTTTCCAGGGGTAGGTTATGTAGGGGGAATCATCAGTCTTGGAGAGGAAGGGTGGTGGTCAGGGTCTGGTCTCTGCTAACTGGTGGGGGTCGGGTAGGGTAGTCGATCAGATCACCTGGTCCATTCAGCCATGGCATCGTGTTGTCTTTTCTGGGCCTGGAGCTGAAACGTAACTGGGGCCTGGATGCTATCTCTAGTTTGACCAAAACTCTGACTCTGGGTGAACGGACCCCAGGCTTTGTTCTTAAGATTAATTGATGCTGATCAGAACCTCATTGTCTCGAGGGCCTAGTGATTAAGGGAGTGGTCCTTCCTGCAAGGGAGTGGGAGGCCAGTGAGTCACGGTGCTGGATGAGGCCAGCTCGAATCAAAAAGAAAGAAAGGGCCCTGACTGGTTTGGCTCAGTGGATAGAGCGTGGGTCTGCAGACTGAAGGGTCCCAGGTTCAATTCCAGTCAAGGGCATGTACCTTTGTTGCAGCCACATCCCCAGCAGTGTGCAGGAGGCAGCTGATCGATGTATCTCTCTCATCAATGTTTCTAACTCTATCCCTCTCCCTTCCTCTCTGTAAAAAAATAAATAAATAAAATAAAATAAAGAATTCCACTCTACTTAGATAGAAAGGAAGAAAGAAAGAAAGGAAGGAAGAAAGAAAGAAAGAAAGAAAGAAAGAAAGAAAGAGAAAAAGAGGAGGCAGGGAAGAAAAGGAAAGGCAAACGCTGGAGCCACTGGCTAAGTGTGCGCCCCCCAAACCCACCAGCCTGGGGGGTGGGGGGTCGGAGGGGGGAGTGG
>NW_006291020.1:329580-330850 GCF_000327345.1 Myotis davidii
GCATGGAGGCCGAGTCAGCCTGGAGTTCACTGTGGTAGGGGACAGGCGGCCCACTGTTGGGACTCCCAACCCCAGGCCTGGCCAGGCCCTCTGCACACCTTTAACATCTCCTGGGACAGTCTGGGAGAATAAGCGTTTTCTCTCTCAGACACCCAGTGTGCTTCTCAGACCTCTAGAACCATCTGGAAATTAACTGAACTTCCTTAACTTTTTAGTACACAACTCCAGAAGGAAACTTTCCACCTTTTGGAGAGAGACACTGAAGAACAGAGGGTGACTCTGAAACACTGGGTCCGGGGTGCCAGTCACTACTTGAGCCAAGTCAGCAGAGGCAGGGTGGAACCATATATGAGCGTTTACTCCAATCCTGCCGGCGGCGTGGAGAGCAGCAGGTCATCCACAAACATCTGCTGTGCAATCCCCCATAAGCCACCTGCTTATATTGGGCAGGACTAAGATGACATGGAACATTAGGCAGAAGGAATAGGCAATGGGGGCTGGGGTGGGACTCCATTGTCTGGGCAACAAGGTTGTTCATCTTTCCATGATAATAGGCAGTTCTAGGATAAGAACGGATTGCATTCCAAGGTTGACTCCCCGATCCAGGGGGCATACAACTCCCAACCAGGTTAGAATGTGCTTTCTTTAATCAGAATAAAACAGCCATAGTTAACAGAGCCTGATTCATATTTCTTACAACTAAGAGCTAGTCCCCAATATTCTATTTCTGCTCCTAACAACACTACAAAGAATCCTCAGACTCCTTATCGAAAGGGACTGCATCTCCTTTGATTTTCCCCCTTGAGGTGGACTAGACTGAGCAGCACAAAAACCAGCGGAGGGGAGCCCACGGTGAGCCTGTGTGGATTATTCCTGTTTTGTCCTGACCTTCCACGTGGCTGACCCTGCCGCACTGTCCCCCGCTTGTTACCTAAGGAGCGAAGAACGGACAGATTGCGAGGCTGGGGTTTTTCTGACTTCCAAGTGATTGGTCATCTCCAGGGACCGGAGGAGAAGGAAGGACACAGGGCATAACTGTGAATCCCACGTGCTGTGAGGGCTGGGATGTCCAGCCAGGTCTAGTCTCCTTCCTGATTGGGTGATGGAGCTGCCAACTACCTCCCCAAGTCAATCCAATAGCTAGTAAGCAGATTCTTGGAAATGTCTGGCTGGGTGCCCAGTTTGAATATTTTTAACCTCCTGGACCGATGGACAGAGGAAGGATTTCAACTGCTGGCAGGGAAGGGGGGGCCATGAGGAGTGGGGTGCC
>NW_006291020.1:331485-341995 GCF_000327345.1 Myotis davidii
AAGAAAGAAAGAAAGAAAGAAAGAAAGAAAGAAAGAAAGAAAGAAAGAAGAAAGAAAGAAAGGAAGAAAGAAAGAAAGAAAATAGTGCGGTAGTGAAGCCAATATACCCTGAGCCAAACTAAGTTCAAATCTTACTCCCACCACTTAACAAGCGCTGTGACTTCGGGCCACTGGTTTCCCCTCTGTTTGTTTACCTGCAAAATGGGAGATAGTAACATCTCAGAAGGTTATTGTGAAATTTAAAAATACATGTGAAGTGTTAGAACAATAGCAAAGAAAGTGTCTGTCACCGAAAATGAAAGGGGAGCCACATCCTTCGTGGCCACCGCCCGGCATGTCCCCAAAATGCTCTCTAACCAATCAGAAGTAAGGCCGTTCTCTTTGTTCTTCTTGATTCCCTTCCTGTGTTTGGGGAACAAGACAGTCTGAGGAGCGGTCAGTGTATGGAGGCCGAGTCAGCCTGGAGTTCACTGTGGTAGGGGACAGGCGGCCCACTGTTGGGACTCCCAACCCCAGGCCTGGCCAGGCCCTCTGCACACCTTTAACATCTCCTGGGACAGTCTGGGAGAATAAGCGTTTTCTCTCTCAGACACCCAGTGTGCTTCTCAGACCTCTCGAACCATCTGGAAATTAACTGAACTTCCTTAACTTTTTAGTACACAACTCCAGAAGGAAACTTTCCACCTTTTGGAGAGAGACACTGAAGAACAGAGGGTGACTCTGAAACACTGGGTCCGGGCTGCCAGTCACTACTTGAGCCAATTCAGCAGAGGCAGGGTGGAACCATATATGAGCGTTTACTCCAATCCTGCCGGCGGCGTGGAGAGCAGCAGGTCATCCACAAACATCTGCTGTGCAATCCCCCATAAGCCACCTGCTTATATTGGGCAGGACTAAGATGACATGGAACATTAGGCAGAAGGAATAGGCAATGGGGGCTGGGGTGGGACTCCATTGTCTGGGCAACAAGGTTGTTCATCTTTCCATGATAATAGGCAGTTCTAGGATAAGAACGGATTGCATTCCAAGGTTGACTCCCCGATCCAGGGGGCATACAACTCCCAACCAGGTTAGAATGTGCTTTCTTTAATCAGAATAAAACAGCCATAGTTAACAGAGCCTGATTCATATTTCTTACAACTAAGAGCTAGTCCCCAATATTCTATTTCTGCTCCTAACAACACTACAAAGAATCCTCAGACTCCTTATCGAAAGGGACTGCATCTCCTTTGATTTTCCCCCTTGAGGTGGACTAGACTGAGCAGCACAAAAACCAGCGGAGGGGAGCCCACGGTGAGCCTGTGTGGATTATTCCTGTTTTGTCCTGACCTTCCACGTGGCTGACCCTGCCGCACTGTCCCCCGCTTGTTACCTAAGGAGCGAAGAACGGACAGATTGCGAGGCTGGGGTTTTTCTGACTTCCAAGTGATTGGTCATCTCCAGGGACCGGAGGAGAAGGAAGGACACAGGGCATAACTGTGAATCCCACGTGCTGTGAGGGCTGGGATGTCCAGCCAGGTCTAGTCTCCTTCCTGATTGGGTGATGGAGCTGCCAACTACCTCCCCAAGTCAATCCAATAGCTAGTAAGCAGATTCTTGGAAATGTCTGGCTGGGTGCCCAGTTTGAATATTTTTAACCTCCTGGACCGATGGACAGAGGAAGGATTTCAACTGCTGGCAGGGAAGGTGGGGTCATGAGAACTGTGCTGCCCTTATATGGTTCTGTGGCGAAAGACCCCTCCTTCTCCACTTCACCTGTCTAAATTCTGACTTCCTCCGTCACCTATCCACTCACAACTAATCATTTCTTTGTCTCCTGTTCTCCCATTTCACTCTATTCCTCGTCTTGCATGCTTGACTGATCTTCCAACTCTGAGAAACCTTTGGTTTCTGTTCCAGGCCACGAGATGTTAGCTCCATGTCAGCGTCGATCAGGGAAAGGGTGGCTGGGCAGTGACCTTCGCTTCCAGGGGAAAGGCACAGCCTGCCAGTGGTACCCGGAGGCTTCCCCAGTCCTGCCTCCCCAACCGCTCCTGCGACCGCATGCACCTCTCTGCCCCAACCCTTGGGAACAGAATGGAGGACTTGGGAGCCCAGATGTGCACCTCCTATTCCTTTGGAAAGTAAAGGAAATGTTAGAGCCTGTCCCGTGTGGTTCAGTTAGTTGAGCGTCAACCTATGAACCAGGAGGTCATGGTTTGATTTCTGGTCAAGGCACATGCCTGGGCTGCAGGCTCAATCTCCAGTAGGGGGCATGCAGGACGCTGCCAATCAATGTTTCATCATTGATGTTTCTCTCTATCCCCTCTCCTTTTCTCTCTGAAATCAATAAAAACATACTGTATATATATATTTTTAAAAAGGAAATGTTAGAGGTCAGAGGGGCAAACCAGGGGCCCATAGGTGGAAACAGCTTGCAGGCATTTAGAAACCTGCACAGCCTCTTCCTAAAAATTTGAATTGGTTATAAACATTTAAAACCCAACTTTTCACTAAAATCGACTGTTCTAGCGTCTCTTAAAAAGCAATGAGATTTGAACACACACAGTGTCATGGCATCAAGCTGCTGGAGCCGAAGGCGGCAGGCCCGGTCTTCCCTGCCAGTTCTCACCAACCCCTATTGCATTAAACCACCTGCTTCAACTCCTCTATGCCTGCCTGACCCCGTCTGGTGTCACCTCTGCTCTGAGTAGAGCTTCTCAATTACTCCCTCTGAAGGACCTTTGAGATGAGGGAGAGTGAACCATTTCCTCAGGACTTCAGAGCAGCCCACAGTAGTCTGTTACAAGCCAGAAATGTCTTCGAAGTGTGTATTTTAGGTTTAAAAAGTGAACATTTTTATTTATGCTAAATACTCTATTTATATAGTGTTAGTATAAAAATAACTTATCTCCTCACCAAATCTTAAAAGTAAAATTGGCTCTCTGGACGGTGTGCCATGTGTTTTCTGTGGCTCCAAACACTGCTCACCATGTCACCCATGAATAGCCCAATTCAAGCAGCACAGTGCTAACGACAGGCGGCAAAGAGAGGTGTGGAAAGAGAGACATGGCGATGGAGGGCGAGTGGAGGAGAGGAAAGGACTCTCAAAGACACCGAGTCCGAGAGACCAGCTCTCTCTGACCCTGAATCAACTCTCCTGCCCTGGTGCAGGTCAGCCCCTGAGAAGTTTGTAGGCACCCCTGAGGACTCTGGGCAGGTGTTCGGGTGGTGACTCAGAGTAAAAGCAAGTATCAAAACAAGAGCCGGGCCAAGTAAGGGAGAGGTGAGGGACTGAGAGCAGCCAAGTGTGGTCAGACAGGAAGAAAGGTCTCGGGACCAGGAGAGACGTGTGGGCACAGGAGCTGAGGGCATTTGCCCTTTGCCCCACTGTGCCCATCTTTGTTTCACTTCCTCTTACCACCCCTGCTTGAGGAAAATGGGTGGAGAGTTATTTTGATCACCTTCGATGAGAGAATTTTTTTTCCAGAATGGCTGCATCTCTGGCCATAGCAGAGCATGGGAGGATAAGCATCAGGGTTATGGGCAGAAATAGAAAATTGGGAACTAGCTATGGTTATGGGAAATATTCATCGTGCTCTGTTAACCATAATTGCCTTGTTCTGGTTAAAGAAAGCACTTTCTAACCTGTCTGGGAGCTGTATGCCCCTGGGACGTGGGAGTCAACCTTGGAATGCACTCCATCCCCAGTCAAGAACTGACTAATATCACGGAAAGATGAATAACCTTGTTGCCCAAACAATAGAGTCCCGTGCCAGTGCCTCCCTCCCGCCAGCCCACTGTGCCTACTTCCCCAGATTCCTTTTCCCCACGTAATCTCTGTCCGACCTGACATAAGCACCTGGCTGATGGTGGGGGGCAGAGCAGATTTTGTGTGGGTGACCTGCTGCTCCCCGGCACTGCCAGCAGTTGTGGGATAAAGGCTCACACAGGATTCAACCCTGTCTCTGCTTACTTGGCTCAACCTGTCTCTGCTTAACACGCAGCCCAGACCCTTTGGTTGTCCAGTTACACCAGGGCTTGCCTCCATGTACAAATGGGATTTCATCTATTTTCTCCCAGATAGAAACGACCCCAGATGAGTGTCCCAGGCTTAGGTGAGCTCGTTTCCCCCACCCCTTCCATAAGGCAAAGACAGGCCTAACTAATCTCCCTCCTGTTCTAATACTGTCCGCACTGCCCTGCGTGTAACAGAGGATTAGATGCCCGGCCAGGTGTTTAACCTAGAACTCTAGATGAAAAGAGCTGACGTCTATTTAAAAGGAAAACTAGCCAAAGCCGGTGTGGCTCAGTGGATGGAGCATCGGCCTGCGGACTGAAGGGTCCCGGGTTCGATTCCGGTCAAGGGCATGTGCCTGGGTTGCGGGCACATCCCCATTGGGGGATGTGCAGGAGGCGGCTGATCGATGTTTCTCTCTCATTGATGTTTCTGACTCTCTATCTCTCTCCCTTCCTCTCTGTAAAAAATCAATAAAATATATTAAAAATAAAAAATAAATAAATAAATAAATAAAAAGAGTGTTAGAGACAAGACTAGGGTATTTCCTCCCTCTGTCTGTTGTACACCAAGAGAAATGGAACCACAGGATGAGGAAGATGCAGGGAGGCAAGGGGCCCGGTGTGGGGAAGTCCACAGCTGAGGATGCTGGGGGAGAGGAGGTGTGAGAGTGGAGAACAGTCCCAGAGTCACAGGTCACAGGGACAGCCCCTCGCACTGGTCAAGACCAGGTCTGAGAAGTCCCTGGGTCCCCTCCTCCCGAGTCTGGGGTTCCCATGCTGATTGCACTTACCTTCTCTGTTAGGGTTGACTCCTTGTCTTCGCAATGACTCCCAGTAGGGTTGCAGGGAAAACCTCCGTTCTCTCCAGGGTACAAAATAGCAAATTAAGTCCTGTTGGCGATAAGGCAAAAGCTTTCTGAGGTGACAGAGGAAGCTAGAACGTCTTATTTCCAGCTTTCTGGTCCCAAATAACCAGACCTGGGGGGGTGGGGGGGGGCGAGCCTCACCTTGGCCAGGTGGCTCTGTTGGTTGGAGCGTCATCCAGTCTACCAAAAGACTGCGGGTTCAGTTTAGGGTGGGGCACAGACCTAGGTTGCAGGTTCCATCCCTGGTCAGGAGGGAATGGGTGGCAACCAGCCAATGTTTCTCTCTCATATTTCTCTCTCTCTCAGATCAATGAAAGCATATCCTCCGGCTCTTTGTGATTGCCTGAGCAGCCGCATTTTCGAAGAAGAATGGTCCGATGATGCCCCCAGCCCAAAATCCGCACCAAACGGTGACACGTTGTGGATGCATTTGTTTCTCAACAATCACTCATGGACTTTCTGAACCGCAAATGTGACAATTTTGTTGATTAACCAAGCCATCAAGATGAAAATGAGCCTCATCGAAATTCAGCCACATTTATGCAAAACGGTCATGGAAAATTTCAACAAAAGAGTGCGTATGTGCTAGCAAAGCCGTGGAGGCCATTTACTCGATATGCTATTCTCCATACATAACCCTATACTGTATACTTTATTAATATTAAAAAAGAAAAAAGTGAGCCTCACCCTGGCCAGGGAGCTCAGTTGGTTAGAGCATCATCCCAATACACCAAGGTTGCAGGTTGGATCCCCAGTCAGGGCAGATACAAGAACCAATCAATTATATATATATACTAGAGGCCCGATGCATGAAATTCATGCAAGGGGCTCGACCCTTGCAACCCCGGCGGTGGCTTCCTCGGCCCTTGCAGCCCTGGCTTCATCCAGAAGGCCATCCAGAAGGATGTCCAGAGGGTCGTTCAGCTGTCCGGTCTAATTAGCATATTACGCTTTTATTATTAGAGATCATCAATAAAATTGTATATGTATATTTTAAATGTATTTTTATTGATTTCAGAGAGGAAGGGAGAGGGAGAGAGAAAAATGTCAGTGATGAGAGAGAATCATTGATTGGCTGCCTCCTGCACACCCCCTACTGTGGACAGAGCATGCAAGCTGGACATGTGCCCTGAACAGGAATCAAACTGTGACCTCCTGGTTCATTGCTTGACACTGAACCACTGAGCCACACTGGCTGGGCAATAAAATTATACTTTTTTTAAAACAAAGGACCAACCGCCCTGACCGGTTTGGCTCAGCGGATAGAGCGTCGGCCTGCGGACTCAAGGGTCCCAGGTTCGATTCCGGTCAAGGGCATGTCCCTTGGTTGCGGGCACATCCCCAGTGGGGAGGGTGCAGGGGGCAGCCGATCGATGTTTCTCTCTCTAAAAATCAATATATATATATATATATATTTTTTTAAGTGAGCCTCACTAGGGGAAAGGTTAATGGAGAAGGGGTTACCACTGGTCTGGTCACATTAGGTGACTGAGCTACAGCATTCCTCTCCATCTCATTTCTCTTCTCTGTCCTCTGGCCAGATAGAAAGGAGGGGAGGTGGAGAGGACCTGCCCGCTGGCTTCGTCAGCAGTCAGAAATGTCTTGGTGACCTGCCTGTTTTAGTCCTAGCCTGTGACCCTGAACTCTGCTCTAGGGTCGTCTCCTTCTTGCTAGTTGATGGAATTGCTGATTCTCCTCCTATTAAGCTGCAGCGGGTTCTTGGGGAGGACTGGCCAGGTGCCGGAGTTATCTTTAGCTCGCCCACGCCGAAAATAAGACGGGGAGATCCAGCAGATGGAAGGAGCTCAGCAAAAGCTGGCCACGTCCTGACCTTTGTTCTCAGAACCATTTGGGCTCTTGCAGCTGGAGCAACACCCGCGTGAAGGACTCCTAGTGGACACCCTAATCCAAATTCCGTTTCATTCACGAGGAATTTGAGGCTTGAGACTAGACATAACTTTCCCAAGGACACGAAACGATGGAGTGGTGAAGCGAGGACCACGCACCAGGGCTCTGCCCAGCTGAGATGACAGCCCTTCCCCTTGGTGTAGTTCTTATCCAGCTTGGGCTTTAAGCCACCTTATCTCCCAGTCAAAGTTCAAGCAACAGCAAAAATGAATCGAGGAAGGTAATTGTCTTTTCCTCACCAAACCAAGGGGGTCCTGCCCATCTGACATCTGACCCTCCAATGTTCTCTGGTGTCCACTCCTTTTTTTAAAAAAAATATATTTTATTGATTTTTTTACAGAGAGGAAGGGAGAGAGATAGAGAGTTAGGAACATCGATCAGCTGCCTCCTGCACATCTCCCACTGGGGATGTGCCCGCATCCCAGGTACATGCCCTTGACCGGAATCGAACCTGGGAACTTTCAGTCCACAGGCCGACGCTCTATCCACTGAGCCAAACTGGTTTCGGCTGGTCTCCACTCCTGATCTTCTAAACTTCATGCTGGATCCAGGCCTCCCATCCAGCTCTCCCTCAGGCTACTCGAGACCCAGCAGGTACATTTGCAGACCCCACTCTCACGCTTCCCGCTCAAGGTGGGAGCGGACCAGGAGGCTGGTAAGAAATGGTGGGAAAAAATAGGACGCTTGCCAGAGAATCTACCCTGTCTGAGGCCAGTGCAGACCAGGCTGTGGGTATGGGAGCAACCTGTTCAACATCAGCCGGCCCTAGCAGGCACACCGTGCCCGGCTGAACAAGCACCACACAGTCCTCTCTACATGTTTACGAGGAGGCCTCAACCTCTAGCCTTCCTCTTGGTCCTCCAGAGGAATAGCAGCCCTGACTGTTTACTGGGCCTTAGCAACCGCAGCCCGCCGGACAGAGCCTGTGGAAAGTAGGGGAGAGGTCAATGGAAACAGACGAGCTCATGCCTGGAACTGCCCCGGCATCTGGGGAAGCTGCCGGGTCCCATGCCTCTGGCTTTGTTCGGCAAGGTCACCTGCCAGCAGAGCCAGGAAGCCAGACAGGGACAAGTCCAAGAATGGTCTGATTTTCCTGGTACTTTGTCTTTGAGGCGAGACATCTGACCCCAAGTGGACACTCTAACCTTTGTCCCCCTTTCCCCCGTTTCAGGGGCAGAGGATGTGTGTGCATAGAGGTGTGTGTACAGGGGGAGGGAGGGATAGGGGGGCCGGGATGTGTTCCTCCTCTACTGTCTTCTGTCTAGAATCTTCTTTGCTCCCATTCTTGAAGTTCCCAGGCTGGCATTGGTGAAGTATAGGGCGTTGGCTATAACACCAACAAAGACACAGATATGGCTGGCCAGAACATTCCAAACCCTGAGATATAATCAATACCTGTGTGATTTTTTGCCTATATAATCCTGGAACTGTGACCATCTTACTGCTATGAGATTTGGGAATGGCCCCTCATAGTCCCAGATTGCAATAAATGTGATTCTTTAATTTGATTTCTTGAGGCGTCTTTTGATTCTGTTTCTTGCAGATTTCTCCCTAGTCATCTCACAGGCTATAGTGTGACTGGGAAACCCAGGGGCGGGTCCTCTCCCTACCCCGACTCCACTTACAACACCTCACAGAGCTAGAAAAAGAACACATCAATCATCACAAATTGCTCAATACTGGAATGTTCTGTTTCTATTCCAGTCTCCTTCTCTGTTCTCTTGGCTGCTTCTACTGTAACACCTACTACTGCATCCATATGGGGCTTTTAAGGGCCTTCCCTCAATGAAGTCACAGGCCCTATTCATTCTTTGCAACGGGATCAGAAAGATCTAATATAAGGTTGCCACTCTCTGTCACTTGATGCTGCAGGAAATTCAGTGTGCCAGCCTGAATGAGGTTGGGAATTTCTTTCTTATTTTGATTGATTGATTTGAGAGGAAGAGCGAGAGAGAGAGAGAAGCATGGATTTGTTGTTCCACTTATTTGTGCATTCCTTGGTTGATTCTTATATGTGCCCTGACTGGGGATCGAACCCACAACCTTGGCAGAGCAGGGGCGATGTTCTAACCAACTGAGCTATCTGCCAGGGAGGGGATTTCCTGAAGGTTCTCCTGCATCCCATCTTATGGCTTTCAGATGTGCAGTCCGGTTGCTATCTGTGCTTGCCTCCTGATGCAGTCCTTATTCCGCACACGCAGCTAGCCTGTGACTGCTGCATGTCAAGTGGCTGGAACCAATCAGCTCACCGAGGGCCTTCTCAGAGCCAATCAGAGCCGAGGGAAGTGACCTCACCCCAGGGAGAGCTGTGTAGGCGAGGAAGCATCTCTCAGAGCTGAGTGTCCCTAAGTCACTCCACTCCACCCCACCCCACTTAGTTCCTGTAAAGCAACACCACCTCCCCTCTCCCTCCCAAAGAAGGAAGTGAGAAGGGCTAACTACATTCCACATAGGAAAAACAAAACAACTGCAACTTAGCCACACAGCGGCTTCTAGAAGCAGAGAACAGAATATTCAGTGGGCTTCACCTACACAAACGATTCCCAGGGGTGTCTCCGGAGCCTGGAAGCGGGTGAGTGTGCTGAAGAAGACTCAGCACCTCCCCCGTCTTCCCTCTCCACACCTGGCTTTCTGGACTCTCCCCACAAAAATAGCTGCAATCATTCTCTGTAAACAAGGACGAGCTCAAGGCCAAGTGTGGGAAAGAGAGGGCCTGCGCCCTGTGAGCACATGAGGACAGGCACAATCCCGTCCCGTGGCCGGAGGCTCAGGCACCAGCTGATCTTCGGGGCCAGCGCTGTTCTTCTCCGCTGCTCTGCACAGCCCCTCAGATGAGCTTCTCGAATGTTCCTGGCAAGGCTAGACTGAGAGCACGTGTCCCACCATTGGGGCGGGCAGGAAGGGAAAAGAACAGGAAGGCTCTGACCCCCGGGTGTCCCACTGGACTCTGACAGGGAGGGAGAGAATGGCTCAGCGAGGCACCCTCTTCGTTCCTCCAGCCCTCTCCCACCAGGCCTCACCCTGAACAAAAAGACAGATTAAAAAAAAAGTTTTTATTTAAAAATATAAAACTGGCCTTACTCCTCCTAACTGCTCCCACCCCCAATCCTCTCCACCAAGAACTATAAAAAGTGGGTGAGGGCATGTGTACAGCTGTCTCAGGTCTAACAGTTCCAGTTCTTCTTTCGACCCTCCTTTCTCCCTTTCATACAAGCAGACATGGGTCCCCTGCCCTTTCGCCAAGATCTCAGAAGTGACACAGGGCAGAGGCAGGGGAAGGGTAGGAAAGAGAGCTGTCGGTCACCATTCTCCATTTCCGTCTCCACAGACCAAACAGGTTATCTCAGTGGTTCTCAACCTTCTGGCCCTTTAAATACAGTTCCTCCTGTTGTGACCCAACCATCAAATTATTTTCATGGCTACTTCATAACTGTCATGTTGCTACTCTGATGAATCGTCATGTAAATATCTGATATGCAGGATGGTCTTAGGCGACCCCTGTGAAAGGGTCGTTCGACCGCCAAAGGGGTCGCGACCCACAGGTTGAGAACGGCTGGGTTATCTGGACACTGAGCGGAAGATCTCCTCGTCCACAAAACCAAGTAATAGGCACAGTGCCTCTCTGTGTCCTACATCAGAAAGGTACGAAGGTCCAGGGTGCTGTTTAGGGTCCTTAGTCAGTAGATAGCTTCATCCATATTGTCATCACTGTCAACCCCAAAGTCCTCTCCATTGTC
>NW_006291020.1:342234-352128 GCF_000327345.1 Myotis davidii
TTCAGTGCACAGGTCAGCGCCCAACCAACTGAGCCACACCGGCTAGGGCCTTCTCCGGGGTCTTACGTGAAGATGAATAGGAAGACAAACTCAGACTCAGCCCACAGAAGGGAAAAAGTGAGGCACACATGGGCCGAAAAGGAGGGCATGGACCTGGGGCTCAGGTGGTCTCCATGCACATTTCCTCCTACCTCTAGTTTCTGTATCGTTTCCTCTTTATCTTCTGTGGTCTTGGGGGGTCTCTTGGGAAGTAGAATGGTGGTCCCTGGTGAAAAGATCAAAAATTGAACCATTAGCCTGGCGGGTGTGGCTCAGTGGTTGAATGGCAACCTATAAACCAGGAGGTCACAGTTCAATTCTTGGTTAGGGCACATGCCCGGGATGCAGGTTCAATCCCTAGTAGGGGGCATGCAGGAGGCAGATGAGTGATGCATCTCCCTCATTATTGATGTTTCTATCATTCTCTTCCTCTATGAAATCAATAAAAATATATATGTATAGTTTTAAAAGTGAACCATCGGAGAGCAAACTTCCAACATTTCTACCACCTTCCTGCAAAGACCATGTCACTCTACTGCCCTCGTGTGGTCACCAAGGTGTCCAGCAACAACACTGGGTGCTTGGAGTAGGGGTAGGAGTAGGAGGGCAAGAGGAGAGCTCTTTTCCCTCTTTTTCCAGACACACTCACTCTCCTTCTGTAGCTTCCGCACTCGGATCCTTAGCTCCCGGGGTAGACGTCGCCAATCTGGGAATAGTGGGAAAGCAGAAGTCAGTCCGACCCTGCCTGGGGTGAGGGGGACTTCTGTGAATGATGGCTGGTTCTAGAGATAAGGGTTGGGATGAAGGTGAGGAAGGAACGGTTGGGTCAAAGTTGCTTGGAACGAAACTGTGGCTTGGATGCCTCCAGGGGAGTGAGGGCTAGTTACCAGGTTTTTAGGTGGAACCTGAGAGCGTTTACTAGTATACGGAAGGGTCCAGTTTGTAAATACTGAGGAGGTGGCAGGGGGGACAGAAGAGGGTGGATGGGGTGGCGGCCAGTGTGGAGGCATTTGCAAGAAGGGCAGTCAATGGAAGGACCCATCACCTACCAGGGTTCCAGTCGATGGCACTGTCAATCGGCCCTGACATCTGATATTTGTCTGAGTAACGCTCCACATCTGAGGGGTCAGAGGCCAAGGGTCAAAGTTTTATCCTCCCCGAGGCCTAGACCAGGGTTGTTCCTCAGGGCCCAGCCCTGTCAGTACTTAGGAATTGTCTGTTCCCTCAGCCCACACCCAGAGCCCAGGGGTCAGCTTCAGTGAGGACCTTCAACAGTCTGTAACCTGTCCCTTTCCACCTAAAAGTATGATTTTTTTTGTTATCTCCCTTAACCCAAAGGCATGAGTCTATCAAGAGGTAGTGATACAGTAAAAAGTACACTGGGGCCCTAACCGGTGGCTCAGTGGATAGAGCGTCGGCCTGCGGACTCAAGGGTCCCAGGTTCGATTCCAGTCAAGGGCATGTACCTTGGTTGTGGGCACATCCCCAGTAGGGGGTGTGCAGGAGGCAGCTGATTGAAGTTTCTAACTCTCTATTCCTCTCTGTAAAAGATCAATAAAATATATATATTTTAAAAGTGTACTGGAGACAAGGAACCAGGGCTCCCATATTCCCTTGGCTCCTTGTTCATGGGACTAACCTCCACAAGCCTTTCCGCTCCCTGGGAACCTTTCCACTTCTAGGGAACACACTGTACTTCCACAGCAGTTAATAAATACCCACTATCCCAGGCCTCCCATGTGCACCCCTCCTCCAGTCCCTCTTGGTGTCCCCGACTTCTCCACGATACACCAACCAGAAAGGTAACCCTTTAGTTAGCAGGGTACCTCCGAGGCCTAACACCAGCCCCCCTTCTGATTGGTTGGTGCCTATACTATCCAGATGGTTAAAAATTATAATACATCCCCCCCTTTATACGGGTGCAATACTTCACCGCCTGCTGTCCCAAGACTATTGCAAAACACAAAACCAATCGGGGACACTGTCAAGTGTTTCGAATTCAGGGGTGATTATTATGATCTCCCCACTGAGATGGTGAGCGTCCTGGCATCGCTGGCCCCCAGTAGGCACTGCCCCGGGAGGCACGAAGGACGGGATACTAGCACCCGACTGACCTCTCTTGGGGACCGCTGGCCGGATGAAGTAGGGGAGCTGCCTCATGGCCCCTCGCAGCTCCTGCTTCAGCGCCAGGACATACTCCCCTTCCTCTCCTGAGGGCAGAGGCACAGGGCGGAACTCCAGGGGCTAAGGAGACAGGGGTGGTGGTCAGTCCGGGGAGAAAATGCTGGAGCACAAATCCAGGGGGGTGTCTCCCCCCAGCTCAATCCCATGCTCCTGCTGAGCAAAGGGCCAGATGAGAAAAGGGGAGCAGCACAGGATGGTGGAAGTTGGGGAGCCAGGGCTCTGAGAAGTCAGGTAGACACTTCCTGGCCTGGAGAACATCTGTGGGAGCTGGGTGCACAGGGACAGGGAGGACCAAGGAAAGGTTGGTTCCATGACGGCCCAGGAGACTCCCAGCTCACATACAGGCAGCCAGGGGCACCGGGGAGGCCTGGGCAGGGAGGGCAGACACTCACGGGGAAGAGTGGTGAAGGCTGCAGGGTGGGTGGGGGCAGAGCATCCCCCTTCCCAATGCCCACAGCCTCCATGTTGAAGGTCAACTGGCCACGGCCCCGACCCCGGCCCCGGCTGGCCATGGTGGAAGCGGCCTGGGTAGTCAGAGATCCGATGAGAAACACCTGATGAAGATAAAAACAAGAGAAACAGCGTAGGAGAAGGGGTAGGAAACCAGGGAGGTATACGACACGCAATCTTTTTCCCTGGGAACCTGAAAAGCCAGTGTAATTCAACAGGTTTCGAATGAGAAGGCACAGCCAGGCAGGGTATTTCTGGAAATATAAACACGGATGAGACGTGGTCTCAACCAGACAGATAACTGCAATATAGTGTAACTGTAGCCCAAAGGGGAAAGTGATTAGAGCCTTGGATAAAACTCCCTTGCACCCCTCAGATAACCTGATGTTTATCACCATCTGCAGAGCTACCTATGACCTTTTCATTCTTTCTCTCCCTGGCTTTCCGAACCCAACCAAGCCCCACTTCAATCCAATGCAGTGCATTCCAACAACACGTTTATTCAGAATGTGCCATGAGAAAAGTAATACGACAGGCACTGTGGGGGCACGGGGATAAGTCATCAGTCTCTGTCAGTGGCGGGCGTGTGGGGGCGGGGAGGGCAGAGAGGAGAACCGTTACAATCAAATTGATCTTTAAGACACCACCTGGGAGCACAGAACTTAGAATTGGAAGCACCCACGTGCAGTACTCCACTCGGTAAGCTGTGAGTCATTCTGCGTCTGGGGGTATTTTCCTAAAGAGGGTGTCCATTCTCCCCCATGGCGGCCCATCCCGCGGGGATTGATGGTGATGAATCGAAAGCTCCTCTTGCTACTGAACTGAGCTCTGCCTCTTTCATCATCAGGCTTTCGGGGACTCAGACGCAGCTAGCATGGGGGATAAAGTCACCAAGTGAAAATGAAACTTGCCCGGCCCGGCGTGGTTCAGAGGCTGAGCGCTGACACATGCCCAGGTTGTGGGCTGGATCCCCATTGTGGGCCGTGCAGGAGGCAGCCGATGAATGATTCTCTCTCATCGCTGATGTGTCTATCTCGCTCTCTCTCTCCCCTCCTCTCTGAAATCAATAAAAATATATTTTTAAAAAAATGAAACTTGAGCCCTGACTGGTTTGGCTCAGTGGCTAGAGCGTCAGCCTGCGGACTCAAAGGTCCCAGGTTCGATTCCGGTCAAGGGCATGTACCTTGGTTGCGGGCACATCCCCAGTAGGGGGTGTGCAAGAGGCAGCTGATCGATGTTTCTCTCTCATTGATGTTTCTAACTCTCTATCCCTCTCCCTTCCTCTCTGTACAAAATCAATAAAATATATTTTTTATAAAAATGATACCCCAGTAGCAAGGAACATATCTAGCACCCAGATCTTGGTTTCTAATACTATTTTCTAATAAACGGAACCAAGGCTTCTTGAAGAAATGGCTAATTCTAGGATGGGGGCAGGAAACATACACCATGAGCCTGAAGTACCTTCTAGCGCCAGTAAGTACTAAGACAACAACAGCAAACAAACAAAACACCACCACACATTGATGGGGCTACGTCAACGGAGCATATGCGTCAAGTGAAAGAGCTCCCAATGGCCAAAGCCGGAACAATTTAAACAATAACATAGAATAATATTGGATTATTACCCCGAAGCATAAACTAAATACCCAGGAGTTCACACTAGTATAAATAAATGACTGATTAAATCAATTCACGGGGGAGAAAAAACATCTCTCATTCAGAATTCCAAATCCACTGTGTAGACTCCCCTAAAGACAGAGGGTAGAACTCCCCTCTCCTTAAGTGTTGGCTGTGTATGGGGAATTTTGTCCAAAACGTATAGTTTTTGAAAGGGTAGGGTAGTAACTTTACAATGGAGAAACTGCACGAACACTAACTACTTCAGTCAGGTGACCAAAGTCAATAGCAACAATCTTAAATCATGTCGTGAATTCGTACTCTTAATATTGAAGTGATGTGGCACTTACCACTTTACCTCTGTGACCCCCCGCCCCCCAAATCCACAACCCCAGTCTACTCAGGAGAAAAACATCGGGCAAATTCCAGCAGAAGAGCATCCTACGGGCCTGACCGGTACTCTCTAACACTGCCAGTCACCCAAAACAAGGGAGGTCCACCCTTCCATTGTAACAGGGGAGAGCAGTCCTAGTGGTAAGCAGTATTCTTAAAAATAAAGAACACCATCCCTTTTGTCTTCTGATCATAGAATATACATTTATTCCTGAAAACTTGGAAACACATAAAGGTATAAAGAAAAAAAATACTTATTATTTCATGATGACCACCATCTAGTAAGAACCATTATTAATATTTTAACATGTTTCCTTTTAATTTCATTTCCATGTGTATAAATATATGTACGTGTATACACACACACACACACACACACACCCCACACACACACACACAATAGGACCATGACAACTAAATGTAATGTTGTATACTGGATGGAATCCCAGAACAGAAAAAGAGCAACAGGTAAAACTAAGGAAGTGTGACACAAGTGTGACTTTAAATCATTACAATGTATCAATATGGTTTCATAACTGTAACTTAGGTACCATACTAATATATGACGCTAATAATACGGGAAACTGTTCCAGGGCATAGAGAAACTTTCCGTACTATCTCACTATTTCAATACTTATTATAATACTTTACCACTTATTAAAAGTGGTAAAGTGGTAAGTGCCATTTCATCACTTCAATATTAAGGGTACGAATTCATGACCGCCATCTAGTAATAACCATTATTAATATTTTAACATGTATCCTTTTAATTTCATTTCCATGTATACAAATACATGTACGTGTATACACATACACACACACACACACACACACACACACATACACACAATAGGACCATGACAATTAAATGTAATGTAGTATACTGGATGGAATCCCAGAACAGAAAAAGAGCAACAGGTAAAACTAAGGAAGTGTGACACAAGTGTGATTTTAAATAATTACAATGTATCAAAATGGTTTCATAACTGTAACTTATGTACCATACTAATATATGGTGCTAATAATATGGGAAACTGCTCCAGGGCATAGAGAAACTTTCCGTACTATCTCTCCAGTTTTTCTGTAAATCTAAAATTGTTTCAAAAAATAAAATCTATTTTAAAAAACCTTGAGTAGCACTTTAAATGCAGTTTCTCAGACCTTCCTTGCTTTTACGACCTTGGCCATTTTGAAGAGAACTGGTCAGGTATATGATAGGATGCTCTGCTGCTAGAATTTGTCTCATGTTTTCCTCCTGATTAGACTGGGGCTCAGGGCTTGGGGGAGGAGAATCCCAGAGGTAAAGTACCATTGCATCACGTCATATTAAGGTACATAGTAACACCTTGTTAGAGAACAATAAGAAATAATACAGTACATAATTAAGATCTCTTAAATGATTCATAATGTCATTGTTCCCACAGTCCAGAGAAGGGAGAAAACTAGGAGATCTGGGATGGTGAGGGGAGGATTTATAAATAACAAAGTCTCAAGTTTGGAAGAGCACTTAGAAGTCATGCATTCATTCGTGTAACAAATATTTATTGAGCATCTACTACATGCCAGATATAATGCTAGATAATGGGGATCATAGTGAATCATCTAGACTTGCATCCTTCCTCTACAGTTATGAAGTAGCAACGAAAATAATTTTATGGTTGGGTCACAACATGAGGAACTGTATTTAAAGGGCCAAAAGGTTGAGAACCACTGCTCTAGACAAAAAAAAATATATGGCTAAATAAAGGGCATTTTACAAAAGATTAGTTATTTAAAAATATTTTTAAATAGTTATAAAGTAATCTATGTTGCAAACATACACACACATTTATGAAAAAAATGTTCTTAAAGGATATACATTAATTTAAGGTGTGTTTTGGGGGAGGCAGTTATTTGTAATTTAAGGTTTTCTTCTATACAATTTTTATAATGAGAAAAAAATGTTGATTTAAATTTAAAAATATATACTAACAATTGTAGATGAGACTAGTAACATGCAGCAGGAAGGAGAGGGTAAAAGAATATGTGTCTGAGAAACTTGGAAAGTTTCAAGTCCAACTACCTCGAGAAAATGTGAAGCAAAAGCTGGCTGTTAGATAACAGATTGCATGGTGATCTGATTGACAGAGCGTATGAGGGAAGAGAGGAGGACTGGTGGACCCTGGAGTAAGGATCCATCACCATGTCGTCGGGCCCTTTCAGGGAAAGAACACTCCCACTGCTGGCTCCTGTCTCTTTCCACTTGGCAGACAATGGAGAGGGGAGCTGGGCTTTTGTTTGTTTGTTTGTTTTTAATATATTTTTATTGACTTCAGAGAGGAAGGGAGAGGAAGGGAGAGGAAGGGAGAGATGGAAACATCAATGATGAGAGCGAATCATTGATCAGCTGCTTCCTGCATGTCCCCTACTAGAGGATCGAGCCTACAACCTGGGCATGTGCCCTTGACTGGAATAGAACCCAGAACCCTTCAGTCCACTGGCCGATGCTCTATCCACTAAGCCAAACTGGCTAAGGCTGGGGGAGGGGGAGTACAGGGGGGAGCTATTTTGACTGCAAATCAGCCAGGAGTCAGGAAGAGGCCATGCGTTTGAGGTTAGACAAATCTAATTCCATTTCCACATACGTATCAAGTGGCTCCCAACAAAGTGGGGTAAAATAAGACAAAATTTTATCTGATTCAGGCAATAAACGAAACCATTCATCTCTAACCCGCTCAGCTCTGTAATTACAACGAGTCTCTTATACTTAAGATTGTGGTTGTTGCTCAATTCTTGACAGTAAAGTCTCTTATAACTGGTTCCAAACTACTCTTCTTTAATATCAACCGTCCCCAGTGTTCCCCCCTGCATTCTCCCTCCCGTAAAACAACAACATCCCATACACATTATGCTCATCCCCATTATGTATAACTGTGTGTTACGGAACAAGTTACTGAGAACAAGTTGCAACAAAACATACAGAAAAACAGTTACATGGAATTTAAGGAAGTTACATGCATGTAGTGGTTAAGAACATGGATTTAATCCCAGTTCTGTCATTTCTTAGCTATATAACTTCCAGCTATTTTAAAAATATCTCTAAAACTGTTTCCTTTGCCTGGCTGTTTTGGCTCAGTGGATAGAGAGTCGGCCTGCAGACTGAAGGGTCCCAGGTTCGATTCCGGTCAAGGGCATGTACCTTGGTTGCGGGCACATACCCAGTGGGGGGTGTGCAGGAGGCAGCTGATGGATGTTTCTCTCTCATCGATGTTTCTAGCTCTCTATCCCTCACCCTTCCTCTCTGTAAAAAAATCAATAAAATATATATTTTTTAAAAAATTGTTTCCTTCATCCTTAAAAGGGTTTTAATAAAAACAAAATCATCTTCATTCACTTAACAAATATTTACTGCGTGCTTACTACGTGCCAGGCGCTGTTCTAAGAGATCCAGGGACTGAGGCCTAGAGCACTCTAAGGCTTAGGCTTTCCTATATTTGTAGTGAAAAAATCACCCCAAAAGAATAAACATGCAAAAGCCATGGACAGACAATTGACAAAAGTCTGACCAATAAAAGACTCTACCTGTCAAACTGACAAAGATTTAAATAATAATCAGGCTGTCATGAATTTTGTTGAGATGGACACTCTCATAATTCACTAGAACACAATTGTCCCTGACCAGGAATCGAACCAGCCACCTCTGGTGTAGGGGAGGACCCTCTAACTTGCCATACAGGCCAGGGTTCAACAGCCTTTTCTAATGTTCATACCCTTAATCCACTAATCCTATTAAAACTTTTAACCTAAAGAAATCATCAGATATGTAGTCAGAGATATAAGTTCAAGGATGTTCATCAAAGAGCTATTCATAGTAACAAAAATCCTGAAATAACTTAAATGGTCCAACAAAAAAATGATCAAAAAAATTCAAAATATTCATTTTAGACCATTACGTAGCCATAAAAATGACTTTTAAAAAATATTATTTTTATTGATCTCAGAGAGGAAGAAAGAGGGGGAGAGAGAGAGAGATAGAAACATCAATGATGTGAGAGAATCATTTATCAGCTGCCTCCTGCACACCCCACACTGGGGATAGAGCCCGCAACCTAGACATATGCCTTGACCAGAAATTGAATCCTGCCCTTCTGTTTCATAGGTTGACACTCAACCACTGAACCCACCAGCTGGGCCATAAAAATGGCTTTAAATAATATTTAAAAGAAAAAAAATTCACAAAATAATGTAAACTAAGGGGGAACATAATAAAAATTGCATTTATTGTATGACCCTATTTATGCAATACACACACATATATATGTATACATGCAGAAAGAAATAGAAAGGATACATATTAAAATATAATAATGGCTATCACTACATCATGGTCATGATATAATAGGTATTTTTCTTTATACCTTTATGTGTTTCCAAATTTTCTAGAATAAATGTATATTACTTCTGTAATCAGAAAACAAAAGGTAAGGTGTTCTTTATTTTTAAGAATGCTACCACTAGCACTGCTCTCGCCTTTCACAATGGAAGTGTGGGATGCAGTGTGTCTAGCTATATATTTGTTTAGAATATTTGTTGGATATCAATTGAAGAACAAATATCCAAAAATGGAATGACTGGAAAGTGAGATAGGGTCATTTTACTAAAGACGATTAAATAGAAGCTGGATAACCATTTACTTAATATGGTTTACCCGAGGAAGAATGCATGTCTAGAGTAGAGGATTCATTATGATCCCCCTTGTCTAGCACTGTCTGGCATATTGATTTATGCTCAATAAATATTTGTTGAATGAATGAATGAATGAGTGAACACAAGATATCTAAGCTTTCTTCCAAACTTGAGACTTTGTGATTCATAAAATGCGCCCCCCTCCCCCCAACTATCCCAGTCTTCTTAGCTTTCTCCCTTCTCTGAACTGTGGTAGCAACTATAAAATGAACCACTACTTTTAAGAGCCCTTAATTATATACTGTATTGTACTGTATGTTGTCTTTTATGAATTGTTCCCTAACCACATTAGGAGTTTAAATTCTGAATCCCCAATCAATTCCATTCAATCAACCTTCATTGGGCAATGTGTAGTAAGTATTAGAACCTGCCCTACAGAACCTTATATTCTGAGAAGACTAGAAACATTAAAGCGAAAGGGTGCCCTAAGTACTCTAATAGAGGTACACATAAAATGCTAGCGTCAGACTGGGAAACAACTCA
>NW_006291020.1:352402-353071 GCF_000327345.1 Myotis davidii
GAGCGGCGGGGAGGCCCGCCCCCTGGCGGCCGAGGAGGCGGAGGGCGGAGCCAGGCGGAACCGGGCGTGGGAGCCACTAGCGGAGGGAGACGGGGCTGCAGAATGAGCCAGGCTCCATTATTTCCCATCTCGTCTCAGATGGAGGAGCCGCAGCCGGCCCAGCGAGAGTTCACGAGGGGGCCTGACGCCCAGGTCTCACCAGCGGGCTCTGCGGGGGCCCCCACAGAGAAATGAGCCCCTAGGGGGGCGGCTCGTTAGAGATGAGTCTTTGCGTGACGGCCTCACGCTTGGCCTCTGCTCCATGACTCCAGCCTTCCCTTCCACCCTACACTGCTTCCCCGCAGCACCACCAGTGAATACTGCTCTTATAAAAAATGTTTCTTTCCACAGGTTGGTAATTACCAGGCGTGGAGGGGGATAGGGAAAGGTAGGAGAGGGTAAAGGGAAGAAATGGTGATGGAAGGAAACTTGACTTGGGGTGGTGAACACATGATACAATATACAGATGATGTATTATAGAATTGTACCCCGGAAACTTGTATAAGTGTATTATTCAATGTCATTGCAATATATTCAATTAAAAATTAATTAAAGATGGTTAAAATAAAATAAAGAAATAAAAAAGAAAGAAAAAAAATGTTTCTTTCCGTGGGTTGCTGCCATGTCTGA
>NW_006291020.1:353187-357044 GCF_000327345.1 Myotis davidii
AGCAAGCAAGCAAACACACACACACACACACACACACACACACACACACACACACCCCTTAGCTGCCTTATCTTCTTCACACTAAAGGACGATCTTAAAAAATAAAGGTGAGGGAGAAAGGAGAAGGTTAAGGGGGGCTTGGAGTGGTGAACACATGATACAATATACAAATGATGTATTATAGAATTGTACCCCGGAAACTTGTATAAATGTATTGTTCAATGTCATTGCACTATATTCAATTAAAAATTAATTAAAGATGGTTAAAATAAAATAAATAAATAAAAAAGAAAGAAAGAAAAATGTTTCTTTCCATGGGTTGCTGCCATATCTGAAAGAAGATGGGGAGAGGGTTGGGGGGGAGGAAGGTTAGGAATCAGAGAATTAGAGTTAGGGGGCAGGGCAGGAGCCAGTGTTTCCTGCACTTTCCATTGCCTTCCACCTCCTCTTCACCCTTGGTAAGGGCACCTGGTGGGAATGTTACAGAAGACCGGAGAAGAACCAAGCAACGCTCAGAGAGATGGAGTTACATTGATGATGATGATGATGATGATGCACGGCCCAGAGGAAAAAATGTCTCTAGAATTCTGGGCCAAGTCACAAAGGAAATTTCCTGTATTTATACCTTTTTACCCTCTTTGTCTCCCAAATATGGGTTTTTTCCGATCCCCTTTGCACAGTTCTATGTGCTGGGCCTTTGAGACCTGAAAGAAGATGGGGAGAGGTTTTGGGGGGAGGAAGGTTAGGAATCAGAGAACTAGAATTAGGGGGCAGGGCAGGAGCCAGTGTTTCCTGCACTTTCCATTGCCTTCCAGCTCCTCTTCGCCCTTGGTAAGGGCACCTGGTGGGAATGTTACAGAAGACCGGAGAAGAACCAAGCAACACTCAGAGAGATGGCGTTACATTGATGATGATGTGATGATGATGATGATGATGCACGGCCCAGAGAAAAAAATGTCTCTAGAATTCTGGGCCAAGTCACAAAGGAAATTTCCTGTATTTATACCTTTTTACCCTCTTTGTCTCCCAAAGATGGGGTTTCTCCCGTCCTCTTTGCACAGTTCTATGTGCTGGGCCTTTGAGACCTCAACCAAAGGCTTGGCCTGGCGCCAGCACAGATAACTTCGTCTGGGGAAGGTTTATGGCCTCTCTGGAACAGGGAGTCATCTTTTTTCCTCATTATTTAAGCCAGCAAGCATTTACAGAGGCCAAAAGAGCAGGGTTAAAATTTCAAATCGCAGTTTTTATATAAGATGGGTGCTTCAGGAAGAGGAGTCTTACGTACACACACACACACACACACACACACACACACACACGGCCCAGAAACTGAGGGAAGAGCTCAGAGGGGTGATAAAATATAGGAGTCAAGAACCTCTGAGGTGTCAGAGCAGTGGCCTGGGAGCAACGCCTCTGGGCTTGGAAGGCTGCAGGGTGGTGGCAAGTACGCTGTCTTTGGGATAAGACAGAAACAGAGCTGTGAGGCTTTGGAGAACTCTCTTAACTTTACTAAGTCCCTGTTTCTTTTTTTAAAAAAATATTTTATTGATTTTTTACAGAGAGGAAGGAGAGGGACAGAGTGTTAGAAACATCGATGAGAGAGAAACATCAATCAGCTGCCTCCTGCACACCTCCCACTGGGGATGTGCCCACAACCAAGGTACATACCCCTGACTGGAATCGAACCCAGAACCCTTCAGTCCGCAGGCCGATGCTCTATCTGCTGAGCCAAACCAGTTAGGGCCTAAGTCCCTGTTTCTTATAAATTGAAGATAATTCCTTCTTTGTAGTGTTGTTGTGAGGACGGGAGATACGTATGTAAAGTACTTGGCACATAGCTGGTGTCCAATAAGTGGTAGCTGGTAAAAATGGGCGGCTTCCCTGCAGTATTTCTCTCCCCCCTCCCCCTTTATTTTTAGGATCTTGTGTCCGGTGGCCTCCGGCCTCTGAATTATCTCAGGTGAGTTTTCCAAATCCTTGGGGAATTTTTCCTCACCCCCACCCCCACTTCCTCTGAAGCCTTCCAGCAGGACACAAACTCATTCCTAAAATATGCAGATGGAAGCTATGGTAACCATGGAGACAGGGCAGGTGGCAAGGAGAGGCAGAGGCAGTGAGAGAAACCAATTGCGACCACAGGGGAGCGAGACTTGAGGAGCGATTTGGACCGAGACTTCCACGCAAGATGAAAAAAATAACCTAAGCAAGACGAGTAAAGAGGTGCCAGGAGAGAGGATGTGGCACAAGGTTCGCTCTTGTCTCCGCGCACCCTCGCCCGCAAGAATATGGGGAGGAGGCATCCGGGAATGCCCCTGGCCTTTCCTAAAGACGACCCAAGGTCCCCGCCCTCCTCATACTTATTTAAGAGGCCCGTGCAGGGAGCTGCGGTCCAAGTTCATCTGCGCTGTGTGCTTAAAGAGGTGCCAGGAGAGAGGATGTGGCACAAGGTTCGCTCTTGTCTCCGCGCACCCTCGCCCGCAAGAATATGGGGAGGAGGCATCCGGGAATGCCCCTGGCCTTTCCTAAAGACGACCCAAGGTCCCCGCCCTCCTCATACTTATTTAAGAGGCCCGTGCAGGGAGCTGCGGTCCAAGTTCATCTGCGCTGTGTGCTCTGTTCGCTCTCCGCACAGCATGGACTCCGGCTGCGGATCCCCACCGCCGCCCTCCACCCCTCCGCACAGGGCGCCCCGTGCCCCGCGGTAGGTAGGTCAGGTCTGGCGCACAAGCGCACAGGAGCACACCGAGCGAGCGAGAAGGGGGGTCTGCAGAAGCTCAAGAACGAATTTAGTTGGTGTCGGTCTGGGTGGCAGAGGAATCTTCTAAGAATCCTTTAGGTTTGTTGGGACCGAAGGGCGGTCGGCTAAGCCAGGAAAATCGGGGTTGGAGCTCCAGGTTTAGGGGTGTGTGTGTGCATGGGTGGGGGAACGGTTTGGTGCCCGACGCCCCCACCCGCGGAGACGAGGCTATAAATAGCAAGGCAGAGCTCCGCCTTTCGCACCCCCCGCCCCCCCAGCCTCTCTCCTCCCCAGCCGGCGCTGTGCCCGGGGCGCACCGGGAGGAGGGACCAGCATCCGATGCCCGGGCGCAGATACTGACACCAAGGGAATCCAGATGCCCCCCCACGCCATGTGGGCCCCCGGGAACCCGGGCCCACCACCCCGGCTGCCTGGCGGTCCCGGCCTCGGTTCTGGCCGGGCGGAGATTCTGCAGACATTCAGGTATCTATTTGGGCGCAAAGCCTGGGAGGGGAAAGAGCAAGGAGTGATGGGGACCAGAGCAGGGGCAAAAGAAACCCCCATTCTCCCCCACCCGTTTTAGGTCCCCAATGCCAGCTGCTTCCCTCCCCCCACTCAATTTATGGGGCGGTGGCAACCTCGACGAGGTTAGGAACGGGAATGTGTGTGTGAATGTATGGGTGCATGTGCGTGGGTGGGTGGCATTCAGCATCTGAGAGAGGGGGATTCCAAGTGCAGATGAGAAAAGGGGGGTGCTGGAAAGGTCTGAGGAGCCAGGGGGTGCGGGTAGGGGGGGTACCTCTGAGCGTGCACGTACGCATTTGCACGCGCGCTGGTCTTTAATGCGGGTGCACCCTTCCCACCTTCTCAGGCATGCTCTGGGGGGAGGTGGCGGCTCCAGGCATGGGTTAGAGGCAGGGCTGTGTGCCGCGCAGTGGAGAGCTCTTCCACCCCCCGCCGGGTCCTTCCGCCGGTGCCTCAGTTTCCCTGCCTGGATCCATCAGTCAGATGTACCTCTTTCTTGCAGGGATTGGCTTCGCCACTGAGCCCTCAGGCCTCTTCCAGCCATCACCCCCACACCCCTAGCCTTCCCGGGCAGGCCCCGGCCCCGGCTCCATCC
>NW_006291020.1:358241-360397 GCF_000327345.1 Myotis davidii
CCAGGCTCTCCGAGGACCAAGCGCAAGTTGGTGAGGCGCCACTCGATGCAGAACGAGCAGATCCGCCTGCTCGGGGGCTTCCAGGGTCTAGGCGGGGCTGGGGAGCCGGGGCGCTGAGAGGAGGGACTGGAGCCAGGGTGGGATCAGGACCTTGACGGACAGAGGGAGAGCCAGCTCACACACACACACACACACACACACACACACACACACACACACCGGGCAGGGGGGTCTTCTGCATGTGCCCCTGGGCATGGTGCGCGCACACATGGGCAAGCGTGTCCACACGCACAGTTACTCTTATTCGCAGGGAAGGGTACGTCCTCCTTACTGGGCTTACAGACACGTGCATTCATGCCCTGGTTACTTCACAGGCTTATGAGAATTACCCACAAGCAAGGCACACAGGCCCCTTGTGCTAGGGCCCCACGTGGGACCCAAATTCACTTGCAGTTGTTGAGAGGCAGTAGGGAGCCCCCCTTATAGGTAGTCTGCAGTCCTTGCCCTCCTACAGAAGCAGCCCCTTGCTTTCCGTGTGTGCCCTGAAACACAGCCCTCTCATGACTTCGCACACTCTGCCCTCCTCGTGACCATGTCACCCCGTTCTGCGGGTCTGGCTTCTCTCTCCAGGCCTGGCTCCCTGCCCACACCCTGCTCCCCATCCTAACCATTGTTCGGGATATCTTTTCTCCTGGAGGGTTTCCTGCAGCAGTCCCGGCCTCAGTTCTGCTGCTGCCCTTCCTGCTCTCAGCTTTACCTCTCTACTTCCTGCTTTTCACTCCCACCCGGTCCCCCCAGCCGATACCATACCACACGGCGCCTCATGTCCCCAGGGTGGGCCATGGGCTCCAACTGCTCTTGTGTCTGAGCTTATGAGCACCCTTGGCGGGTAGAAATGGGGAGCAACCCCAAATCAGTCCTCTCTCCACTTGACATATCAAATAAATGTGTTCAGAAGTCTCTGTTTTGTCTCTGCGACGGAGGGGTGTGAGGTGTGGGGGATGAGGAATGTGGAGAGAGGGTGATGCTAAGTGTAACTATAATGACGTAGGGATACTTAGACGTTCCACCCACCTGCCTCCCTGGAGTCCAACCGACCAACTGTGGTTGTAGAAGAAAAGGCCAGTGTCCTGTGTCCTCCAGGGTTGAAGGCATTAGGCATGCTCTCATTTCCCCGTCTCCTCTCTGTCCATCCTCCGAGTCTTTCACTTAAGAATCCTACAAAGAGTTGCTCCCTCCACCATCAGCAGACATATCCCAGGAGATTAATTTCCCTCTTTTCAAGCTTCCTATTTCTCACAGCTTTTCCTCTGGGTTCTAACTTTCATCTCACCAGGTGCATTTCATTCATCTGGATTTCAGAAGAGGGAGAGGGAGAGGGAGAGGGAGAGAGAGAGAGAGAGGCATAAATTTACCTAGGTAAAAATGGCATAATGGTTAGCTGACAAAGCGGTGTTGTGTGTGTGTGTGTGTGTGTGTGTGTGTGTGTGTGAGAGAGAGAGAGAGAGAGAGAGAGAGAGAGAGAGAGAGAGGGAGAGAGAGAGAGAAACTCAGAAGAATCCAGCCTGGCTGACATTCTATGAACAAGGGTATGTGTCTTCACCTGCTCTCTGGGCCTCTCAGTTTGCTAGTTTTCTGCACATGCTCTAAGTCTCCCTCAGTCTAATAGGAGGTGAGGGAGCAGCCATTCTACTTTCTTACTCCCCCAATTTAGAATGTGTGAAATCAGAAAATTACCCCACAATGTGGTATAATGAAAAGATCAAAACATTGAGAGTCCGAAGACCTATGTCGGAACCCCCACTCCTTGCCGCATTCTAGCTCTTTAGTTGGGGCAGTTTAGCCTCTCTGAGCGTGCTTCCTTATTCATAAAACAATAAAATCTAGGTAGTGATTGTGATTATTAAGTAAAACAATGCACTAAGTCCATTGCGTAGTGTCTGACATCTAGTAAATATTTTCTCACTAAATGTCAGCATCTTCCCTGCTTTTTAGCTCCTTCCTCAATGGCATGTGATCTTGGAAAAGTCACATCCATCACTTCTCTGAGCCAGTTTCCTCATCTACGTCTACAAATGGCCTCACAGCATCCCGTCACTCCGTCTACAGTTCTTCCAGGCCCTGCTTCCAGGCCAATCCCCCCACCCCCACCCCGC
>NW_006291020.1:360751-367724 GCF_000327345.1 Myotis davidii
GGAGCTTTGCCAAGCACACGCAGGGCTATGGCCGAGGTGAGTGTGCGGGTCTGGCCTCCTGCGGGACATCCTCTGCACGGGAGCCTCGCTCCCACAGCCCTCTGGATCGCCTTCCTGGCGCAGAGCCTCATTTCCTTTTGGGGAGTTTCCTTCTGCGCTGCACGCTCACACACACACACACACACACACACACACACTCATACACACCCCTCCCCTTCATTGAGTTACTACTATATTCTCAGGGACCACCCCCCCCTCCCCTTGTACAGATAAAACCCTCTTTTCTTCCCAGCCTTTTCTCCTTGTGAAATGGAATTCCTTCTGTAGCGCAATGCCTTCCCATCTCTCTGCCTTCCAGGACGGGTCCCCATTGTGTGGGATCCCATCCTTTATCTCAGACCCCAGACGTTTCTCACCCATGGGCTCCCTGTAAACTTACTCGGTCTCCCTGGCTTCTGAACTCTTTTCTCATTGTCACTCTAAAATGTCCAGTGCAACTTGGCATTTGCTGGGGAATTCCGTGGTGCCTCCACAAGTTGCCTGTAGTAACTGTGCTCTTAAATCTGGGGCCATCCCATCGGGCTCACAGCAGCTTTCTGGGACTTAGAACCTCGTTTTCTTGTCTTTTTTAGTCTGAAGCCTCTCAGCTCCGGCCTATCTGTCTGGCTCTGTCTTCCTGGCTTTTGCCCAGGAACTCGGGATAAATCCCAGGCCGTGGCTCTTTCGATGTTAAATTCTGTGGACGTGAGCCAGGCAGAAATCCGAGTTCCACTGGAAATCTTCACCTTAAAGATGCCTACTTTCTCCTAGGGCTGCTGAGAAGGGGAAGGGGAAAGTTTTCTTTGTTGTTTTGGTCAGCCAGCGCAGAACTTCCTGAGCTGCAGCTCCAGATTGATAGTGTAACAAGGAATACATGGTGAGGGTGTGGGATACAGAATTTAGGTCTGGAATTTCTGAGACATCACTTCTCCCTGGCTGGTCAGCGCCTGTCGGACATGGAATGACTAAATCTGTAACTTTCTAGTTTAATAATAACGCAGAGAACGGTAGCGGGGCTTTCTCTACAGACAGTGATGAGGTTGCTTCTCTCCCAAAGAAAGTGTAATGAAAAGGGTACCTACAGGGTTTGGGGTCAGGCAGATCTGGATTAAATCCCAGATTAAATCTCTTGCCACTATGTCTTTGGGGAAGTGACTTCACTTCACTGAGCTGCCGTTTCCTCCAGGGCTAATTATGTGGATTAAATGAGATACTGCTCCTAACACGTAATGGTACTTAAAAATGATGTGTATTATCTCAAAACGTATTGGTTCATATTTCCTTGGGAAGGACACATCTCATTTCCTCCCACTCTTAAAGCCTGACAGTGTAGCCCGACCAGCTTGGCTCAGTGGTTGAGCACCAACCTGTGAACCAGGAGGTCAGGGTTCAGTTCCGGTCAGCACATGCGCAGGTAGCAGTTTCTCTCATCACTGATGTTTCTATCTCTCTCCCTCTCCCTTCCTCTTTGAAATCAATAAAAGTATATTTTTTAAGAAAACGAAATCCTGACAGGGTATACCTAAAGATTCCTAGGAAAACATTTTTAAATCCACTTTGTTAGATGTGCCTAATGATATTTACCACCAGTTTCCCTTTGTTCTTCAACATTTTGTTTTTGTGGTTTTTTAAAAATATATTTTATTGATTTTTTACATAGATGAAGGGAGAGGGATAGAGAGTTAGAAACATCGATGAGAGAGAAACATCCATCAGCTGCCTCCTGCACACCCCCCACTGGGGATGTGCCCACAACCAAGGTACATGCCCTTGACCTGAATCGAACCTGGGACCCTTGAGTCCGCAGGCCGAGGCTCTATCCACTGAGCCAAACCGGTTAGGGCTGTTCTTCAACATTTTGAATTTCTACCATGGGGCAGGCACTCTGCTAGGTGCTGGGAATACAAATGCATGTCATTCTGAAATTCATCAGGAGGGAATGGAGCTGTTCTTCTTGCTTAAGGCCTACCCGAAGCAGGCCCACAGGATGGAACCCCCACCAGCTCTTGTCCTGCTGCTTCAGGTCTCTAAGATGAGACCAAGGGAGGGTCTGCCCCTGACACAGGAGCAGCCAGGCTCCCTCCCTCTCCATCTCGATCCTTCCTCTTGGAAACTTCCAGGCGTTTACTAACATTGTAGAGGGTGCGTCCTTTTGCTTGTCTGTGCTACCTGGGAGCCTCTGACTTGGCTAAACTGAGTGTCCTGTGAAAACTTTTCCATTTCTTAGGAAGGGGGAGGGACCAAGGGGCTGGGGCTGACAGAGAGCAGTCAGGCAGGCTGTGGATGCTGCAGCAATCCTCGCTTCCAGCCTCCCGCCTCCCACCGCGCTCCTCATTATTTCTGAGTTTCTCATTTCCAGTCTGGGTGTCCGGCCAGTACTTGGGGAGAGTTTGGCAGATAGTTCAGCTTCAGGCGAGTAGACTCTCAGCCGGTTTGGCTCCGAAGTCCTTCACCACATGGAATCACTTACTCGGCTCCGATTAATAGGCAAAGCTGCCCTTGGCATGTACCCCTATACCCTTGTGACTGGTGGCATGGCATTTGGGGGCTGGCTCTAGTCCCCTGAATAGAATTTACCTTGGTCTTTGCCCAGACCGCTTCCTGACCGAATCGACCGAATCATCTTCCATTCATGTCCTTCATCACCTTCTGGCTGCTCCCAATCACCTTTTCCAGTCATGGTCTTCGGCTTTATCCTCACTCGGGTAGGACCTCAGCACTTATACAAGACAAACCAAACTCTTCTGTTATTGCACCTGTTTGTCTATATTCCCCTCACCGCCAAATCCCTCCCCAAGATACCCACATAGCTCCACATGCTGTAGGATCTTTTCTTTTTTAATATATATTTTTTATTAATTTCAGAGAGGAAGGGAGAGGGAGAGAGAGAGAAACATCAATGATGAGAGAGAATCATTGATCGGCTGCCTCCTGCACACCCCTTACTGAGGATCGAGCCCCACAACCCAAGGCATGTGCCCTGCAGCAGAATCGAACCCGAGACCCTCCAAGTCGATAGGCCGACGCTCTATCCACTGAACCAAACCAGCAAGGGCTGCTGTAGGATCTCAATTTGTAGTGCATAGGACTTGGAATCAGAGAACCTGGCCCTCTTAAATAGTGGCTGTGTGATCTTGGATAAATTATTTAATCTCTCTAGGCCTCATCTGTTCCAGTCACTCATCTAACAAATATTTATTGATAACTAATTAGATGCAGTGGTGAACAAGACAGATACTCAGTCCCTATCTTCATGGAGCTCAAAGTCCACTTTGCAGAGCATGTGTGAGGATTAATGGTGAGATAAAGCAGATAGCACAATAGAGAATTGGCTTTGGAGGCAAACAAACCTTGCTTCTAAATCCTGGTTTGGCCCCCGTGGCCTGATTTTCAGCTTGTTCACTTTTTATAAAATGGATATTACAATACTTGTCTTGATTAAATGAGGTAATGGCCCTGGCCGGGTAGCTCAGTAGGTTAGAGCATCGTCCTGCTATGCTAAGGTTTCAAGTTTGATTCCTGGTGAATGTAAGGTGTGCAACACCTAGTACTCAATGCGTGGCTGCTGTTGTTATGCATTTGGAAGTGCTTTGAAGACTGTGCATATGACGGGTACGTTAGCATTACCATGCCCTTTGCCCCCCTTTTCCCACATGGAATACGTATAGTTTCCTTCTAATGTTTGACAGCGGGCAATCTCTAAACTGGCATGATTGACTGAATGGCTTTCCTTGCTAGGCAACCTCTGCATTGCTCTCTCCAAACCTATTTTTAAAAAATTATTGTTCTCCCTTTATATCCCAGTATGGTTATATGATTGAAATTCGCCCCAGCTTTCTACTAGGTTGAACAAGTGAATCTTGCATGGTATTTTCTATTTAGTTGTTTCTTTCCCTCAGAGTCCAGACAGCTTCTTAGCCTATAAGTGACCAGGGAGTTAAATTGATTGGTTGAATATTTCCAATTTTTGGAATGTTGGATTAGACCCAGTATCAGTTTTCTTGCTCTAACAAATTATCCCAAAATTGGTAGTTTAAAACAACAGAAATGTACTCCCTCACAGTTCTGGAGACCAGAAGTCCAAAATCAGTACCATTGGGCCAACATCACGGCGTCAGCAGGTCTGTGCTCCCCCCAGAGAGGCGCCAGTGGACCCTCGGTCTCTCTGTCTCTGCTATCTGCTGGTGGCTAACAGCATCCCCTGGCCTGTGACTGCATCACCCCCATCTCGCCTCCAGGCCTTCACTGCCTTTTCCTCTCCTGTGCTTCATCAAATACCCTTCCCTAAGGACGTTTGTGGTCGTACTTAGAGCCAACCCAGATCATCTCCCCATCTTGAGGTCATTAACTTCATCACACCTACGAAGTCTTTGTCACACGAGGTAACCTGCACAGGCTGCCAGGATTAGGACGTGGACCTGTGGCAGGGGCATCATTCAGCCGACCACAGCCCCCTCCCGGCGTCACTGTCACTTTGCAGTCCCTTCCTTCCAAAGGGTCTGTGCACTGTGGCCCGTTCAGGGCAACCCTGCAGGCGGAAATAGGAAATAGCAGGTCAAATACTGCTCACCGGCTTCCCTGTCTCCATAGCAACGTGAGTTCAGTCAGGCCAGCCTAGTCCTGCCCTCCTTGATCAGGAAGCACCTTCTCACTCACCTTTCAATGTCATTATCTATTTATCCATGCTTCCCCCCACCCCAGAATTATATTTATTTTATTATATAAATTTTTTACGGTCGTTTCCTGTGTTGTTTTAATGTTTTTACTCTGGCGGATGTGCAATCTCAACCTCTCATTCCACTTAGACATTCACATAATATTTTATCTCCTAAAGCAAACCCCAAATTTCTCTCTTTTGTTGCTATTTCACATGATGGAACAAGTAGTGAAATATTCCTGTATCTTGGTCTTTCTCCTCCCTTTCAGCTCAGCATCCATCCGTGCCTTCCAAAAAGCAAGTGTAGCTGTCGGCTGGGCAGGTCTCAGTCATTGCTACCTCTTCCCCCATCTCACCGTTCTTTAACCGTTCTTACGCAAACCATTATTATATCCATGGTTACTCACTGAAAACCTTATAAAACTATGAGCAACACCCCCAACACACACACACATAAATACTGATATGTGCACACACATAATTTTCCCATCGTTTTAGGGGGATTTTGAACCCCCATAAAGCTTAACCATGAACTGCGCCTTAGCCGTTGGGTTAAGACCCCCAAATTGAAAAACACTGGCATCAGGATGTCTACATTCATGCCCCCAGCGCTGCCACAGCTGTGTGAGCTGGAGCCGGACACTTACCCGGCCTCAGCCTGAGTTGGACTAGATCACCTCTAAAATCCCTTCAGCTCTAAAAATCAGTGAGTCTATGAGCATTTTCAAATGCAGATCACAGTTAATTGCTTTTTTTTCCTGAGCACTTGCCCAATTTCCCATTTCATATTCCCATTTCTGAAACAAGGCTCCCTATTTCCTTTGGCTTTGAGTTATCATTGAAAAAATAGCCCTGTGCTCTGTGCCAAGAGGGGTTTAACTGGCTAGGAGATGGACACTTGCTTTCTGACCGGACCTGCCCCATCCTCGCGCTCTCCTCTCCTTCCTTTATCCGCACTCTCCCCGCGGATTGCGCGTAAGGAGAGCTGACATGCAGCCCATTGTGTTAAATTGTCTCAAAGAGGGAACTGGGCCTGAAAAGATCTCAGTGGAGAGAACAAAGACGGCTAAGCTTTCTGGGCAGCAGTGACCTTTGAAGAGGCCCTGCCAAAACGCAGGGTGGGAACGAGTTTCCTTTCCGTGCTGTCTTTCAATGGAAGAATGCGCATTCTGAAAGGCCGGTTAAATATCGGGAATTAGAAAAGAGCTGATGCTGCTTTTCAGACTCTGGCTGGTGCACGGAGTGCTTGCTTCCGTTGTAGAGCAGGTGAGGTAACAGTTGCCATTGGCCACTAGATTGTTAACGCCTTGCTGGCAGGGAATGTATGTTGTTTATATTCGCATCCCTAATGCCTAAAATAGAGCGATGCACCTGTCACATGCTCAAGTGTTTGCTTAATGTGTGTGTGGCAGCCATGAAAATGTGCTCGTCACACCCTGACCAGTAGCTCAGTTTGTTATAGCATCATCCTGCTCCACCAAGGTTGTGGGTTCAATCCCCGGTCAGGGCACATACAAGAATCAACCAATGAATGCATGAACAAATCAATCTCTCTCTCTCTCTCTCTCTCTCTCTCTCTCTCTCGTCAGTAAAAATTTTTAAAAGGAAAGAAAATTCCCTGTCCATGTCCCCTGCTGCAGGGAGCATAATTGACTGACAGCCTTACCCTGCTGTGCCCTCTAGGTCCATCACCACATTTGCACTGAGTCTACATATCCTGGAGGCAGTTCCCAGCCAGGGACTGAGCGCAGCAGGGGTACTAACTCAGGCGTGGCCTAGTGAGATGTGGGAGTCCTTTGGCATGAAGACTTCCCACTGGCCTGGCCAAACCTTTCTTAGAACTGTGCTGCAATCTCTCATCTCCAAACCTCCTTCCTTCCCCCTCTCCTTCCACAGGTGTCAGACCTTCAGCATGGTCTAAATGTTCTCCCTTCTCTCACTTCCTCCCCAATACATGTCCTGCATGTCTATCTGTCTTGCTGTCTTCTTAGCAGACCTAAACTAACACAGTTCCATATAACAAAAGCCTAATATGCTAAGTGTCTGACTGTTCGACCATTCGACCAGTCGCTATGACGTGCACTAACCACCAGGGGGCAGACGCTTCAACCGGTAGGTTAGCTTGCTGCTGGGGTCTGGCCGATCAGGACTGGGAAAGACGGGCTGGGCATGCGCTGGAGCACTCCTGCAGTCCCTCCCTGGCCCTGATCTTGCACTGGTGGGGTCCCTCGGCCTGGCCTGTGCCCTCTCGCAATCTGGAACCCCTCGGGGTATGTC
>NW_006291020.1:367817-377817 GCF_000327345.1 Myotis davidii
TGTGCATGTGTGGGCCTTTCTTCCCCTGGCTGCCGGCACCAGCCTCCCTCTGGCACCCGAGACCCGGGCTTCCCTTGCATCCCTGGCTTCGTTGGGAATGTCGTCCAGAAAGACGTCCGGTCTAATTAGCATACTATGCTTTTATTATATAGGATGAATGACAGATGATGTACCATAGAATTGTACCCCTGAAGCTTATATAATTTTACCCCAATATGTTCAATTTTTTAAAAAGGATGAACAAGTCCTTGTAACTGAGAGTGGAAAGTGGTCATGTTGCAAGTTATTGGAGAATATGTATGATGGCTTATTATTATGAGGCTTTAGTTAAAGCCATTTACAATGTTTGAACCCTAGAGTCAAAGTGATCCTTTCCAAAGGCAAACTGATCTCATCCCTGCTTCCATGTAAAACCCTCTGTGGCTTCCCAGTGCTCTTAGGATACTCCATCACAGCCTCAAGATCCAACCTGGTCTGGTCCCTGCATCCTTTTGCAACCTCATCCTGCATCCTACTTCCCCTCGCGCTCTCTTTTCTAGACACACTAGTCCCTTTATTCACCATATTCCCGGCTGCTACAGACCCTTTGTACATGCCATTCCTTCTGTTCAGAGCACTAGTCTCTCACCTTTTTGCCTAGTGGATTCGTATGCATATCTGAGCTTAAATATCTCCTCCTCAGGGTGACTGCTTAACTAGGTCAGATGTTCCTAAAACATTTCTCACCATCTACCCCTCCTTTATAGCACATATCACACTGGCTATTTTAATATCTCTCTCCATCTTTAGACTGTAAGCTCCATAAGGAAAAGGAGCACTTAAGGTACTCAGTACATATTTGTGGAATCATTGGGCCCAAGCACTGGGGGCTGAGGGCCACTGTTCTGGAATACAGTGTTGGGGCTGGAGTTTGAGTTTACCCTAATTATAGCTAATAAGTTAGCGGGTTACTGTTTCATGGATGCTGGTAGAAGTCAAGAAGTTCTGGTTCAGAAACAAAGGGCTTTATTACTCAGCACAGCAGGTAGCATGAGCATCATGTGTGTTTGCACCAGGTCCCTTTGCCTCCCAAGTCCGACATTGAAGGCTTGTTCTTTGTCCCATAGACAGGTACTATCTCATCTGTCATGGTTTCTTGCTGCAAACACAATCCTGAGAAATGGCCTAAGTAAAGAGCAGACACAGCCTTGAAATCTTGCCATACCCAGCAAGATTGAAAGGAGATTGCAGCAGACCTGTGGAGGAATATCTCCCAATATACAGTTTCCCCAAAAATTATTTATGTCTAGAGAAAGCCTCAGAAGAGAAATTCATTTCTCTCTCTCTCTCTCTCTCTCTCTCTCTCTCTCTCTCTCATATATACACATATATAATATACTAGAGGCCTGGTGCATGGATTCGTGCACCAGCGGGGTCCCTCGGCCTGGCCTGCAGGGATCAGTGGACCTCCGCGCCACCGCAGCCCGGCCTTATCCGCCAGCTCAAGTCGGGCTCCAGCCCGCGATCCCCTTCTATCCCACACAGCACGAAGTAGTGTGCAAAGTGGCAGGCAGATAGGGAGAAGCCTGAACCCGGGCTGGGCGCCGCATCGGCCCCACTGCACCTGCTGCCTCTGCCAGGTGTGCAGGGGGAGTGTCCACGAGAGGCCTCTGCAGCTGTGCTCGCCAGCCATCAGCCTGGCATCTGGTGCCCTTCTGTCAGCTGAGCAGCACTCCCGCTGTGGGAACGCACTGACCACCAGGGGGGCAGCTCCTGTGTTGAGCATCTGCCCCCTGGTGGTCAGTGCACATCATAGCTACCAGTCAGTCGTCCAGTCATCTGGTCGTCCAGTTGCTTAGGCTTTTATATATATAAATTACATTTACATATATATTATATAAATTATATATACACTAGAGGGCCGGTGCACAGATTCATGCACCAGTGGGGTCCCTTGGCCTGGCCTGCGCCCTTCGCAATCCAGGACCCTTTGGGGGAAGTCAGAGAGCTGGTTTCAGCCCAATCCTCTTGGTGGTCAGTGTGCATCATAGCTACTGGCTGGTCGGCTGTTCGCTTAGGCTTTTAGATAGATAGACAGACAGACAGATAGCCAGATAGATAGATAGATAGATAGATAGATAGATAGATAGATAGATAATATACACATAGTATTCCAGGAGGTAAAAGGAATCTGGCCATGGGTTTGCTTGCCAGAAGCATACGCTAGAGAATGGCTAATACAACCATATTTCCTTGAATGACAATATTATATAATGGTTAGGAACATTGACTGCAACCAAGACTTCCTGGGTTTGAATTCTTGCTCTGCTGCTTTCTAGCTATTACATCCTTGGGCAAGTTATTTAACTTCTCTATGCCTCATTTCCCTCATCAGTGAAATCCTCCAGGTTGAGCACCAACCTGTGAACTAGGAGGTCACCATTCAATCCTGGTCAGGGCACATGCTCAGGTTGCAGGCCCGATCTCCAGTGGGGGGTGTGCAGGAGGCAACTGATCAATGATTCTCTCTCATCATTGATGTTTCTGTCTCTCTCTCCCTCTCCCTTCCTCTCTGAAATCAATTTTTAAAATATGTACATATTTTTTTAAAGTATCTGCCTCATAAGGTTGTGAAATGGGTGACACACAGTAAGTGTTCAGTAAATGTTAACACATTATTGTGGTGACTATTATTATTCTAGGGCAGCTGGCCAATTGTGGAATAATCTACTTGCACTTCATCAGGCAGTGATAATGGTCTGCTGACCTTGGAAATGCTGCCTTCAATGTTTAAGTTATTTTCCTTTGAACTACTCAAAATGTGGACTAGAAAGGTGGTGGAGGAGGGCAGGCATGCAAATGGACTTACAGTCTAAGTTTATTAATTTTTAAATGGTGATAGGTAGAGACTTAGGAGGGTAGACCCTTAACGTAGTTTCAGGTTACAGACCCTCTATTCAAGCAGAGCACCACTTGGAATTGTTCTCTTGGCTGCACCATCTACTTCTCTTTTGTAGTGAACGTGGTGGAGGCGCTTCAGGAATTCTGGCAGATGAAGCAGTCCCGTGGGGCTGATCTGAAGAATGGGGCTCTCGTGGTTTATGAGATGGTTCCCTCCAACACCCCTCCCTATGTCTGCTACGTCACCCTGCCTGGGGGAAGTTGCTTTGGGAGTTTCCAGGTAAGAGTTGCAAAGCAGCAGTAGCAAAGGTAATTGCTTTGACTTTGGATGGTGGGCACACAATGCACAATATACAGATCACGTATCATAGAAATGTGCACTTGAAACCTATATGACCCTATTAACCCTAATCAATGTATTAGTCTACACTCCTTAGCTCCCTACCTATCACCATTTAAAAGCATTTAAACATTCACTAACCCTAATAAATTTAATGAAAGAAAGAAGATAATTGCTTAGGTGCTAGTAATGGCTTTCTCTATCACTTTGGCCATTAAATCTCTGTTTGAAATCACATATTTGAAGACCTGAACCAATTCTGGGCAAATCATTCTGGTAAGCATCTCAGGCTCATTTGACCACAAAAGAACCTCATAGCATGCTTTTCTTTTTAGCCTGCAAAAATATAAACCCACTTTGAATTTGAGCAGTGATTAATAATGCCCTGATTCCGTATATCAGACTACCAGCACCTAACCCATGTTCTAATCTGGCTTTTCAAGTTCCGGCCATCTCTTTTTGAGAACATAGAATAATACTCCTTGCCCCAAGTTTGTTTTCATAGGCATTTACTAAGGAAGCAATGTTTGGGTGGAAATGTTACTCAGCCAGGAGTTAAGATATTCACATGCTCATTCCCTTGACTGCCAGCAGGCAAGTCAGATAACTTCTCTGGGCCTCAGTTTTCCCATCTATCATATAAAGGAGAAAGGTTAGATTATTTCTAAAGTCTTTTTAGTACTGGTACTAGCATTCTACAATTCTATGAAAGACCTGTAATATATGATGATGAAGAGTGGTTGCTATTACAGGGTGATGAGAAATTAGAATAGTGTAAATATCATCATCAAAGATGGATTCTTTTTTTAATACATTTTTATTGATTTCAGAGAGAAAGGAAGAGGGAGAGAGATAGAAACATCAATGATGAGAGAGAATCATTTTTTCTGTTGTCACACAGGGCGTGATGCCACCTAGGTTTTTATTATATAGTGCCAGGGTCCAACCCCAGCAGGTCCAGGGGTCCCCAAGGTGTGGACGGAGTCAGCGAAGAAGGAATGACACGGAGACAGCATTCAGTTGATCAGCAGCCTTGCCAGGATCTCTAGCCACAATCTCCAGCCAAGTACTGTGTCCATGTTCTCTTGCTAGGTTCTCCAGCCAGGTTCTCCAGGTTCTCCCTCGCTTATGCGCGCCTCAGTTCCGTCATCCCTGCTTATTTAGAGCTCATCTTAGTTTGCTATCCACTGAGCCAAACCGGTTTTGGCGCAAATGGATTCTTTACATTACAGATAGGAAGGAAGCCCTGAAATGTTAACTTAGAGTCTGAATAGGAATTTAGAAAAGAGAATAGACACGTTTGTTCTGTTTTCCATATGGTTTGTGTAGCCCTTAGACAAAGTTGTAAGCTCTGCTGTGTGCTTCCAAACACCTTGAACTTCTCCTAACATATCATACTTGTTTATCTCTCCTGGGGGGGATGACACTTTATGGAGGCAGAGAGAGCGTCTGTCTTCTTCCTTGTTCAGTTTTTTTTAATTAACTAATTAATTGGATTTTATTGAATGGTTTTTGTGGTTTTGTTTTGTTGTTTTTTAGAGAGAGTGAGGAAGGGAGGGAGGGAAGGAGAGAAAGACATAAAGACAGAGATAGTGATGTGAGAGGGAAACATCAATCGGCTGCCCCATGCACACACCCTGACTGGGTATCGAACCTGCAACCTGGGTATGTGCCCCTACCGGGAACTGATCCCGCCACCTTTTGTGTTTTTGTTGTTAATCTTTACCCGAGGATATTTTTTCATTGATTTTTAGAGAGAGTGGAAAGGAGGGGGAGAGACAGAGAGAGAGAAACATGGATGTGAGAGAGACACATTGTTTGGTTGCCTCCAGCGCAGGCCAGATCAAGCCTGCAACCGAGGTACATGCTCTTGACCGGAATTGAACCCAGGACCCTTCTGTCCGCGGGCTGACACTCAATCCACTGAGCCAAACCAGCTAGGGCCAACGTGCCACCTTTTGGTGTATGGGATGGTGCTCCAACCAACTGAGCCATACTGGCCAGGCCCCTTGTTCAGTTTTAAATCCCTACCATGAAACTCAGCACTTAAGTAGGCACGTAAGCCCTAGCCAGTTTGGCTCAGTGTATAGCAAGTTGGCCTGAGGACTGAAGGGTCCCAGGTTCGATTCTGGCCAAGGGCACATGCCCAGGTTGTGGGCTCGATCCCCAGTAGGGGGCGTGCAGGAGGCAGCCAATCAATGATTCTCATCATTGATGTTTCTGTCTCTCCCTCTCTCAAATCAATAAGGAAATATATTTTAAATAATAATAATAATAATAATAGGCACTTAATAAATCTGTTGCATGAATGAGTGCCATTACAGCTCAGTTCCTGCCCCAAATAGAAACGGCCCCCAGGGAGCTTCATTTAAAATCAGATGGCTAAATTTCCCCCTTAGAGCCTCAGCCATTAAAGAAAAATAAGTAAGTGCCCAGAATGACTAATGTTTATGCTTTCTCTTCTACAGAGTAAGATCTTTCCTTCCCTTCTCAGACCTCATTATATTGCTGAATAAGGACTTGATTATTTTATGGTTATGCCCAAAGCTGAACCACGGTAGTAATTTGATTTCTCTTATTTCCTGAAAGAGTAGGATTATCTATTGTGGCCCCTTTGGGATGATCTGTTTTATATTCACTTTGGCAGCTGAAATTTCTTCCATTGGTTCTTTTCATTGATGGCCTCTCAGAAACAGCATTAGACAGTAGAGTGGACAGCAGGCTACTAAATAGAAAAGTAGAAACAGAGAAATGGAAGAAGCAAGATTTAGGGTTAATGTACCAAGCTCCATATACCGTCTGAGAGAGACCTGTCCGCTAAAGGAAATTGGGAATTATTGATAATTAAGGATGGTTAAGTAGCAAACATATCCTGGGCTACTTTTAAAAATTGTAACATCACTTACCTCCTTTCCTCTAATTCTAATTCCAGCTGGGTGTGGCTCAGCAGTTGAGCGTCAACCCAAGAACTGAGGTCACGGGTTTGATTCCTGATCAGGGCACATGCCCGATCAATGATTCTCTCTCAACATTGATGTTTCTATCTCTCTCCCTCTCCCTTCCTCTCTCAAATCAATAAAAATATATATTTTTAAAAATGACGAAGGGCACGGAGGCCTTTGAAGCAGCCAGTGAGGATGAATTATAAAGGAATACTCTGGTGCCTAGGAGTCTGAAGTTGAATGGTGAAATCGGACTGTCCCACGATACCTATGTTGGATACAATGTAAAAATATGAATTTTTAATTTTTCTTGCTTTCGTTAGGTCAGCCTTCCTTTCCCTAGACACCCCTCTTCTCCTTGTGTCCACGGGGGATAAAGAAGACTATAGATTCCTCCTTCAGACCTTGGGCTCTGCTCAGGGATAGCTCCTGGATTCATTACATTATTGGGGGAACTGCTCAAGCTAAAAGGGAAGGCCAGGAGTCCCAGATGAGACTAGCGTCCCCACTGCAGAAGCAGCCTAGACTCCGTTTGTTCTAATCTTGGGTTATCCAGAGGGATGAAAAAGTCTTGCCTGTCCACAGAACAAGAGAACAAGACACAGATTTCTTTTTTTTTAAATATATTTTATTGATTTTTTTACAGAGAGGAAGGGAGAGGGATAGAGAGTTAAAAGCATCAATGAGAGAGAAACATCGATCAGCTGCCTCCTGCACACCCCCTACTGGGGATGTGCCCGCAACCCAGGTACATGCCCTTGACCGGAATCGAACCTGGGACCTTTCAGTCCGCAGGCTGACGCTCTATCCACTGAGCCAAACCGGTCAGGGCAAGACACAGATTTCTAACAGGCTGGCCAGGATCTGGCTTTTGAGTAATTAATTGTGTTGACAGTTTAAACAGGGCTATTTTTCATACCCAGTGATTATATGCTGACTTCAGCAGCCTCCCTCATTCTGCTTTCAATTTGGTATGAGCTATATGGCCATCTCCAGTTCTTTAATAACTTCAGGATGTCGAATCAAAATTATGTTTCCAAATGCCCCCACCATTTCCAATAAAAACGTTGGAGGGAGTGTTGAACAAATGATTTATCCAGAGCGTCCAAGTGTCTTCTACCTCAAGTGTTTCCCTCCCATTGCGCCTTCTCTCTCTCTCTCTCTCAGACGCACACGTACACGTATGCTCTCTCTCCCCTGCCTAGTTTTGCCCCACTAAAGCTGAGGCCCGGCGGAGCGCTGCGAAGATTGCACTAATGAACTCCGTGTTTAACGAGCATCCTTCCCGAAGAATCACTGATGAGTTCATTGAGAAGAGTGTCTCTGAGGCCCTGGCATCTTTCAATGTAAGTTTCTTGGAGTTGGAAGGAAGGAGATGGGAGATGGGAGAACTGGCTGGTTGGGAAGTCTTACCTATTACTTGGAAACAGGGCATGGATTCTTGTTTTATTTCCTGTCTGCATCTCTGTTCTGTTTTTTCTCTGTCAGTCTTTTATATGACACGCTCCATATGTCTCATTCTCTAACTCTGTATGTGTGTTTGTCTTTGTTGTATTTCGTTTCTTTAATATTTGAAACATTTGTGTCTCTCTGATATCTAGAAACCTTTACTTCAAGATTTATGCAGCTTTAGAGATTTTACAAAACAAAAGTTGAGCTAGAATTTTGTTTTTCCCAGTTTTGGCTTTAGACCTTAGCTCCTTCTTCCTTCACTGTTCTTTCTTTTTATATGACTGTTTTTATTGTCACTTGTCTCCTGCCTCCATTATTTCATTCTATTAATAAAGAATATAAAGAATACTTTATAATACAGTGTCTTGGCTTTTTTCCTTTCTAGGAATGGGGAGGATAAATTATTTATTCTCTTTAAAAAGAACATGTGTTCTTTCAAATGATAATGATGATGATGATGATGATGACGACGACTAACCATAGCTAGTCCTAATTATTTACTTTGTGCCAGCAATTGTTCTAGCAATTTATATGTATTACATCTCATTTGATCTTAAGAACAATCCTGTGATGTGTAAGTATTATTATTGCACCTGTTTTACAGATGAAGAAACTAAAAACACAGGAGTGAAGTTTTGCCTAAAGTGATAGTGCTAGTAAGTGGTAGAGCCAAGGCTGGAACCCAAGCCAACTTACAGACTTTTCTAGTTTAAGGTGCATCTTAGAAGTTAGCACTACCTTCTCCCTCCCTCCCACAAGTTCATTGACAGGCTGATAAAGTCAGGTCAATTTTCTGTTTTTATCCTCTTTGCATTTAACATGTAATTACATATACTAAAATGCTGCAGTTATCTGTTTTGTGAAGTAGTGTTGAGCACTTCATTTATTAAATTTTTTAAAATATTTTTTCATTAATTTCAGAGAGGAAGAGAGAGATAGAAACATCAATAATGAGAGGAAATCGTTGCTCAGCTGCCACCTACACGCCCCTTACTGGGGATCGATCCCACAACCCAGGCATGTGCCCTTGACCAGAATCAAACCCAGGACCCTTCCGTCCACAGGCCAAGGCTCTGTACACTGAGCCAAACCAGCTAGGGCTGTGTTGAGCACTTTAAATCATAAATTCGCTTCTCTTTGTTACCTAGGCTCCATCTGTTCTTCTCCCATTATTCTTTACCCCAGTCAGCAATATCTGTGGGGGAGAAAAACATTTCTATATTAATCAAAGCCAGTTAAAATTAAGAAAGTATGTTTTTCACTCATTACCAATGTACCATAAAGCAAAACATTAATTTGGATGATAGGAAGGGGGTTTGTGACCAGGGGCTCTGATTCTTGTTTTGAAATTATGATTCGACTAGCTATGTGACTTTGGGCAAATTACTTCATCTACGTCTTAGTTTCGTCATCTGTAAAATAGGATAACAATTATGCCTATCACATGGGATTATTGGATAAAAGAGAATATATTCAAGCACTGAGCACATGTTATCTCTTTAGATGCCTTTGGATGCCAGTAATAGAAAATATCACTTCAAATTGACTTGAGGGAATAAGTAACGGAAGGAAAATTATTATGACAGACAGGAAGTTCAGAGGTAGAGCAGATTTCAGATCTGGTTGATTCTGTGGATCAAGAATGTCATCATCTGGCCCAAATTCTTTCCATCTCCACTCAGCCATCCTCTAGATCAGTGGTTCTCAACCTTCCTAATGCCGCGACCCTTTAATACAGTTCCTCATGTTGTGGTGACCGCCAATGTCATTGTTACAAATTGAACATAATTAAAGCATAGTGGTTAATCACAAAAACAATATGTACTTATATATGTCAGATGGTCTTAAGCGACCCCTGTGAAAGGGTCGTTCGACCCTCAAAGGGGTCGCGACCCACAGGTTGAGAACCACTGCTCTAGATGTTGGCTTTGTCCTTGGGCAGTCTCCCCTCAGGGTTCAAGATGGCCACGAAATTCCAGACCTTCAGACACAATTACATTCAGAGACAGAAAGAGACCTTTCCTACCCCTTACCAAGTATTCTGTGATTTAATGTTTATTGAATAAGTGGAGTTCATTTATAGCCATGTGAAGTGTAGAAATGTCACATGAGTTAGAACTTCCCAACTGGGAAGTACAGATATCATTATTGTCTAGGTGCCTTACTAGTTGAAGGTACTGAGTAAGATATCATATTGAACAATTATAGGCAAAAATGAAAATGGTTGCTTGCTTCAAAGCCCTAAGTCCTAATAGTGAAGATTATCTGTTTCCTTCCTCCTTCTAGCTTTTCACTTCTAAATCCAAATTTTGTGATCTTTGCTTTACCACAAAGATTAGCTACATGTGACATGACTGTTTCTCATGAGCCACAAAGCAATATGGGA
>NW_006291020.1:382817-385090 GCF_000327345.1 Myotis davidii
GAAGGAATCAGGGTTGGAGTTGCTTATCTTTCAATATTCCCTTTCACTCCTGCTCCCCGGCCCCCCCTAGCTTAGTTAAGCCCCATATTTAACCTTCCTGCCTGCAGAGATTGGTAGAAGGCAAAACATGTTTCCCTCCTCACTCTCCTGCCATCATTTTGCTCTTTGGAAAGATTATCTGTCCTATTTGATGAGGGCCAAGTTCCTCTCACTGCCACAAAGTTGCTGCTGTCTCCTACCTTAGATGTTCATACCTTAGATTCAGAATTGTTTTGTTTTCTTTCCTCTTTCTCCACATTGATTATTAGAGCATGAATTGATCAGGTAAAATAGATGACACTTTAGCATTATGGCACTTCCGAAATGGAACGTTGGGAGACTGCAGGAAGTGAAAGAGAATCAATGATCAGCTATTTGCGTTTTTAATACTGTTCTCTTCCCCACCACTCTCCTGGGTGGGATAGGAGAGGAATGATCTGGAGTACAGGTAAAACACTCACCTTTGGGAGAATTTTTTGTAGATCTCTCTAAGATATATTCCCCCCTTGTTTCTGTAGTCTCCTTTATGCAATATTATAGCTCAGTGCACTTTCTAAACTGAGCTTGGGAAGTTTAATGTTTCTACAATTTGACTTTCCATTCAATGATTATACACTTTGCTTTCAGAAATAGGTTAGGAAACAGGCCACAAATATTCTCTTTTGGATCAGATAGGGACAAGATGCAAGCGAGCTTTCTCTCTTTTGAAACCATTTATGGGATCAAAGGTATGGTATCGAGCAACACATGTACCAATGCTCGAAAGGGACTTCCTTGAATTCTGCAAGCCCCTTCTCTTATTCCATGAAATACATGTAGGGTTGGTGCAGACGCGCCTGTGTTCAGCAACAGGTGTGTCTATTCAGTTTTTACTGATATTTATAATCCAGAAATCATAAACCTTCATTTCTACGCTTCCTCTGGGAAGTGTCAAGGGGTGTGAGATGTGGGAAGAACTTACCTTTGCACCTCCTGGATTTACTATTTTTCTCTAATACCAACCAGTAAGATCCCGAAGAACTTGAGAAAAATTGTTCCCTGATCTGTACACTTTTGGTGTTAAAGATTTTACTTACCTTTTTAGTACTTTCTATGTATTTTATATGTATAATTTTATACAATTAAAATAGTTTTTTTGTCTAGTGTGCCAGATTGACTCTTTAAGACTTTTGTATCAGAGGAGTTATAAAATGACCCTTTCTTTTACATATATGAAAACATAATTTTTATTATTTTTGGGGTGGTAGAGAAAAGATTGTACTGCTGGGGGGAAGCATCCTGCCTCCCCTTCTCCAGACATTTGAGAAGCCTGGATTTTGTAATTAGTTCTTTCTCCTTAAGCTCTACCCAGTTCCACTTTGCAATCTCACCCACTATGGTGGTCTAAACTCTATCATACACACAATTCTCAAATCTGTTTCTCCTCCCCCAACCTGTTTTGAGCTCTTATATCTATACTAGGGGCCCGGTGCACAAAAATTTGTGCACTCGGGAGCAGGGGGGTCCCTCAGCCCAGCCTGTGCCCTCTCACAGTCTGGGACCCCTCGGGGGATGACCGCCTGCTGGCTTAGGCCTGCTCCCTGTGGGATTGGGCCTAAGCTGGCAGTAAGACATCACTCTGGCAGCCTGGGAGCCCTTGGGGGATGCCCACGTGCCAGCGGGGAGAAGGCCTAAGCTGCAGTCGGACATCCTTAGTGCTGCTGAGGAGGCGGGAGAGGCTCCTACCATCACTGGTCTACTGGTAGACCACCAGGGGGTAGCTCCTGCATTGAGCTTCTGCCCCCTGGTAGTTAGCGTCCGTCATAGTGACCAGTCCTTCCCAGTCATTCTGCTGTTAGGGTCAATTTGCATATTAACCTTTTATTATATAGGATTTTTGCCCCAATTTTTGTATTACTCTGGTTATGCTGTTTAGAGAATGACTGGAATATGTAGAGGCAAGAGTGGAAGCAGAGAAAGGAATGCTTGCCAACAACTCCCCCCCTGCTGGCCTTCTCACTCCAAACTGCCCCCTACTGTCCTGATCACCCCCACGGATGGCTTGCTTGCCCCCAACTGGACCCCCGCTGGTCTGCTCACCCCCAACTGCCCCTACCCCCAGCACCAGCCTGCTCCTCCGCAACGGCCCCTCCACCAGCCTGATCACCCACAACTGCCATCCCATCCTGTCCTGGTCACCCACAACTGCCATCCCATCCTGGCGTGGTCACCCACAACTGCCCTCTCCTCTTGGT
>NW_006291020.1:385471-392547 GCF_000327345.1 Myotis davidii
TCTAGTATTAGACACAGATAAGCATTCAAAATTGTTTGACTAAAAAATAAGAAATCAATAAGTAAGTGAATCTTCAGTCCACTACTGTTTAAGGCCTACATCGCGAATCCAGGATTTGGGGACAATATAGGTTTTGTTTCACTCCGAGGTTTTTTGTTTGTTTTACTTAAAGGCATTTTTAAAAAGATACTTATTTGAGACAGAAACAATCGACTTGTTGTTCCACTTATTTCTGCATTCATTGGTTAATTCTTGTATGTGCCCAGGCCTGGATGAACCCGCAACGTTGGCATATGGGGTTAATCAACTGAGCTACCTGTCCAGATCTCAACTCCTCGCTTTTTGTTGTTGTTTTTAAACTGATTTGAGAGAGAGAGGTGGGGAGAGGGAGAGAGATAGAAACATTTATGATGAGAGAGAATCATTGATCAGCTGCCTCCTACTGGGGGTGGAGGCGCAACTAGGCAGGTGCCGGGACCCTGAATCCAACCGTGACCTCATGGTTCATGGGTTGACGCTCAACCACCAAGCTGCACCAGCTGGGCTCAACTCCTAGGTTGTTAAAAGCGAAAAACCCGCTACATCCCCCAAGAAGCTAAAGCCCCTATTCTGCTTAAAGCCGTGATCTTTTATGAATTCCCCCGAGGTGGTGGGGAACGTTGGGGATTAGCCTTAAAAAGAAAAAAGGTTGGTATCTGTCTCACCAAAAGAGCTGCACAACCAGGTCTGTTAGTTTCTTGAAGAGAGAAATTCGTCCGCAGTATGAGCCAGCGTTGCAGACCGAACTTTTTTCTTTTTAATGCTCACATCACAGATCCTGCTGCTCCTCGGAACAGGGTAAAGGCCTGGAAGTTTTGAAAGAAAAAAACTTTCTTCAACTTCCATTTTCTAGTATGAGTGAGAGAAGGCAACCCTCCACTAAAGGAATCATGCTGGGCTCCTCTGCCAGCAGCATTTCTCCTCGGTGGCCGCGGATAAGAGGAAGCCGTTGGTTCGCGGCCGGCGCGTCCCCGCCCAGCGGCAGCTTCCAGCTCGCGACCTGCTCAAGATGACTACAGGAGCACTTCCGGCTTCCGACCTGCTCAAGATGGCGACATGGGCACTTCCGGCTCTTCCCGGACTAGGCCCGCCCCCACGTGCGTATACACCGCGTCTAGGGCGGGACTTAGAGAAAGCTTTTGATTGGTCAGCTGGACTGGTGACCTTTCCCCTCCGCGACAGCTTGCCGGGCGCTTAAAGCCTGAGCGCTAGATCCTGAGCGACACGGACGCGGGTTACAGGGAAGCAAGATGGCGGACGTGCTGGATCTTCACGAGGCCGGCGGCGAGGATTTCGCCATGGATGAGGATGGGGACGGTGAGGACAGTGGAGGCGGCTGCGGGAAGCGGGGAAGGTGCGAGAGAAGGACGTAATAGGACAACCGTTCCCCTTCCCCGCGGCGGGAGGCGGGAGCGGGGCAACGGGCTGCAGGGCCTGCAGACCCCGCCCCCGGTGGCGGCGTGGGGCGGGGCTAGAAGGGACTGGAGGTGGTGGGGTCCGCGCTCAGAATGTCTGCGGAAAGAGGCTGTTGTTCTACAGGTTACCTTTGGCACTTATTCTTTCACTTGTGGGGTTACAGAGAGCATCCATAAACTGAAAGAAAAGGCGAAGAAGCGGAAGGGCCGCGGCTTTGGCTCCGGTGAGTGTGAAGAAAATGGGGTCCTGGGGGACAGTGGGAAATGGGGCCTTCCGGTGATCTAGGGTGTGTTCCCTAGAAGAGGGCTCTCGAGCGCGGATGCGGGAGGATTACGACAGCGTGGAGCAGGATGGCGACGAGCCGGGCCCGCAGCGCTGTGAGTAGCGGACCAGTGGGCGGTGTGTCTGCAGGGAGCTGGGGGACGTGGAGGCAAACCCGCGGGAAGGGGCCGAGGTCTGCAGTCGGGGTCCTCTTGCAGCGGTTCTCAACCTGTGGGTCGCGACCCCATCGGCGGTCGGACGACCCTTCCACAGGGGTCTCCTAAGACCATCCTGCATATCAGATATTTACATGACGATTCATCACAGTAGCAACATTACAGTTATGAAGTAGCAACGAAAACAATTTTATGGTTGGGTCACCACATGAGGAACTGTATTTAAAGGGCCAGAAGGTTGAGAACCACTGTGAGCCTTTCTCCCTGTGCTCACCGCCCTCCCTTCCCCGCAGCTGTTGAAGGCTGGATTCTCTTTGTCACCGGGGTCCACGAGGAAGCCACGGAGGAAGACATCCATGACAAATTCGCAGAGTATGGGGAAATTAAAAACATCCACCTCAACCTGGACAGGCGCACGGGGTACCTGAAGGTACTGAGTTACACTCCTTGCCTCCCCCCATCACCCTGAGCCGGGGCAGATCTCCCCCGGTCGCGCTGGTCTGCCAGGAGCAAAGTTGAAACCAAATGACATTGGAAATGGAGTTTGTTAGACGCAGCAGAGACAGGAGCCGAGGAACCTGTGGGGTATACGGCAGGGATGTGTGATGCATGTTGTTTAAAGTTGATAGGACAGGGCTTGGTGGTACAGGGTTTTGATCGCCGTCTTTCGCTTGCCCTAGGGGTATACTCTCGTTGAGTATGAAACATACAAGGAGGCCCAGGCTGCGATGGAGGGACTCAACGGCCAGGATCTGATGGGACAGCCCATCAGCGTGGACTGGTGTTTTGTTCGGGGTCCACCCAAGGGCAAGAGGAGGTAAGGTGGAGGGGCAGACACTACCTTGGTGAAGGGAATATGAGCGAAACAGAGAAAGGACATTGCAGGTCCCTCTGACGGACCTCTCCCCCCTCCCCCCATCATCACCCCCAACAACACCCTTCCTTTCACTTTTCCTAGGGGTGGCCGGCGGCGCAGCCGGAGTCCAGACCGGAGGCGACGCTGACAGGTCCTCTGCTGGCCAGGTGTTCCCTGCAGAGATTCCATGTGACCACACAGCCTTGGAGAAATGGGGCCCGGGTGGAACTCGCTGTTTATATTTAATCCTTTACCCTCTTACTTAGTGTTTTGGAACTTGGGGGGGTGGGGGGGTTGCGTTATAAATAAATGTCCCATTTTTGTTTTCTACATTTAAAATTCTTTTCTTGCTCTAACCTTGCAAGCTCTGCAGTGCTCTTTACATAGGCAGCGTGGGGCCTGTGAAGGCACTGCTCCCAGTACCTGCATTCAGTGAGTTTCTACATGAGGCATACTCAGTCCCAAAGAGTCAAAGTAGAAACACTGCTCAAGGTATTTCATTGTCTTGGGAGCTAAGAGCAGGGGTAGAAGTGAGATGTTTTCAGGATATTAACGAATAATTATTCTGTTCCTATATACTCTGTCCTGAGCAATTGGGTGCTACAGGAATGTTTTCTTTTTGTTTCTCCTGCCTGTACTGCCACATTCGTTTGTACCTCCAGCTGCTGAAGGGCTTAAATGGGCTATTCTCCCAGACTCGCTTTCCCTAGAGGAGTCTATACACAGTTCTTGGTGCCCACTTTGGCAGCCAAGGGTGAAGGCCCCTTGGAGATGACCCAGAGGAGCACTGATGAGGCCAAAGAGAAGAGGAAGAGGCTGGGAGGAACTCCGGTTAGCATCGTGGGAGAGAACCAGCGAGTAGGGAGGTATCCGGTAGAGGACAGAGGTCAGCAAAGTCAGCAGGGCTGGTCGCAGGTGCACAGGCACGGGGTGATTGTCTAAGGAGCGGCCGAGGGCAAATTCACTGGTAGGTTTGGGATTTAGAAAATACACTGCCATCCAGAACCACTCAGCTCTGACCTGAGTAATGGGTGAATTGATGGGTGGGCAGTGAGGTGGTGCTCTCCCCTACAAGGAAGAGAATGCTCCAGACCCTCTTCTTTGAAACTTGGGACTGTGTGCTCCTTTCCCCCGTGGATTATGACAGACATGTTGGAGAAAAGTTTTGGTGTTTTTTAATTTTATTATTTCCTATTTTTATTGATTTCAGAGAGAAAGGGAGTGGGAGAGCGAGGAAAACATTGATCGGCTGCCTCCTACACACCTCCTACTGGGGATAGAGGCTGCAACCCAGGCTTGTGCCCTGACCGGGAATTAAATTGTGACCTGGTTCATAGGTCGACACGCAACCACTGAGCCACACCGGTGGGCAAAGTTTGCTTGAGGTGTTGTGCTGTGTGAAGCTACTAAGTCTACTTTAAGACATCATGGTGTCCCAAGTGTAAAGGAGAATACTGATCACGTTTCTCCTTAATCCTTGTCCATCTAACTCAAGTTCAGATGATGGCTAGAGGTTGGTTAGAATTGGAGGCATTCAAGAAAATTATATGCAGCATTAGGTACTAAAAATACAGTTAGAATCTCACTTTTGGCTTGATAAGTAGCTATCAGATAAATGAGACCAGAGGCAGTTGTTTGAGGATATGCATGAGAGCCTGGGGATTGAGGTCTCACCTTCTTGTCGGGGAACTAGACACACTGAAGACAGTGTGGCGATAGCAGATGGTCATGGCAGTCAGTGGCACAGAATGGGCAGCAGAAGAAGAGGTTATAGGTACTCCCTTGCCATTGAGCCTTGAAGCCGCCTTTGGTAACACAGAGTGAAGGGCCTGGGCCAGCTTGGCGGATGGTATGGAATAGCAACAGCTGGAGTGGGGTTGAGGACCATTAGAACTGGTCCCCTTCCACCTCCCCCAACCTGCCCACCATTGTCACACTTGAATCTGTGCAGAACACTACAGTGCTGAGTTATGGTTCATCCATGGTGCCAATATTTAAAAGGTTAGAAATGTATCTTGAAAATCCCTGTGTCCCCTTAGGATGGCGAACCTGACATGCGTGTCAGAGGTGACACGCGAACTCTTTTTTGGTTGATTTTTCTTATTTTTTAATTTTTTATTTTTATTTATATTAGTTAAGGTATTACAAATGTGTCCTCATCCCCCCACCCCATTAGATTTTTCTTTGTTAAATGGCATTTAAATATATAAGATAATTATCAACAAATTTCTATATGTGACCCGGCACCAGAGTTAAGTTAGGGTTTTTCAAAATGCTGACCCACTGAGCTCAAAAGGTTCGCCATCACTGCCTTAGGCTATGGAGCTAACCATTAAGTTTGTTAAATCCTGGGACTTAAAGAATCCTGTCTCTCTCTCTTTTTTTTAATTACTATGCTAAATATTGCACTTTATAAAAGGATCTCTCTACCACTTCACCAACATTTTTAGCTGAAATGATTTTCCTGATGTGTCTGATTAATTCTGTGGGAAAAAAGCTTGTGTAAAATGGGTGTTGCTAAAATTTCAGGCCATTGTGCAACCACTCTGAAGTGACCTTTAGTAATAGACTTTTGTACAGTAACTATAATAGTGAAACAATGTTAAATAATAAAATTTAACATTTTCCAAATGCTCTTGGCTGCCCTTCCCCCTTTTTGGTAAATTGCTGAGTTTTTGGTTTGAATAGTAAAGAGTATTTTTCAGGTTTGAGCTTCAAGTAAGTTAGTACCTTGGTTCAGGTAAGGTAGATTTGACTCACACTTCATTTGGTAAAAGGCAAGCTTTGTAGGTATCAGATTCCTAAATATGAGGCATTTGGAAAAGTGATTTCAGCAGGTGGAGGGGCTTTTAGGAAAGGTAGATGGTATCAGCCATAGACATACAATGGCATGAACTGCTTGGACATTGACTAATGCTGAGCTAGTTGGACATTGGTCTCTCCTCCTGTCCCATCTTGAGTCCATATAATTCTGGGGGTTTGGAGTTCTGGGGTGTTTTTCTTTGCACTATGCCTAGAAATACTTGACACTGTGAGAAGTGGCTGAAAAAAAGGTCAGGCTCCTGGACTTCCATTTGATCCATAGCCTTACTTCTGCCCCCTCTCCCTACTTTATATGCAGTTTACCTATAACCTATTGATACTTGGAAACTTTAGGTTACAGACTAATTTCTAACTACCCCCATAGTCCATCGCACTGCCACAACATTTTTTTTTTAAAGTGGTGTTTCCCCCCCCCTGGCTGGGTAGCTCAGTTGGTTAGAGCGTCATCCCAATACGCACACCAGGATTGCGGGTTCAGTCACCAGTCAGGGCACCTGCAGGAGTCAACCAATGAATGCATAAATAAGTGGAACAACAAAATTGATGTTTCCTCTCTTCTCAAATCAATAATAAAAAATTTGTTTTAAACATTTTTAACACTGGTATTTTAAATACAACATACAGAATATGTTGTGCAGAGTTACACAAGAGCAGACTATTTTGGAACCAAAAATATCTCACTTTTTGCACATGCATCATGTTACCACCAGTTTGCCATTGAAGCAAATGGAGGTTGCAACTATTAATCAGGTCAGGCTGTAAGAAATTATGAAATTCATCTTGTGGCCCATGGGTTTCAAATGATTTAGCCAAAGTCATATAGCTAGTAGTGGTAGAGCCTAGACTCAGGAAGAAAAGCAAAACAAAACAAGCAAACTGCAACAAAAACAGGCTTCTAACCCCCAAGTCCACACCTAGAATTTACTTCATATGAACAAAACCAACTGTAATTCCTTTTACACGGAGGCAACAAGTTCTTTTTAAATCTTGGGTTTAAGAAGGTCCTACTGCCCTGACCGGTTTGGCTCAGTGGATAGAGCGTCAGCCTGCGGGCTGAAAGGTCCCGAATTCGATTCCAGTTGGAGGCATGTACATCCCCAGTGGGGGATGTGCAGGAGGCAGCTGATGGATGTTTCTCTCTCATCGATGTTTCTAACTCTATCCCTCTCCCTTCCTCTCTGTAAAAAATTAATAAAATGTATTTTAAAAAAAGGTCCTACTTGCAACATACTATTGGAAGATTTTATTTTATTTTTTAAATATATTTTTTATTTCAGCTGATGGGTTTCTCTCATCGATGTTTCTAACTCTATCCCTCTCCCTTCCTCTCTGTAAAAAATTAATAAAATGTATTTTAAAAAAAGGTCCTACTTGCAACATACTATTGGAAGATTTTATTTTATTTTTTAAATATATTTTTTTGATTGCTTTTTTTTACAGAGAGGAAGGGAGAGGGATAGAGAGTTAGAAACATCGATGAGAGAGAAACATCAATCAGCTGCCTC
>NW_006291020.1:393272-394979 GCF_000327345.1 Myotis davidii
CTTGTGGGCTTCGTGCACAGTTGTTGTAGCTATGCCTTGGTTGTTATAGGATCACTGGGAGGAATTGACCTCCCGGCCAATTGGCTGTGAGAATCAGCTGTGTTTGCAGTGGGAGAACTTCTGTGCTGGAGACACCCTTCGGGGGCGCGACTTGCTTCGGTGGGGCTTTGGTGCTCACTGAGACTGCACCCTGAGTGTGTCCCTTATAGATCTGAGAAGTTGTGATCTGGATGGTCCCCCTCTTACCACTGGGTACAGTGGCTCTTGAGTCTAAGGAGGTGCTAATTTAGCCTCTGCCTGAGGTTACCCAGCAGGAACTACGAAGAGGGCTGCAGATTCCCCTTCCTTTTTTTTTTTGGAGTTTGGAAGTGCCCTGATGAGGCTCAGCTGTGAAGCAATGCAAGCTGCTGTGGGGCCTTGGGCCTTCTCTTGGAAGTTCTGGGTCTGTCTGGCCCCACTGCAGATTTTTAGGTAATTTTCAGGTTGCAGAGGGCCAGGACATTCATATGCAAAAGCCGCTGCCGCACCTGGGTGGGGCGGGGTCTCAGGGAATCAAAGGGCGGAGCAAGCAGCTATAGCGGATTCTCAGCCCTGCCCTGAGGGGCCGGCACCTCTCAGTGTCCTGATAATTTAATTGCTGCAAGCACCTCTGAGGGAAAGCCGCCCTCGAGTTCCGAGTTCTGCCCGCTGCCAGACAGTCCAGTTTCTCCCCGTATGAGTCCTGGGTCCCCAGCGACTTCCCGGAACCGGAGTTCAGAGCAGTCAGGAGCTTGTGACTCCCTCCCCAGCCGCGTCCTCAGGTACCAGCCCCCTTCCGCGCTCTTGAGCCTCTGTACCTTTGCACTTTACTTCCGCAGCTCCTGACCCTCAATGTGCTTTTCTCTTTCCTTCTAGTTGTAGAATTTCCACTCTGTCAGCCTTCCTGTAGTTCTGGATGATGTCCGTTTTGTGTTTTTATTGTGTTTTTGAAGTTGTAGGAGGCAGCAATTTTGGTGTTTCCCTATGCCACCATCTTAGTTTCTCCTCTGGAAGGTTTTATATATGTATACATATATGCATATATATGTATATATTTATAAACTATAGTCAGACTTTTGGCAGTGAAAATTTTTCTTTTTTGGTAGTTATATTTTTAATATTTGAGGCTTTAAGGATGAAATCTTTGACTCTAATGCATTGAATCTGGAACCCTTCAGTCTGCAGGTTGACGCTCTGTCCACTGACCCAAACTGGCTAGCAGTGGTTCTCAACCTTCCTAATGCTGCCACCCTTTAATACAGTTCCTCATGTGGTGACCCCCAACCATAAAATTATTTTTGTTGCTACTTCATAACTGTAATTTTGCTACTGTTATGAATTGTAATGTAAATATCTGATATGCAGGGTGTATTTTCATTGTTCACGACCCACGGGTTGAGAACCGCTGGTAGGGCTTTATGCTTACCTTTAGCATAACATATTGTATTAATTTGTCTCCTGCGCTAGTCTATAAATTTCTTGAAGGCAGGACTTCATTGCTCTATCCTTGCTAGAGCAGCGGTCACCAATCTTTCGGACTTCATGGACCACCAGTTGGCAACAGCTGCTCCAAAGGTTTCCTTAAACCAGCAGTCGCCAACCTTTCAGACCTCATGGGCCACCAGTTGGCGACCGCTGTGCTAGAGCATTAGATGGACCTGAAGGTGATGCACGTTATTTTTTTTATTG
>NW_006291020.1:395076-396323 GCF_000327345.1 Myotis davidii
ATCTACCCCTGCCCCAGGCCCTCACCACTCCACTGTCTGTGTCCAGGGGTTGTGCATATTTGCATACAAGGTCTTTGGTTGATTACCTCCCACCCTCTCCCACCTTTCCTCTGAGGTTCCGCACTCTGTTCCATGCTTCCATGTCTCTGGATCCACTCCGTTCATCAGTCTATTTTGTTGATTAGCTTCTACATATGAGAAAACATGGCACCACAAAGGTTTAGCCAAAACCCCAGCTTCTCTCTTTTCTTAACAGACCCTCCCATATACGTTTCCTCCTGCCCTAGAGTTTCTGCAGCGATCTCCTGAAGCAAGGTGGGAACGGGAGGATACAAATGGGGAAACTAAGTGTAGTTAAAGCTGAAGGAAGGGGCGGAGATAAAAGGGTACTGCTTTTAAGAACAGAGATGCCAATTAGCATGCAATGATCTTAGCGTGCGAATATCAGACTCTGCCCCTGAGGATTGATGGCTGACCAGCACCAACCAACCACATGACTTGACGCTGAAGGCTCACCTTACGTACCCAAATTCCTGTCCAGTCTAGCCCTGAGTCCAGACAAGTGAGTCACCGGGGCAAGGCGAGCAGAAGACAAGTCCATAGGCTGCCCCCAGAAGTGTCCTTACAGTTGAGGGGGTGGCGGTCCAACCCAATGGCCACGGGCAAGAAAGCTGTAGCCTACGTGGCCATTAGCTTCGGGAATGAGTGTCCGTATGCGATGTCCCTGGCCAGCCATTGAGCAGTGATAGCCCAGGTGGCATCTGGAGCATAACCACAAAAGCGACCAGTAAATCTAGAGCTGCTAAGTGGGCAAATGGGCCCGTACCTGACGGGCGGAGCTGACCGGGTGGTGGCCGTGTCCCCGCAGCACCGCCAGGTTCCCTCCAGCGGAAGAAACAAACAGCACAATGGCCACTCGCACTCGGACTTTGGCTGCCGCCGAAGTGGGCAGCTCTGAGCCCTCATCTCACTCCTAATCCGGCCCAGGTCTCCCCTCCGCCGACCCCAAGGGGTGCCTTGCCTGCAGACATGGTGACTCGGAAGGGAAAGGGGTGGGCGAGGTGTGGGTTTGAAGGGTTAACCGGCTGCTGCTGTGCTCTGGCGGCACCGGTCTGGATCCTGTAGGGCCCTGGGATCCGGCGCTGGCTTCTACTTCCATCGATTTACTTAGTCCCGGAGCCCTGGATCGATCGGAGCGTGTGCCTGTCGGGGCTGTTCTGACCCTAACTCAGCCGCAGTTGGAGCGC
>NW_006291020.1:397340-410571 GCF_000327345.1 Myotis davidii
CCGTCTGGGCTCCTCGGGACCCCGTGCTTCCCCTGCTCCAGGCCTGAAGGAGAAGCAGTGGGTGGTGGACGGAAGGGCAGGAAAGGGAGTGGCCGCAGCGGGAACGCGAGCCCATCCTGGCCTTAGGGGGCGCTTTCGCGGGGAGGTGCGGGAGGTCCCCGCCTCTGCTTGCCTGTCTCCCCCAGGGCCGCCCAGTACGCCTGCTCCCTTCTGGGCCACGCACTGCAGAAGCGCGGGGCCAGCCCTGAGCTGCAGAAGCAGATTCGACAGCTGGAGGGCCACCTGAGCCTGGGGAGAAAGCGTGAGTAGCTCTAGGCCCTGTGACCCCAACACTCCCTCCACCCCAGCTCTTCTCTCCACGTCCCTCCTTCCTGTTCCCAACTTCTGCCAGTTCTTCCCCCTCGTTTAGCTTTGCATGCCTCCCAGCTGAGGTAAGACAACAGGAGCGTGAGTGTGATGAAGGACTGGAGAAACGGGCAAGTTTGAGAAAACGAAGCCAGGACACACATTAACTAAAATTTGAAGTAAAAAAAGAATGAACTGTTTCTGCTCTTTTAAAAAATTATTCGTTTTTGTTTCTATCACTTGCTCATCTTTCACCCTCTTGCTTTTTCTCTTTCTCTGTTTTTGCTCTGGGTCTCTCTACTTCCAAACCTCTGCTTTTGCCTGCGGATCCCCACAAGTCCTCCGCCTGGGCAACTCGGCAGATGCCCTCGAGTCGGCCAAACGCGCTGTGCACCTGTCAGATGTTGTCCTGCGATTCTGCATCACGGTTAGTCACCTCAATCGAGCCTTGTACTTCGCCTGTGACAATGTCCTATGGGCTGGGAAGTCTGGACTCGCCCCCCGTGTGGATCAGGAGAAGTGGGCCCAGCGTTCATTCAGGTTTGATGTGCTTTTATTCTACAAGACCTTTTGTATTCTTCATATCACATAACTTGCCTTTCATGAGAGAAAGATCTCTCAGGGTCTTCCCAGAATGTGCACATCTTAATCACTCACCGGCTTCTAATCTTCACTTACATCTTAAACTGTCAGAGGATAAGGAATGGAGGAGGTGGAAGACAAATGCTCTTCCATAACGAATGACTAAGATTGGGAAGGTTGTGATGCTACTTTAATTCTGCTACTATCTATAGACCATAGGTCAGCAATTTTCAACCTTGTTCATCTCATGGCACACATAAACTAATTGCTAAAATTCTATGGCACACCAAAAAAATACATTTTTTGCCCACCTGACAAAAAAGTAGGTTTAATAATTTTGATTCATTCACACCAGATTGCTATTGTGCTGGCTATTGCCATTTTTTTTACTTGACAAACTAAGGGAAAAGAGGTCAGTGCCCCTAGCTAAATAGTCAGGTATTGCATGTTTTAAAAATTCTAGTGGCACACCAATTGAAAACCGCTGCCATAGGTTCCTCTCCTCACTACTTGCTCATGCAGTCATTCTATAAATATTTAGTAAGTGCTTACTGTGGTCCAGGAAATAAAGCAGAGAGTGAAACAGATATGATTCCTGCTCTGATGAAGCTTCTGGTCTAGTGGGATAATCATATGTTAAAACTAGAGCCCGGTGCACGAATTCGTGCACAAATGGGGTCCGTGGGCCTGCCCCGGTTGGGCCGGGCTGGCCTAGGGGAGGGGCTGTGGGCAGTTGGCAGACCACTGATCGAACTCCCGGTCAAGGGGACAGTTTGCTCTCGGCCTCTCTACTTCCAAACCTCTGCTTTTTCCTGCGGATCCCCACAAGTCCTCCACCAGGGCAACTCAGCAGATGCCCTCAAGTCAGCCAACGCGGTCAAGGGGCACCAAACTGATTGAGCTCCCGGTCAAGGGGACAATTTTCATATTACCCTTTTATTATATAGGATAAATAAACACCAAACCGCCCTAACCGGTTTGGCTCAGTGGATAGAGCATCGGACTGCGGACTGAAGGGTCCCAGGTTCAATTCCGGTCAAGGGCATGGCTTGTACCTCGGTTGTGGGCACATCCCCAGTAGGGGGTGTGCAGGAGGCAGCTGATCGATGTTTCTCTCTCATTGATGTTTCTAACTCTTTATCCCTCTCCCTTCCTCTCTGTAAAAAATCAATAAAATATATAAAAAAATAAAATACACACCAAACCAAGTGTATGAGGAAAAGTACAGGGTGTTATGACATAAATAACGCTAAGAATGAAAGATCAGGAAGGAGCCCTAGCTGCTTTGGCTCAGTGGATAGAGCATCGGCCTGAGGACTGAAGGGTCCCGGGTTCGATTCTGGTCGAGGGCACATTGCCAGGGTTGTGGGGTCAGTCCCCAGTGAGGGTGTGCAGGAGGCAGCTGATCAATGATTCTTTCTCATCATTGCTGTTTCTATCTCTCTCCCTTTCCCTCCCTCTCTGAAATCAATAAAAATAAATAAATAAGAAAGAAATATCAGGAAAGAACTCTTTGAGAAAAATAATATTTTAGGTAAGACCTGAAGTTTGAGTAGAAGTTAGACAAAGCAAGCAGTAGCAGAGAACACCTTTTCAAACAGAAAATAGCATTTTCTAAGGCTTTAAACCAAGAAAGACTTTGGGGAATTAGAAAAATAGAAAGAAGGCCAGCGGAATGCATAGTATTGAGTAAAAGGCATACTTTCAAACTGGAGGGGTAGATGGGTCAAATCACTCATGAAAGACAATAAGATTTTTTTGGTTTAGTTTTTAGAAAGTTGATCCTAGCCCAGGCTGGTGTGGCACGATTAGTTGGACTGTCATCCCGTCCCGTACACCAGAAGATTGCGGGTTCAGCTCCTGGTCAGGGCACATACCTAGGTTGTGGGTTTGATCCCTGGTCAGGGTGCGTGGCAGAGTCAATTGATCAATGTCTCTGTCTCTCTCTACCCTCCCTGTCTCTAAAATCAATTAAAAATTAAAAATAAAAATCCTAAGTACAGTGGGTTCTAACTAGGGATATGACATTATTTAAATTGTGTTTAAAGAAGATTTCTCTTGCTGCAGTGTGGAGAATGGATTGCAGTAAGGTAAAAGAGGAGAGGCCGTAATATGGACAAGAGATCTGGCTTGAACTAAAGAGCTGACAAGTAATGAAGGTGCAGAGAAATATGATTTCAGAATAAAATTATCTGTATACATATCATCTATATTTGTTTCTTGTTATGCTATGATTCTCTGTTCTTTTAGATTATATTAGTTAGCATCTTTCTATCTCCATTTCTGTGTTATTTTTCCACATGGCATGTGATGTATGAGGGCTGTGGACAGAGGCATGATTGAAGTAGTATGGAAAAGCACCTACCTAGAAGAGTTTATATGCCATGTTTATTCATATCATTCAACAAATATTTATCAAGCTCTTACTATAAGCAGACACTGGTTTAGGTATAGGGACCCAGTGGTAAAGACAAACAAGGCCCTGCTCCTATGGCGCTCACAGTGTAATGGGAGGAGACACACATAAAGAATAAATGAAGCCCTAATCGGTTTGGCTCAGTGGATAGAGCATCGGCCTGCGGACTGAAGGGTCCCAGGTTCGATTCCGGTCAAGGGCATGTACCTTGGTTGCGTGCACATCCCCAATAGAGGGTGTGCAGGAGGCAGCTGATCAATGTTTCTCTCTCATCGATGTTTCTAACTCTCTATCCCTATCCCTTCCTCTCTGTAAAAAATCAATAAAATATATTAAAATAAATAAATAAAAATTTTAAAAAAAGAATAAATGAATATACAGACAGTGGTAAGTGCCATGCAGGAAACTGAAAGAGGGTCATGTGCTAGAAAGGAAATGACTTGCTACTTTAGTATGGGGGGTCAGAGCAGGCCTCTCTGGAAAGGTGACATTTAAGCTCATACCCAAAGAGCCAGCTGTGTGAAGATTTTGGAGGCAGAATATTTCAGGTAGAAGGGCCCAATTGTATAAAGGCCCCAAAGCAGGAACAAGCTTGACGGGATCAAAAGAAACAAATGTGGGTGGAGCACTGATTGACAGAAAGAGTGGTGTAGTGTGGAGTTAGAGAGGCAGGTCAGATGTGAGGTCTGTAAGCCTGTCTAAGTTATCTAGGTTTTATTCTAAGTGTGACAGGAAGGAAACCAGGAAGATTTTTAAGAAGAGGAGTTTATGTTGGGGACGAGGGGCAAGAGTGACCGTGGAGAGACAGGTCAGAAGACGAAAGCAGTAGAGCAAGCAAGAGATGACAGTGGCTTGGACTGTGGAGATGGAGTGTAGCAGAGGTGCTTACACTGAAGCTGTGTTTTGGAGATAGGACAATCATACGGAGTACAGACCACTGTTGTGAGAATGGATTCAAAATAAAAATACGCTGTTCTTAAGGATTTATAATGTAACACATTTGGCAAGCTGCTTACCACCTCTGGGCCTCTTTTTTTTCTTTTGTTAATCTTCACTGGAAGATACTTTTTCCTTTTAGAGAGAGTGGAAGGGAGGGGCGATGGGTAGAAAGGACAGAGAGAGAAACATCAATGGGAGAGAGCGACATCAATCCGTTGCCTCCCACACGCACCACAACAGGGGCAGGGAACCTGCAACCCAGGTATGTGCCCTTGGCCAGAATCGAACCTGAGACCCTGCAGTTCACAAGCTGATGCTTTAACCACGCTGGCCACCACACCTCTTTTTTTTTGTTTTGTTAAATAAAAGGATTGGATTTAAGTTATTTATAATTTAACTCTGAAGCAACTGAAGCTTATTCTTTTCAAACAAATTTCTGCCGGGCTGGTGTGGCTCAGTGGTTGACCATTGATCTATGAACCAGGAGGTCACCGTTTGATTCCCGGTCAGGGGACATACAGGAGGCAGCCAATCAGTGATTCTCTCTCATCATTGATGTTTCTATTCTTCTCTCCCTCTCCCTTCCTCTCTATGAAATAAAAAACATATTTATAAAAAAAAAAAGTTTGTATTACTGTAGTTCAAGTTGAATGTGTGTGTTAATATGTTGCCAAGTGGAAAAGTGAAAGTTGAGGTTGATCTTGGAAGATTTGATGATGCTCATGAACTTTAGCCCAGGTTCTTAAGGTAATTGTGAACATATTCGTTAGAGAAAGGTGGGAGGACATTTCTAATAATGGGCACTAATACACATCCACTTCTGGGTTCTGATGTTAATCCTTGGCATTTTGGCGGGAAAAAATGTTTGAATGTTCTGTTGGCTATGCTAAGTGGGTACACGTGCCCTTACTGACTCTTCCGTCCTGTGTTTCTCAGGTACTATCTGTTTTCTCTCATCATGAATTTGAGTCGGGATGCTTATGAGATTCGCCTACTGATGGAACAAGAGTCTTCAGTTTATAGCCGGCGACAGAAGGGCTCTGGAGGAGGAGCCCCAGGAGGAATTGAAACTGGGGGACCTGGGGATCCAGGGACTCCAGGAGGAGGCCTACCCCAAATAGCTCTGAAGCTTCAGCTCCGAGTCCTGCTCCTGGCTCGGGTCCTTCGGGGTAATCCCCCGCTTCTGCTGGATGTAGTCAGAAATGCCTGTGACCTCTTCATTCCACTGGACAAACTAGGCCTCTGGCGCTGTGGCCCGGGAATTGTGGGGCTTTGTGGCCTCGTGTCCTCCATCCTGTCTATCCTCACTCTAATCTGCCCTTGGCTACGACTCAAGCCCTGATGTTCTGGTGCAGGATAAGGAGGGGACCTGACTTGGTAAGATGGAATCTTAGATTGTCCCCAGTGTCCCAGCCGCATCCTAACCCTAATCCTTGGTTAAAGTTAAAATCCAGAGATTTAGGGGTAAACCAGGGGTGGGGAACGTCTGGCCCGTGGGCCGTATAAGGCCCACAAAATCATTTGGTCTGGCCCTGCCAAGGCATTAGGGGTGAGTTAATTAAATGTTTGACCAAGTATATCAGGCTAATTTTTAAGTGGATAATTTTGAATGGCCCATGAAAGATGTTATAAATATCCAATGGCCCTTGACAGAAAAATGGTTCCCCATCCCCAGGGTAGAGGAAGGAGCTTTGGGGAAGATGAGGTGAGGAAAGGTGACTTGTGTAGTCAGTAGGATGATTCCAGGGTTCAGATCTGCTGGAGCTTTCGTTCTTTTCCTCCTCCGTTACATTGTCTGTGTCTCTCTTGACTCTTGATTTTATCTCTCTTAAATCTTAGATTCTGTCTCTGGGTGGTTTTTTTTTCCCTTCTCAGTCCCCTGTCCTAGGAATTTAATCAGCAGCAAAACGAGTTTTTGGTAGGGGAGAAGGTGTGTTCTGTAAGATTCTAATTGCCTTCTTTTTCCTCACAGAGGTGGCTTGTGGCAGACTTTACCCCCTTCAGACTCCAGACTATAATTTTAAAGATTTATGTCCCAGTGGACTCTTCCCTCATGCCCCAGTGGTTTGCTGCTTCCTCTTCCTCCCTCATGGCTACCTCACCAACCTCGCTCATGACTTGGCCCTTACCCTTCCCTCTACTCACATCTGCAGATTTCGGCTTACACTTGGACTTCAGGGCTTCGTTTGCAGCCTGTTCTTACCCCTTCTCTGCCACCCCAGAATGATGCCGTGTCTAACATCTTGCTGTAAATATTGTACAATGATTCTGTGTAAATAGTTAGGGCCCCGCCCACAATGGAGAGCACGCCTTCTAGGCCAGCCAATTAAAGATCATTTGCTCATTGATGTTTGGTCTGGTCCTGTGTGTTCTTGTCATCGGAAGCCCCTATTTCTGTCACTGTGGTTTGGAGTTTTCATGGGATTAGCCACTGCATCATCACCCACAGACTTCTGTTGAGACCTAAACCCTACAGGGCATCGTACTCGGTGGTAGAGATACAAAAAGCTTAGCTCCTCGGCCCCAGCGTCAGATGTTTGTAGCCTACTTGGGAAGATGGGAACCTGATGTTAAAGTGATTATACAGGTTCCACCAAGCACACCCATCCCAGGTCAGTGTATGGCCCCTCCAAAAGCTACAGTGCCGCAGGCAGCAGGGGCTGAGTCCAAACAGAGCTAAGTTGTTTGGCTTCGTCTGTGGGCTGGTTGTACCTTCACATGTTGGGACTCCCCTGGGTGGTTAGGTCAATAAAACCACTGTTATCGGTTCTTTATTTTTTAGATCTCAGGTTGAGGTGAATACGGTTAGGAAGTAAAAAGTGTCTGCCTCCCACTCTGTTTATTCCAAACCCAAAGAAAGCATTATTGTCTGGAAACAACAAAGGACAGGAAAAAGGAGAAGGAAACAGCAGAGTCCAGAGTTGTGTTCCCTTTGGATTCTGAGATGTCGCCTCCAGGGGGCAGCACCAAGGCAGGGAACTAGACTAAGATCACTCAGTCCTGTCCTCTGTCTGGGGCTCCCCACAGGTCCCCACCATCACTCCTCCCATTCCTCCCGACTTTATTTTTAGCTGGCAGCGGGAGGGGGCAGGATGGGAGGGAAACTAACGAAAACAGAAGAGGCGAGGGACAGAGGCGCAGAGGACTTCTCACGCGGCCAGAACAGCCAGGCATGGAGCTGCCTCTCATCCCTCACCTGTTCTTGTCCCTGATGGTCCTGACAGGTGAGGGAGGTTAACTTCTTGGTTTCTGATGGGAAAAGAGGATAGTGGATTGTTTGGCATTGGGACTTTAGGGTTAAAATTATTTGGGAATTAGGGTGAAAGATTAACACTGATTCTCCATTGCTAGTGTGTCTGTATGTCTGTGTGTGGGCGCGCGTGTGTGTGTGTTTGCACGTTTGCATTCTTATGCCCACAGCATATGACCGAGTTAGTATTGAGATTGTCAGAGCCTGTGTCAGGTTTGTGATCCACTTATCTAAAACCTGTGTCCTCAGCTCTGGAGAAGTTAGGGGACCACAAAGAAACAGGACGTGGCCTTCCACGTGGCCACTCTGATTCCTATTCCCCCCTCCCTTCCTCTCCCTACCCTTGGTGGTCTCTGGAGCCGGAGGCATAGCTGACTAACCGTGTAGTCAGAACTCTGGGTTTATCTAACCAATGAGCTGCAGTTCCTAGCCATACAGCCCTGGCATTTTCCTGGGTGCAAAAAGGCTCACATACAAACCACCTTTTTGAAAATGAGCATGGTTTGAGGCAGAGCTGTCGCCATTGGTGGGAGTGGGTGGTCTAAGAGGGGGTGGCTTGAAAGGAAGGAGCAAGACACAGGGAAAGAACCGTGGGAGAGACCAGAAGCTGGAATGTTTCCTCACCAGTGCCCTGTAATCTTCGTTTCCTAAAATACCAGCTCTGACTTTAAAGGGATGGGAGGGAAGAATCAGCCAGAACTTGATTGGGGGCGGGGGTCTTTAGAGTGGGTCCACAGCTAAGGAAGAAATGCGGAGAGCAGTGGGGAGGGTGGGTACATTTAGAAAGGAAGCTGGTGGTTGTGGGAAACTTTAGGGCGAAGGGACCCTTGCTAGGATGAATGGCAAACCATGTGTGTGGGCAGGCGAGGAGCCCCACCCAGTTAATTGCCACTGAGGTTTTCAGGGCTGGAATCACCCAGAGCCCTAGACGTTGGAGAATGAGAGTGAACGCATAACAATGACACTGGGAGTCAAGAGGGAGAGAGGAGAGACCCAGACATTCAGTGTTCCCCCGTCTCCTGTTCTCCCCATGGTCCTGGTTTTGGGGAGAGTTTGAAAGGCATGGTTGTTCTGGGGCTACAGACAGTCTCTCTCCCTCTTTTAACCCTCCGCTTGGGGAGGAGGATGTGTAGGAGGAATGATGTGGAAAAGAGGAACTTGACCCAGGCTTGTCTGTAAATTAGATCAGGGGTTGGATGGAAATACAGCTGTGCACTAGCATGGCAGAGGGCCACAGGTTAGGCAGCTGGACACAGATACAGGAAGGACATCATCCTTGCCTGGAGCTCTGAGTCCACGACATTGACAGAGGCCAGGCAGCTTATGAGTAACTAGAGGCTCGATGCACAAAATTCGTGCAAGAGTAGGCCTTCCTTCCCCCAGCTGCTGGCACCGGCTTCCCTCTGGCACCTGGGACGTGGGCTTCCCTGGCAGCCCCGGCCTTGTCCGGAAGGTTGTCTGGTCTAATTAGCATATTACGCTTTTATTATTATACATAAGCAGAGAAATAGACTTATAGCAAAACATGTTCTTCACAGCCTCTCTCTGGGCATTCACTAGCCTCTCGACCTGCTGCCTGCTAACCTTATAATCCCGGCCCCCCAGGTCTCTGCTCCCCCTTCAACCTGGATGCGCATCACCCACGTCTGTTCCCAGGGCCACCTGAGGCTGAATTTGGATACAGTGTCTTACAACATGTTGGGGGTGGACAGCGATGGTGAGGAGGAAGCCAGAGGGCCATGAGATGGGGGCAGTGATGACGCTGTAAAGGGTTTGAGGCAGATGGGAATCTAAAGGAATCGGGAAGTGGGTGGTCTCTAGATTTGCCAGCCCATGCACTTACCCTCTGGCCTATCTCTCTCTTTCTTTTTTATTTTTTGTATGGCCTATCTCAAAGGTCATGGTTACACTGTGCTTACATTCATGCCCTCCCCCAGGGTGCTGGTGGGTGCCCCCTGGGATGGGCCTTCTGGTGACCGAAGGGGAGACATTTACCGCTGCCCCATAGGGAGATCCCACAATGCCTCATGTGTCAAGGTCCACTTGGGTAAGATGCCTCACTCTTCTACTCCTAACCCCTAACCTTCATACGCTAGTAACTTTGACCCCTTATACCTCACCTTCACCCCCATATCCCACATGCTCCCTGTCCCCCACTGGACCCTGATCTCTTCTCAAACCCCAAATCACCCTGAACTCAAGCACATCTGTGACTCCATGATCTCATTCTCTTCCACCCCCCTCCCACCAGGTGACTACCCACTGGGAAATTCATCTCGTCCTGCTGTGAACATGCACTTGGGGATGTCTCTACTGGACACAGATGGTGACGGGGGATTCATGGTGAGCTAAGGACAGGGTGTGGCTGGGTCTCTGAGGGTTTGTGGCAGAGAAAGAGCAGTATGGTGCGGGAAGCTGGTCTGTGCAGAGGGTCAAGGAGTTAAAAACCCTAGAAAGTAGAGGGGGAATCTCAGTGCCTCCTCCTCGGCGCATGTTCTGCGGGCGCCTCCCAACCTGGGAGTAACTGTGTCTCCCTCCTGCCCCCAGGCCTGTGCCCCACTCTGGTCTCGTGCTTGTGGCTCCTCTGTCTTCAGTTCTGGAATCTGTGCCCATGTAGATGCGTCATTCCGGCCCCGGGGAAGCCTGGCACCCACTGCACAGCGTAAGCCAGAAGGAGGGCTGAGGTTCAGGGCTGGGGTGCAGGGTGGGAAAAGGATAGGGTGTCAGGGTCTGATGGGCCTGCCTGGCTGTCCTCACTGCTACCTAATGTGTCTGCATAAGCGCCATGCTTCCTAACAGGTTAGAATTCAGACTCTACCAGGGCACTAAGACGCCATGAACTGATCAAAACAACTTCAAAAACTCAACTCTCACTGTATCCCTCCACGCCCTTGGCTACAGCATTTACCTCACCATTCTCCAATGTGTCATCTATTTGTATACCTCCATCTCCTTTTGTTTAAAGAGTTCTCAATCCAAATGCCTTTTCTTGTATTCTCCTCTCCTCAAACATCTTCAGTCTTCAGTATTGGCTCAGTTGCTGCCTCATTTGATTCCCCACCATCGGTGCTATGTTTTTACCTGGCATGCAATTATTATTATTATTATTATTATTATTATTATTATTATTATTATTGTAATATGCTTATACTAGGGGCCCAGTGCATGAATTCGTGCACCTTGAAAGGAACTGTGGGCTGTGAGGCTATGGTGGTCACAGGGCAAGTCTCAGCCAATCCTCCCCGCCCCCATCTGCCCCCTCCCACTGTGGCCCTGGTCCCTTGTCTGCCAACAGCCCCACTCTCACCGCTGCTCGCCCACGCACTGATGGCACTGGCCCTGCTCACACCTGCTGACAGCATGGAGCAATTGAAACCTGTGCCAGCAGCGGGTGTGAGCAGGGCCAGTACTGTCGGCAGGTGAAAGCGGCGGCTGCTGCCCCGATCGCCCCCCAGGAGAAGGGGGAGGTAGAGAAGCCTCAGGGGCGATAGGGGCCGGTGCCTGGCACTGGCCATGGGTGCGTGTGAGTGGGGCCAGCGCGGGGCACTGGCAGCGGGTGCAAGCATCGGGCGGAACCACGGCGCACGGGAGCAAAGAATTTTCAGTAGCCGAAACCGGTTTGGCTCAGTGGATAGAGCGTCGGCCTGCAGACTGGGGGGTCCCAGGTTCGATTCCGGTCAAGGGCATGTACCTGGGTTGCGGGCGCATCCCCAGTGGGAGATGTGCAGGAGGCAGCTGATCGATGTTTCTCTCTCATCGATGTTTCTGACTCTCTGCCTCTCTCCCTTCCTCTCTGTAAAAAACCAATAAATTATATTAAAAAAAAAAAAAGAATTTTCAGTAACCACCAGAGGCTTGCCCCAATCCTGCTGCGGCCATCGCCCGCCATGGTCCACCTGCGCCCCCTGGTGGTCAGTGCATGTCATAGCAACTGGTTGTTCGGTTGTTCTCCCATTCGGTCTATTTGCATATTAGGGATATATATATATAGATAGATAGATTTCAGAGAGAGGAAGGGAGAGGGAGAGATAGAAATATCAATGATGAGAGAAAATCATCAATTGGCCACCTCCTGCATGCCCCCTACTGGGGATTGAGCCCACAACTGGGGCATGTTCCCTGACCAGGAATTGAACTGAACCATGACCTCCTGGTTCATGGGTCATTGCTCAACCACTGAGCAACACTGGCCGGGCTTTTTTTTTTTTTTTTTTAGTATATTGCATGTATGCCCATCTCTCCTTTTATTCATTTCTACATTTACCCAGCGCCTGGCATACTACCTTCCTTGCATGACAGAAGTGCCTAATAAATGTTTAAATTGAATGTGCCCTCCTGTGACCTCTTCCCTTGTTCCCTTATGCCCAATATCCTGTACCCCTCTGCTCTCTATCACCACACTCCTCCTCCTAGGCTGCCCCACATACATGGATGTTGTCATTGTCTTGGATGGCTCCAACAGCATCTACCCCTGGTCTGAAGTTCAGACTTTCCTACGAAGACTGGTGGGAAGACTGTTCATTGACCCAGAGCAGATACAGGTAAGAGAGGTCAATAGGATGGGCTCGGAGGGGAGAGACCGGGAGAGAGGAGATACACATAGATAGTGTCTTCAGGAGTATCCAGGCGCTCACCTTCCCTCCCTTACACACTTTCTTCTCCCTCCCCACTTCCATACACACATTTCATTTACAAATACATTTTTTATTGATTTCAGAGAGGAAGGAAGAGGAAAAGAGAGATAGAAACATCAATGATGAAAGAAAATCATTGACTCTCTCCTGCACAGATATTTGTCACTGATGGATGGAGCCACCCCACTGGGGATGGAGCCCACAACTCAGGCATGAGCCCTGACCGGGAATCAAACCATGACCTCCTGTTTCATAGGTGGACACTCAACCACTGAGCCACAACCGTTGGGCTACATACATTCATTTGACTGTGCACTTTACTCCAGGTGGGGCTGGTACAGTATGGCGAGAGCCCTGTACATGAGTGGTCCCTGGGAGATTTCCGAACCAAGGAAGAAGTGGTGAGAGCGGCAAGGAACCTGAGTCGGCGGGAGGGACGAGAAACAAAGACTGCCCAAGCAATAATGGTGGCCTGGTGAGGCACTGGGGAGGGGAGTGGGGGAGGCAGAGTGGGGAGGGCCGAGACGGGTTAGGGGAGGGTGAAGTGCAGTGTGTACATCCCAAGGTGCCTTGGATGTTTATCTTTATGTGAACACTAATGGTGGGTGAGGGGAAACTGAGTTGACTGTCAGTGCACTCCTTCTCGTCACATTTCTACAAAATATCTGTCTGTGTCGCTCCATGTTTCTGCTGTGTTTATCTCTGCAGACAGAACTCTCTCTCCCCATCCTGCCATTCCCACTTTGATCTTGACCCGCAGGTTCTCCATCACTCATGTCCTCGCTCACTTTCCAAACATGATTCAAACTCCTTCTGGGAAGACTAGCCTGGCCTGACCATTCTTCTTTATGCTACACTCCCTTAATACGTGTCCTCCCAAATGCACTCTTTGCTAAATTAATGTAGGAATGAATGAATTTTATACTTATTGCTCTGGCCGGGCAGCTCAGGTGCTTAGAGCATCAACCCAATACACCAAGGTTGTGGGTTCGGTCAGGGCACATACAAGAACCAACCAATATATGCAGAAATACATAGAACAGCAAAAATCTTTCTCTCTTTCCC
>NW_006291020.1:410591-425430 GCF_000327345.1 Myotis davidii
CTCTCTCAAATCAATTTAAAATTAAATAAAGGAGTTTTATATTGATTTGCATTGATGATATGCTCATCTCTATGTTCTATGATATTCAAGCATTTGAGCTCTTACTGTGTGTCAGTCTGCACGTTAGACACTGTTGGGGAGATGGTCTGAAAGGCAAGATGCCGGACCTCAGTGAACTGGTGATGCTGTTGTGTGTGTACGTGTGTGTGTGTATGTGTGTGCCTGTGTGTATGTGTGTGTCTGTGTGTGTGTGTGTTTGTGTACGTCTGATCACACCTCCTTTCTCTCTCTTCTCAGCACAGAAGGATTCAGTCAGTCCCGCGGGGGCCGCCCGGAGGCTGCCCGGCTGCTGGTGGTTGTCACTGATGGGGAATCACATGACGGAGAGGAGCTGCCCGCAGCACTGAAGGCCTGTGAGGCCGGACGAGTGACCCGCTATGGCATTGCCGTGAGACTCTGCTCGGGACCGGGAAGGAGGGGTGGGGTGGGGATGGTGACATCAGGACCGGGAACTTGAGAGAAACCACTTCCCCGACACCAGCCGCCTTTCCCCCGCTTCACTTTGTTGGCTGTGCTCCGTACCAGCTCCGCTATCCCAATCCACACACTGAACAGACCCACCCTGGCTCTCACCCCAGGTCCTCGGCCACTACCTCCGGCGGCAGCGAGACCCCAGCTCTTTCGTGCGGGAAATCAGAGCTATCGCCAGCGACCCAGACGAGAGGTTCTTTTTCAATGTCACCGATGAAGCTGCGCTGACCGACATTGTGGACGCACTGGGCGACCGGATTTTTGGCCTTGAGGGTAAGGATGCCCCTGGAAGAAATGGAGGGCGGGGAAGGGGGTTCTGGAGTACAGGTGCCTCAATATTGTCTCGTGCCCAAGGGTCCCATGGAGAAAACGAAAGCTCCTTTGGCCTGGAAATGTCTCAGATTGGTTTCTCTGCTCATCGGCTAAAGGTTGGACAGCCTGCCCCCTCCATGCATGACCCCACTCGACCTCTGACTCCTTCCAGCCTCTGACTCGAACCCTTCAACCCCAGGGTTCTTCTATATTCCTCCTTTAACCAGTGTCCATTCTGACGGCTCCTGGCTTTCACACTGACCCCGGCCTATGCCCCGTGACGCCCTCACTCCCAGGCAGCTTTGCTCTGACTCCCTGCTGCCTTTGTAGTGACCCTGTCTGTTCTGCCCACAGGATGGGATTCTCTTTGGGATGGTGGGGGCCTATGACTGGGGGGGCTCCGTGTTATTATGGCTTGAAGAAGGTCACCACCTTTTCCCCCCACGGACCGCCCTGGAAGATGAGTTCCCCTCTGCATTGCAGAACCACGCGGCCTACCTGGGTGAGTAGCAGGGGTTTGCAGAGGCCTGGGAGGTGGGGGACGCCTCCTTCCCGGTGTGGGGTGTGAGCACCTCCTCTTCACTTACACAGTTGTTCACAGACCTCCTGCTACTCCCCTTGGGACCCCTCCTTGGCCTGTAGGGATCCCTCCCATTCTGACCCCGTCTTTTCCTTCCGCCCCCGACTCCTTGCCTACTTCCAGGTTACTCTGTTTCCTCCATGCTTTTGCGGAGTGGACAACGCCTATTCCTCTCAGGGGCTCCTCGGTTTAGACATCGAGGGAAGGTCATCGCCTTCCAGCTTAAGAAAGATGGGGCTGTGAGGGTCGCCCAGAGCCTCCAGGGGGAGCAGGTAGGGCATCCGAGGGGAATCAGCCTGCAGGGAGACAGTGAAGGGGCTGGAGAGGGGCCTGAGATGGGTGCTGAATTCTGCTAGGGAGTCTGTCAGGGCTGTGAGGACCAGAGCGGCAGGTGCGGCGGGGGTGGGGTGCGGGGTGCTTCCCACTTGTTCACAATCGCCTTCCCTTTTCTCTGGGTTCACCACTCCCCTCACTGCCCTCCACTCCCCAGATTGGCTCATACTTTGGCAGTGAGCTCTGCCCATTGGATACAGATGGCGATGGGACAACTGATGTCTTACTCGTGGCTGCCCCCATGTTTCTGGGACCCCAGAACAAGGAGACAGGACGTGTTTATGTGTATCTGGTGGGTCAGGTGAGGCTTGCTTGCCGGTCAGGAAGGAGGGAGAAGGGGAGGCACATGTATTTGAGGGCTGGCTGAGAGGTTGGGACAATCAGATTGACACCTGTCTTCTCCTCGCTCCACCAGCAGTCCTTGCTCACACTCCAGGGAACACTTCATCCAGAACCGCCCCAGGATGCTCGGCTTGGTTTTGCCATGGCTGCCCTTCCTGACCTGAACCACGACGGCTTTGCTGACGTGGCAGTGGGGGCACCGCTGGAGGATGGGCACCGTGGAGCGCTGTACCTCTATCATGGGACTCGGAGTGGAGTGAGGCCCCGCCCTGCCCAGGTCAGGAGTGCCCGAGGAAGGCAGGGGCGTGTGGGGGCCAGGGGAGTGGGGACGTGGTCTCTGCTTATCAGTGCTCCCCTGGACTTGGGACCCAACTGAACAAATGCGTTTTCATTAGTACAGTAGCCACCCCCCCCCACAACGGGGATATGGTCCAAGACCTCCAGAGGACGCCCGAAACTGCAGATCGTACCAGACTTTACATATACCGTGTTATAGGCTTGTTCCTGTACATACATACCTATGACAACATTAATTTATAAATTACGCACAGTAAGAGATGAACAACAATAATGAAAGAGAACAATGATAACAGTATGCTATAATAAAACTCATCTGAATATGGCATTATTAAATAAAATAAGGGTTATTTGAACAAAGCTGTGTGAGTCCTTCAAGTTGATCTGACAGCTAAGACGGCTCCTAAGTGACTCACGGTGGGTAGCATACTGAGTGTGGCTACACTGGACACAGGGATGACTCACACCCCAGGCGGGACAGAGTGGGGCAGCTTAAGAGTCTATCCCACTACTCAGAATAGCACACAGTTTAAAACTTAGGAATCATTTATTTCTGGAATTTTTTAATTAAATATTAACAGCAGAAAGTGAAAGCGTGGATAAGGGACAAATGGTGAGGTGGAGGGGATTACAGGTTGGTATACAAGGGAATCCTGAACACAGGCAAGTTTCTCTTGTTCTGATGAAAGAAACAGGAGCCAGGCGGGAGGCTGGGAACCCGGTGTGGGAGTCCCTGCTCAAATTCCCCCTCTCCCGCAGCGGATCGCTGCTGCCTCTCTGCCACAGGCCCTCAGCTACTTTGGCCGAAGTGTAGATGGCCGGTTAGATCTGGATGGAGATGACCTGGTGGATGTGGCTGTGGGTGCCCAAGGGGCGGCCATCCTGCTCAGGTGAGTGGCTCCGTTTCAGGCAAAGTGGGCAGCTCAGCATGGCTGCTCAGAGCCAGGGATTTGGAGACACGGGCTTAGATGTGGATTTCTTAGTCAACTCACTCTGGGCCTCCATTTCCTAGTTTTTAAAATGGGAACAATCCTACCTGATAGGCTTATTGTGAGGATTAAATGAGGTAATCCATGTAAAGATCTTAACACAGTGCCTAGCACAGCGGTTCTCAACCTGTGGGTCGCGACCCCTTTGGCGGTCAAACGACTCTTTCACAGGGGTCACCTAAAACCATCCTGCATATCAGATATTTACATGACGATTCATCACAGTAGCAACATTACAGTTATGAAGTAGCAACGAAAATGATTTTACGGTTGGGTCACATGAGGAACTGTATTTAAAGGGCCAGAAGGTTGAGAGCAACTGGCCTAGCACATAGCAAGTGCTTCTTAAATGTTAGCTGTTCTCACCTGGCCGGCATCGCTTAGTGGTTGAGTGTCGATCTATGAACGAGGAGGTCGCGGTTCGATTCCTGGTCAGGGCACATGCCCGAGTTGTGGGCTGGATCCCCAGTGGGTGGGCATGCAGGTGGCAGCCGGTCAATGATTCTCACTCATCGTTGATGTTTCTATCTCTCTCTCCCTCTCCCTTCCTCTCTGAAATCAATAAAAATATATTTTATATATATATATTTAAATGTTAGCTGTTATCTTACTTCTGTTAGAAGCTTCAGAGGAGAGAGACCTGCATGCCTAGCCCCTCATTCTTTCCTTTGACCTCAGGAGGCAAACGCTGGGAGTGGATTTTCTCAAGGTCTTTCCTCTGACTAGAATTTCTTTCCCACCCTGTGCCTAGCTCCCGGCCCATTGTCCGCCTGGCCCCGTCGTTGGTGGTGACCCCGCCGGCCATCAGTGTGGTTCAGAGAGACTGCACGCGGCGAGGCCAGGAGGCAGCCTGCCTCTCTGCGTTCCTCTGCTTCCGAGCGACCTCCCGCACGCCTGGCCGCTGGGACCGCCGGCTCCGTGAGTGACCGCAGGGCACCGGCCCCCCTCCACCCTGGCCTGCCTTGCCTCGGACCCTCTTGACCCTCACCCTTGCCTGCCCCGTGCAGACGTGCGGTTCACAGCATCACTGGACGAGTGGACAGCTGGAGCCCGGGCAGCTTTTGACAGCGCTGGCCAGAGGCTGGCCCCCCGGCGGCTCCGGCTCACTGTGGGGAATGTCACTTGTGAGCGGCTGCACTTCCATGTGCTGGTGAGGAGGGGCAGGACCTGCTTAGCCTCGGGGCCTGGGAGTGAGGGGAGGGCCGGGTCAGAGGAGCAATTTCAGAAAGTCAGACTTTGGAGTTGGGCTGATCTGGGTTTCAATTCTAACTGCCATTTGCCATCTGTGCAACCTGGGAAGTCCGTTTCCTTGCCTGCAAAGCGGGGGAGGGGGAGTAGGGGTGGGGTGGAGAGATGATAATAATAACTGCATCACAGGAGTTGTAGTAGAAGTCAATGTGGCCCTGGCCGGGCCGCTCAGTTGGTTAGAGCATCGTCCCATGTGCCAAGGTTGCGGGTTTGTTCCCGGTCAGGGCACATACAGAAATCAACCAGTGAATGCATGAATGAGTGGAACAACAAATTGATGTTTTTCCTCTCTCCCCCTTCCTCTGTCTCTCAAATCAATCAGGAAATAATTTTTTAAGAAAGAGGTAAATGTGATAGCACTGCCAAAACCTTCAGATAGTCCCAACACACAGACAGCGCTCAGTAAATGAACGCTGGAATGACCACATTCCCAGGCCTGGCTTGTCCCCTAGCCTGGCTCCCCGTGACCTTGCCTCTGGTTTCCCTCAGGATACATCCGACTACCTCCGGCCGGTGGCCTTGACTGTGACCTTTGCTTTGGACAACACCACAAAGCCAGGCCCTGTGCTGGACGAGGGCTCACTCACCTCTATACGAAAGCTGGTCAGCAGTTCCACGCCCTGCCCTGTCCTGTCCTGGGCCCCAACACTGCCTGAGGGGGAGGGCAGAGAGGAGATCACAGTGAATCTGACCTGGGCACCCGCTCTTCTCCCTTCACCTTCCTCCCAATGCCACTCCTTTCTCCTTGCCTTCTTCTCAGCCCTTGGCCCCTCCTCTCCCCGCCAGGTGCCCTTCTCAAAGGACTGTGGCCAAGACAATGAATGTGTCACAGACCTGGTGCTCCGGGCGAATATGGACATCAGAGGCTCCAGGTGGGATGGACAGGAACTGGCCAAACCCGGGTGACCTGAACCAGGCTGGACGGGACTAGAAGGGAACTGGAGGGTGGTTCTTTGCCCAGCAAAACAGAAGCGAGGCTTTTGGCATTCCTTCAACTCCTGAGTTCTCCCTTATGCACCTCTCCTAGGAAGGACCCGTTCGTGGTTCAAGGTCGGCGGAAAGTGCTGGTGACAGCCACCCTGGAGAACAGGAAGGAGAATGCCTACAACACCAGCCTGAGCCTCAGCTTCTCTAGAAACCTCCACCTGGCCAGTTTCACTCCTCAGGTGTCGGGGGGGAGGGGCTTGGGGAGGAGTCGGAGAAGGAGGGAGCAGAGTAGGTATTGTCCTCAGCTGCGAGGGGCTCTGGAGAAAGGCCCAGTGTTTAGGGGCTGTGGGCAGGAGAGCAGCCGCAGCCCCAGCTCTGCTCCACCCCCGTGTCTCTGCTTTCAGAGGGACAGGTCGGTGAAGGTGGAGTGTGCCACGCCTTCCCCTCACGCCCGGCTCTGCAGTGTGGGACATCCGGTCTTTCAGACTGGAGCCAAGGTAAGTGGGCCCAGGATGAGAAAGGGGCTCTGAGAGAGCAGGGGCCGGACTGGGGGGGCCTGGGGCTGGAGAAGGAGGCACACAGGGCTCCTGCTCCTCTGAACTTGCCCATGACTAAGAATCTACCATGACCCATGTCTCCTGCCTCCAGGTGACCTTTCTGCTAGAGTTTGAGTTTAGCTGCTCCTCCCTCCTGAGCCAGGTCCTTGTGAGGCTGACTGCCACCAGGTGAGAGCAAAGGGAACCTCCCCCAGCCCTCTCCTACTGGGTCTTGGTGGCTGGGGTGGTGTGTGTGTTGGAGGAGGGGGATACAGTAGCCTTGACCCCTCTCCTCCTGAGAGGGTCTCTGGGACAGGATGTCAGCCTCTCCCCTTGCCCTACAGCAATAGCCTGGAGAGAAATGGGACCCTTCACGATAACACGGCCCAGACCTCAGCCTACATCCAGTATGAGCCTCACCTGCTCTTCTCTAGGTATGGCTTGGTCCCCTAGGGACCCCCACCCCATTCTGACCTCAGACTCATAGTCTATGTTCCCACCTCTCCCTTCACGTGCTTCAGTGTCCCCAAAGCCCAAACCCTTGGGGCTGCTCCATCTTTTCCCCCAATCCCACTCATGCAAAACCGTCTCTTTTAAGCATCTTACTTTCTTCCTAGGTATGGGCTTTGCTGGGCCTGGGGATTGGGGCGAGGGTGGGGGGATATGGGCCATAAACATTGTTAGTCTGCCCTGTCTCATGTCTATCTTCTCTATGTACCCCCACCTCTTCATTCATGTGCTGGCTCGGCCTTCCCTGACTCCATCTATGTATTGACCATGTGCCTGTGTCTGTGTCATGGCTGTGGCCATGTACTTCCTGACTTGGTGTCCACGCAGTGAGTCCACTATGCACCGCTATGAGGTCCATCCATACGGGACCCTCCCAGTGGGTCCTGGCCCTGAATTTAAGACCACTCTTCGGGTGAGAAGCTGGCGGGCCTTGGAATGAGCAGGGGAGGAGGGAGACGTCTTGGGGGGAAACGGAAAAAGCCTCTCTTAGATGTCAGTGGGATCCAGGATAACGAGGAGCGGATGCCGAAGGATCTTCGTCTCCTGCCTCTTCCCGTTTTCAACTCTCCTCTCAGGTTCAGAACCTTGGCTGCTATGTGGTCAGCGGCCTCGTCATCTCAGCTTTCCTTCCAGCCGTGGCCCATGGGGGCAACTACTTCCTGTCACTGTCTCAAGTCATCACTCACAATGTGAGTCTGGGCTGGGGGATGTGGAGCCCTCCACCAGCCCCTTATCTGCTGGGTCACTGCCCTCAGGGCTCCTCCCCGGGGGGACCTTTCCTTTACGTATGTGGCTTCTTTGGGAAGAAAGAGAGGGATCCCCCACTATAAGAGTGTGGGTAGGTGCTGCTCAGCATGCAGTGGCTGGCCTCTCACCATCAAGAGAGTCCCTCACGTTCCATCTTTCTCCAGGCCAGCTGCGCGGTGCAGAATCTGACCGAGCCCCCTGGGCCCCCTGCGCACCCAGAGGAGCTTCAGCACACCAGCCGGCTGGTATGCGTCAAGGATGGAGCAATGTGTCCAGGGTGGGAACACTGGCGTTTGGAGCCTTAGGGTTGGGGGCAGAGCCTGGAGCGGGAAGTGGGAGATCTTTCCACGAGGTCTCACCTGTCTCTCTCTCTCGTGATAGAACGGGAGCAACACTCGGTGTCAAGTCGTGCGTTGCCACCTCGGGCGGCTCGCTAAGGGGACTGAGGCCTCTGTCGGACTACTGAGACTGCTTCACAATGAATTCTTCCGGAGGGTAAACCTCTTATTTCCTACTACTCTTCCCTTCTGTTCCAATCTGGAACTTGAGCACAGGCTTTGGAAGTAAACAGACCCATGTTCAAGTTCCACTTTGCCTCTTACTAGCTGTTGGATGTTGAGCAAGTTATTTCATCTCTCTCAGCTTCTTTCTTCTCATCTCTAAAGTGGGGGTGATAACACCTACTTTATGGGGTTGTTGTAAAGAATAATTGAATAATGAGATGGACTCATTAAAAGCTACATGATCCTCCATGTATCATCCCTTAGTACTATAATAATAATCAATCAACATTGATAGGATACCTAAAAATCAATCAATTAATAATCCATCAAGTGCTTACTATAAAAAAGGTCCTGTACTAGGAGACACTGAGGAGAATATCCGAAATGTTTAGCACCATGTTTAAATCACTGTAGTGACTTAATACATTTCTGTTAAATAAATGAACAAATAGTAGATTTACATGCAGGATATGTGTTGTAGGGTGGTCAGAAGTAAGAATATATAGTTGAGAGAAATCTAAATTATGAAAGTTTTCTAAAGCTAGGGAGATAAAATGGAACTTAAGATGATTGGCAGGTAGGAGTCAGTGTGAGTTCCTGAGCAGGGAATTGACATCTTAATTGTAACAGCTATTCAGCACTAGGGTTCTCTACTGTGCATCCCAAACACCATCTACTTTGAATAACACAACATCCCTGGGATGCAGGCATATGTTTTAAGGGAAATTAACTCTGACAGACCATTCCTCTCTAAGTCTGGTCCTCTATTTATCTCTCTTTGGTATCCTCTACTTTAAAAATAATATTTTATTGACCTTAGAGAAAGAGGGAGAGGTAGAGAGAGATAGAAACATTGGTGAGAAACATCAACATTGATCAGCTGTCTTCTGCACGCCCCCTACTGAGGACCGAGCCCACAGCGGGGTCATGTGCCCTTACTGGAACTGATCAGTGACCTCTTGGTACACAGGTCAATGCTCCACTACTGAGCCACACCATCTGGGCTTTGGTATCCTCTTTTTAATTCATTAATCTATTCTTTTTAAATTTTTAAATTGATTTTAGAGAGGGGGGAAAGAGAGAAGCATCTATTTGTTGTTTCACTTATTTATGCATTCATTGGTTGATTCTTGTATGTGCCCTGACTGGGGATTGAACCTACAACCTTGACATAGCTGGATGACACTCTAACCAACTAAGCTGCCTGGCCAGGGCATTCAGCCATTCTTTTAACAGATTTATTATGTAACCACTAGGTATTTGGCACTGTGCTAGGTACTAGACACTAGGAACACATAATTAAAGATTTTTTTAAAATATGTTTTTACTGATTTTAGAGAGAGAGGAAGGGAGAGGGAGAAAAAAAGAGAGAGAAACATTGTTCGGATGCCTCCCATACACACCCCAACTGAGTATTGAACCCACAACAACCTGGACGTGTGCGCTGACCAGGAATCGAACCAGCAACCTTTCAGTGCACAGGACAACGCTCAACCAACTTAGCCACACTGGTAGGCCTAGGGACACATAATTAATAAGACATAGCCCTTGTCCTCAAGGATCTTATAATTCAGTGGTGAAAGACAGAAAAGTGAACAGAATATTATAACTTTAACAGGGGTGGTTGGGTTTAGAAGGGAATACTTTCTGAAATCCCAGAGGAGATGATGTCTAAACTTCAACCTAAAGGAGGGGTAGTGCTTAGCCAACGAAAGGGAAGTTGAATGCATTTCAGGTAGAACAGACAGCATAACGAAGGACCCTAGCTTTAGAGAACTTCCATAATTTAGATTTCTCTCATTTCTCCGTCTATAACCCTTTTCCTCTTTCCCCATTGGTCTCCAACCTTTACTTCTGGTCTTCAGAGTCCTGAGAGTTGTGCCTTTCAGCCTCATCTTTGTTACTGGAGTTCCAATTGCCACACTCCCTGACGATGGCTCGCGTTAAATGTCTTCCCATCTCCTGGTTCCGCAGGCCAAATTCAAGTCTCTGACAGTGGTCAGCACCTTCGAGCTGGGAGCTGAGGCAGGCAGTGTCCTCCAGCTGACCGAAGCTTCCCGCTGGAGTGAGGTGGGCTGGAGGCCGCGTGTGAGAGCTGCGAAAACATTGATTGGATGCCTCCCGTATGGGGGTGGGGGTGAGGGTGGGGAAAGGACATGGGTGGGCTTTTTTCAAAAGTATCTTCCTCAGGCAGCAATCGAGGAGTCAGAAGTGACAAGTCAGGATGCTAGGGTCCCCTTGCCTCCTTTCCTGCCTCTGTTTCATTCCTTTTAGTCTTCTATTTGGAGGCTGGCTTTGCTTGAATGTGGGATGGGGCCAGCTGGGTGAACGGGTGCAGGTAAAAGACCCCTCTCCCCACACAGAGCCTCCTGGAGGTGATCCAGACGCGCCCTGTGCTCATCTCCCTGTGGGTCCTCATTGGCAGCGTCCTGGGAGGGCTGCTGCTGCTGGCTTTCCTCGTCTTCTGCCTTTGGAAGGTAAGCACGGCTTTGGTTGGAAGTACGGGCCTGGTGCCCACGCCTTGAGGGGTCCTTGATTGTAGCAGGGAAAACCGGGTTTGTGCTGGGCAGCCGGTGGGTGTCATGCCCAACCTCCTTCCCCGAACTCCACAGATATTGGTTGAATTCCACTAAGCCAAATAAAAGAAATATGAACCTCATATTTGGAAGCAGAACCAAAGTGAAGACTTCAGATAAGTCTGAGGGCTGTTGGCAAGGTCTCCGGGCAGGCCATCTGACAATAACTCTTATCTCTTCTTGTACAGCTTGGCTTCTTTGCCCGTAAGAAGATCCCCGAGGGAGAAAAAAGAGGAGAGAAACCGGAGCAGTGAATGTAGAATAGAGTCCTGGAAAGCCCTCCCTGGAAGCTTCTCCAAAAGACGCGCAAAGAACGGAGGCTGGGGCCTCCGAGGGGACGAGAATCAGCCCCTGGACAGCCTCCCCTCGCCTGAGCCCTGACCTGACTTTGGAGTCATGAGGAAGCTGCTGGCAGGAGATGAGGCCTCACCTCAGACAAGAGGGGCTGGCACCCCGACTAGGAGCACTCCCTCTGTCTGCTCCCTCCTCATGACCACGGTTCATGGCCAACACGGGCCTTTTTCTCCAGCCTCGGGAAGCGGGAATTGGTCGCCTAGGTCCCTGCCTCCTTTCAGATCCCCCCACGGCCTCCTTCCCAGTCTGGGAAGGGTGAGGGCTGTCTTCCTCGTCCCCTGCCTCCCAGCTTCCTGCTGGCTCCCCGCTCCACGGGAGGGAGCTGACGTTGGCTTGGAAGAAGTAAAGTCAACATCTGCTGCTCTCCTCTGGAGCCTGGTGGTTCAGAAAGCCAACTGGGGAGAGTCAACAGGAAAAAAGAGGGAGGAGGAAAAGCCACAAGAGACGTTCTGTACAATTCCAGGGAACAGAGAAGCCTTTAGACAGGCAACTGCCATCCCCCTGAAACCTGAGACCTGGCGGTGCGCTGGCCCGCCCTCAGGTGCTGGGGAAAGGAGCCGCTCCGGGCTGCTGGCTATGGGTTTCCCAGCTCCCACCATGGGAGCAAAGCCAGGTCCCCGAATCTCTGGAGCCAGGGGCCCCCCGGTGGCTAGAGGTGGAATAGCAGAGCAGCCTGGCTACCCCAGGCAGCGTTTTCTCCTCCCTCAGGCCTCTCAAACTTCTGAGCCCTCTATAAACTCCAGAGAAGGGAAAGGATTGCCGCTTGACGGTGGGAAACCCTTCCGCCTTACCAGCTTGGGGAAGCAGCAGCCCCATGGAGCCTGAATGAGTGGGGTTTGCATTGAGGAGGAAGCTGAAGTGAGTGGCAGGAGGTGTCTGAGGAGCACGCCCTTCCTTGCTCAGCAGGGGTTGTTGAGCACAAATAGCTCCTAGGATCATGCTTCTGGGGCAGCTCCTACTTTGTGGGGCTTCTCTGGTGGAAGCGCGTTGCCAGCCCCTGCCTGATGTTTACTAGAAATTCTCAAGTTCATTTCCATCTCTGGACCACCCCACCCCGTCCCATGTTTTGGTCATGGCCGGTTAAGAGAATTTGATTCTCATCAGCAACTGGGTAACTTCTATTTCTTTGGAATCAAGGCTTGGGATAGCAAAGTCAGTCACTGGTCTCCAGGGTGCGGCACCCATGTAGAGCTGAGGTCAGGCACCTGACCAGCAGCCACAGAGCCTGTCCTTCAGGGCTGTCCTTGAGGCCCACGGTATTTACTTTGGCATGTCTGGAGCTGTTTGCAGAGGGCATTGTCTCTGTTTTCCAGCGTGGTGGGCAGCATACAGATGGCCAGAACAAATAAAGTTCGTGTCAAGTGACTTCCGTTCTTGTTGAGTTCCCTGGGATATAGGTTATTCTTGGTTCCCCTGAGGTGAGATTTTATACGAAGTATTGGAAATGTTTTCTGTGCCTCTCCCCCTGCAGATGTGCTCTAACCTCCTGTGTAAAATGTGTGTGTTCGGGAAGCACATAGGCCTAGCCTGAAGCCCCAGATCTGCCATTTATTAGCTAGTGGCCTTGGGCAAGTCATAGCTACCCCAAGGCTCAGAGAACAAGAATAGGCTGTGTGATACAGTAGTGAAGAATGAAAACAGACTGGGCTTTAAATCTAAATTCTACTACTTAAAACTCGTTTGACCTTGAACAGATGTAACTTCTCTAAGTCTTGGCTTTCTTTCTTTTTTTAAAAAAATATATTTTATTGATTTTTTACAGAGAGGAAGGGAGAGGGATAGAGAGTTAGAAACATCGGTGGGAGAAAAACACCAATCAGCTGCCTCCTGCACACCCCGCACTGGGGATGTGCCCACAACCAAGGTACATGCCCTTGACTGGAATCGAACCTGGGACCCTTGAGTCCGCAGGCCGAGGCTCTATCCACTGAGCCAAACCGGTTAGGGCAAGTCTTGGCTTTCTTATCTTTAAACTTACTAGGGTTGTGAGGCCTAAATGAGATAATTTAAGTGAGCATATGGTAAGTCTTCATAAATGGTCAATATTGTTATAAAAATATTTTGTTATTAAATAACCTACCCTACCATGTGTTGTGAAGATAGAACAAGAGGTGTTGTAAAGTGCCAGGCCAGACCCTGAAGATCTGTTTCTCCTGTATGCTATTGTCTCCTCCTACTAACTCTTACCCTGCGCCTCATCCCCTTTGAAATAAGCCCTCATGCCCACGAAGGTGATAAATAGCTAATTAACTTAGGTTGTAATGGTAGAAATCAAATCTATTTTATTTCCTTAGATACCTTAAGTTCTTGTCTTACCCTCAAGGGACATTTGCACCTCAGCAATGGCCTAGAGGCCGTCCCTGCCTCTGTCACCTGACCTGAGAATGGTGGTGTCTGGCCTACCAGGCAGGGACAACTGTTCTGTGGCAAGCTGGTGAGTTATTTTGTGGCATTAGGAGTCCACGGTGGCCATCAATGTACTTCATATAGGCAACAGCTTAATCAGCCTTTATGGAACATACGGTTTATGGGGCTGGGACGGAGGCCATGGTTATGACAGATTTCCCCTTTTTAATCTCAGCCAACCCCCAAAGGGAGATGGATTTCCTGATTTCTTTGGGGGACTGGTTCATCTAATTCTTTTTAAAAAATATATGTTTTTATTAATTTTTTAGAGAGAGAGGAAGGAAGAGGAATAGAGAGAAACATCAGTAAAAGAGAAAGAAATATCATCTCTTGGCTGCCTCCTGCACAGCCCCTACTAGGGATTGAGCCTGCAACTGAGGAATGTGCCCTTGACAGGAATCAAACCGGGGGCCCTTCAGTCTGCAGGCCAATGCTATATCCACTGAGCCAAACTGGCCAGCGCTCAATGTCTCCTTTCTAAATCACCACCATGCCTTTTTCTCCTGCCTTTACCCGCTAGTGCTCAGTCTTAATCAAGACCCCATCCACACGTGCCTTTTCCATGCAGCTGCAGCCAGGACATGGCTACCAGTAGGCCGGCCACCCCGCCCCTTTCTCTCCCCGGCAGAGCTCCCTAATAACCAGCAAATAACCCTGATTGTATTTTGTATCACCGGCTCCTTAATGCAATTGTGCTTAGTACATCAGGTAGCATGATCTCAAGGAGGCAAACGAACCATATGCCCAGTGTTCTGGGGAGAGTGACAGGCTGCATAATGCCTGGCTCATTCCCGCCCCCCACTGTAGAAACAACAGGCTCTCTCCAGACATACATGTTCCTTCTTTTCTTCTTCTTGTAGTGCCTTTATTTCTTCATTCTTTCATACTCTCATCAGACATGAAGCGCCTAATGTGCGCCAGGCAATGAGAATAATACAAAATACAACTGCTACCATCAAAGAACCCAGTCTAATAGGGAAAACAGATATGTAAACAAATACAAATACTGAGAGGTGGTTGCTACATGACATAGCAGAATTAGAATTGCGTCTCACACAGTTTGGCACGGTGTGTGTGTGTTTAGGGAGTGGTGGTGGCAGGGTTATAAGGGAAAACTTCACAGAAAAAAAAAATTAGCTTGAGGGACCACCAAGTGTGAGAGGAGGCGGGGGGAGGAGGAACCACCAGCCGGGAGGAAACTGGTGATTAGAACCCCCTGAGCACTGCGCTGTGAAAGCAACGGGAGGTGAGGCTGGAGAAGGCAGGGTGCAGCTCCTGGGAGCCTTCTCAGCCACGAGAAGACTTCGCGCTGTGACCTTTAGGCTCTGTTAGGGTTGGGGGGCTAGCTCAGCTGCAGGGTAGACCAGTTGGCTGGGACTGACTGTTCGAGCCAGAGTTGCTGAGTTTGAATTTAAAAAGCAGATTTTTTTTTTCCTAAAGAATGCGGAGGAGGGTGGCGTATGCTTAAAACAGAAATTCTCTCCTCTCCCTCTGCCCTTTCCTAACTTACAGGTGCTTTATAGGAGGATAAACCCGAGCCCCTTCTCCTCAAGTTTTGTTCCCCAGGTTGCGGCGAGTCCTGCTCCATCCACACTACAGGCTCCTCCCATTTCCAAACTGTTCTTTCGGATCCTCCCTGCGCCTGGTT
>NW_006291020.1:425740-428099 GCF_000327345.1 Myotis davidii
GGCGGCGGCCCCGGGGGCGGGACGGCTCTGCTTTTGACAGCTTGCCCCGGCACAGCCGCGACTGAGTTCGGTGGGTTCGGGATCCTGTGGCCCCTTTCTCCGCGCGTCCCCGTCCCCCCGTGGCCCTGGCCCTGGCCCCGGCCATGAAGCGCTTCTTCTCCTGCTCCAGCTCACAGGTGGCGGTAGGTGCCAAAATGTCTGGGAGTATGGGAACGGGGCTAGGGTCCGAGCCCTGTGGTGACAGGAGTCCTGTGTCCCACCCCGGGGCACCATTTGCCTTTTCCCTTTATCGGTCTTTCCAGATCTTCCTTCCTGCAATGCAGCTCGCCATTCCTGCCTCCCTCAAGACCCTGTCCCCAGCCTTTGCTAACCTCTGACCTCCCCAAGGTGCTTCCCCTTGGCCCTTGCTTGTCCTCCTGTCACCTGCAATCCCAGCTTCTCGTATGCTTCCTGCAGCTCTTCACCCTTCCGAAGCCTGTCCTCTACTTCGGCTCAGGCTCTCGGTTCTGAACCATCCTCAAGCTTCTGTCCTGTCCCCAGCCCCAGCTCAGCCCTAAGTTCCATTCTGTCGCCCAGGTCCAGTCCTGTGCTGTCCTCACAACCCTCCCTGCCCCTGTGGTCCTACTCTGGCTGCTTTCTCTCAGCCCAGCAAGTGCTCCCAGCCCCGTGCCTTCCCTGGCCCTTCTTCAAGGACTCGACTCCATCCTTGCACCCGTGCCCCTTCCATGCCCATCCTCTCCCCATTACCGCAGGCTCTCAGACATCACTCCACGCCTCTTTCTAATGGGTGCTCCCCACCAGCAGCCTTCTCCTGTTCTCCCTTCAGCTTCTGCCCCTCTCTGCCCCATGGTTGTTGAGCCCCACTGTTCCCCCCTTTGCCTGACCCGCCTGCTCTCTGTGGGTTAATCTTACAGTCTGGCCAGCCTGGCCGGCTCTGCCAGAGAAGGCACGGTGCCCGGCTCCTCCACACAGACCCGGGGAAGTGGCCTGCAGAATTCACCCTGACCAGGTCACTGCAGTGTCTGGTCATCAGACTGGTTTTTGGGCCAGTCAGGGCCTTCCGCCTGCTTCTCCCCAGAATCTTCCTTCACTCTACACCTTCACCCAGTTGGTGAGGGCTTGTCCTGCTTCCTTTGACTGAGTTGGGGGAGGTGGTGGTGAGAAGAGAGTGGACTCACTCAGAGTTCCCAGCAGAAGCCACTGTACTCCCCGTGTCCTCCCAGAACAAAACACAAGGAAGATTCCAGAAGGTGGTGGCTTAGGACGAGTATCCTTTCTTCTCTGAAGATCTCTTCCCGAGAGACCCCCAACCTCGGGACCACATTTTCTGTGGAGATTGGAATTAAGTACTGAGGATGCCAACGACCTGCATGATACTGCTTGGCCTGGCCTGACTTAGTGATGTCATTCGTGAGCCAACGTGAGAAATGCTGAGCGCGCCCGGCATGGGCGGGCCACAGGAGCCTGGAAGCGCGCTATGAGGCAACAGCAGGAGCTCTGTTGAGGCCTGTCCTTGTCCCACTTATATTTGCTTCTCCACTTTGTTTCTACACATTGATCAACCAATCAAGAGGCGTTCACTGAATGACTATTATGGGAACCGGAAACGGAGGCTACCCAGACTCTGTACTAACTCATAATGGTTTTCCTATTCACATGGACGCTTCCCTAGTTACTGAAAGTCCTCCACGGTGCCCCTCCCTTTCAGGTCTGTGGAGTCTGCATGTGCCTAGGAACGGGGACACTATTTCATTCTACCTGATTTTCCAATCCCTTGTCAGTGCCTCCTTTCCAGGATGCTGGGTGAGCTACGGGCTGAACGTTGGAATTTGGAAGGATTCCTCGGTCCTTCATCCAGCTCTACAAAGTTTAGGCCAGGAAGGATTTCTGCCCATTCTGAACTCTCCTTCGCATAACAAGGTTATAGGAAGTAAATTGGGTGGATTTAGAACTGTCTGGGAGAAAACTTTCCTCAGTCAGGATAGGATCGCTGAACGCTTGGTAATAGGCCAGTTTCAGTGGCAAATTGTTTCCTCATAAATTTCCTCATACCTCTTAAGATAAATTCCTCCACTCCCCACGTCGCTAACCACTCTGGACCCGTTTGTCAGAGAAATAAAATAGTGTGACAACCTCCCTGGCCACTCCTAAAGCCTGGCTTCCCAGTCACACTGGATTGGCCCTGCCCATCCGCACCCCACCTCTGGGTCCAGGGCCAGAGCCCTTCACTCTCAAATGGAGATAAGGACTGAAAAATCACTGATCATCTTTTTTTCTGTAAGATTTTTAATTGATTTTTTAAAAATATTTTTTATTGATTTCAGAGAGGAAGGGAGAAGGGAGAGAAACATTAATGATG
>NW_006291020.1:428227-439014 GCF_000327345.1 Myotis davidii
GCCTTCCTGCACACCCCCTCCTGGGAATGGAGCCCCAAATGGGAATCGAACCCCCAGCGACCTCTGGGTGCATGGGATGTTGCTCAAGCAACTGAGCCACACAGGCTGGGACTTGATCATTTTAAAACTAATCTAAGCTATCTAGAATATAGGAAATTGAGCAAACAGACAAAAAATCAGCTGTTATAATCTTATTTTAGTCAAGTAAAGGAAGCTTTTGAGGAGGGCGTCTTACATATTAGCTTACTCTGCCTTTGCAGGAAGTAGGCCAGAAAATAGCTTTAAACAGTTGGGACTGAATCAGTTTAGAGAAATGTCAGTTGCATTTTAAAAACTGAGAGTGAGCTCCTGGTTCCGGTGGCCACTCTTCCTCTGCTATTGGTGCGCCCGGGTCTTGGTGGGAAGCTTATGGGCGCACTGCCAGAGATAAGAAGCTGCAATTACTTTTACGAAGGCCCCCTAATCTTAACTACAGAAATACAACGCTTATTCTTGTATTTGAATCTGCTGGTTAATTTGGTAATTGCTCCCTTGAGGCTGTGATGGTAATCCAGGACCTCTTTTCCAAGGTGCTGGGTGAGCAATGGATGAGATCTTGGAATTTAGCTCTGCCTTTCTCCACCCTGCTCCGCAGAGCTTTGGCCATGAAGAATTTCCACCTATTCTAAATTCCTCTTCGTATAACAAGATTGTAGGAAGTAAATCCAGTGGGTTTAGAACTGTCTATCTGGAAAGAAAAATGTCTACTTTGCTAGGAAACACTGTTACCATCTAGACAGCCTAGCTGTTAAGCATCGGCTGATATGAGCAAGATCTCTTCCTTCCACTCCCCTGTACGGAGAATTCTGAGCCCAGGAACTCCAAATTTGCCCCCATTCACGTAAAAAAACATTGAAACCTGTAAATAATTTTTGTGAGTTTATTTGAGCCAAACTGTCGACATATGCCCGGAAGCAGAACCTCAATGAATTGAGAGAATGTTCTGGAGAATGCCTGGTTACATCTGTATTTATACATTTGCAATCAAAGGAAAGGGACGTAGGTGGGTGACATGAAATCCATTGGTGATAGACTAGAGAGGCGGGAGAAAGCAAAGCAGGGAAACCCCTGGGATTGGATAAAAAGTAAAATGATAGACACATGCTTAGGTGGGTGCCGGAACAATTAACATGACAATGAAGGAATTTATGGTGTCTGTCCTGGAGCCCAAGCGCATTAGTTAGGTTGTGCCCCAAGGGGTCCAGAAAAGGGGAAGTTACAAGTTACCCAGACACTTCAGGGGTATGTTATCATAGATGCAAAAAGACAGATTGGCTCAGTTAAGGTAAAGGTTGACCTTGTCAGTGAAGATACCGGCCTACAATGTAATTACCTACTATAACTGCTTTTAGTTAAAGTTTCATTTCAGACCATCCTTTGTGGTGACTTTAGGTCTCTGAGTTTGCAAGACCGCCATGCAGGCCTCCCCTGAGCTTGTCAGGTTAGCATGCGGCCCCTTTCGTCCATAGCCCCAAAAGGCTAGAAAGAATGGGGCTTCAACAAACATTTATTGTGCACCTACTATGTGCCAGACAGTGCTGGGTGCTTTATGTCATTTAGAAACTGATGTTCAGAGAAGTTTTCACAAGGATAGGAAGTGTTAGAATCAGGATTTTAAACGGAGGACTTCACACTGAGGCCAGCGGACAGCAGTGGCTGTGCTGGAGGCATAGTGCCAGCGCTCTGCTTGTTCCGAGGGTGACCCAGCACCCAAGGGATGTTGAATAAGGTGTTCTTACACCTCAGTCTGTTGGTATGTGGAGCAATCATTTTGCTTATTTTGTCCTTTGAGAAGGAACCTGCTTGGAGACTCTTTGTGCAGAAAGGTAGCGTCTGAGAGCGGGCGGCCCTGCCCTGAGGCAGTCTTAGGCTGCTTATTTGGAAATAAGTAAAATGTTTCCCATCACTGGGTAGGAGTGTGGTCTGGTGGTGAGAACTGGCATTGGGCAGCAGGGGGCCTCGGTTCTAATCTCAATGTTCCTGCCCAGTTGTGGTGTGTCTGCACAGTTATTTGACCTCAGTGGGCTTTGGTTACGTCTTCTGTCACATAGATAACATAATATCAGCCCTAACCACTTTCCAGGGAGGGTGAGCGGCTGGGTGATACAGCATCAAGTGAAACAGCACAAAGGCCTCTGAGGATTTACAAGTGTGTCCTGGCGTCTTACCCCTAACCCCATCCCCCCTGGGTCATTTTATGGTTGGGACATTTAAAATCTGTCCTGTTTTTAATGGATAATGTGCCCTAGCTATGTAAACAGTATCTGAAAATGAGTTATTTGGCTTCCATTGGCCCTATATTTTTCCACCTCCTCCCATAGCCTCTTCCTTGTTGAGATTATACCTCATAAAATGCAATGTCCCACCAGCAAAGCCCGGCACTTCCTGTTTTGTCAGAAGGATGCCATGTGCTTGTGTAGGTCTTCAGTTTACAAAAGAGATTCTATACACATTAGTTCATTTACTGCTCACAGCACAACGAGGCAGTCTTTCTTTTCCACACGTGACAGAGGGGGAGACAGGTGAGAGGTGTGAAAGGGCTTACTCCAGGTCACTCACACAACTGAGAAAGTAGCTGAACCAGACCCCAAACTCGGGCCTGCTGACAAAGCCCCCCTGCAGCCCTTTCTCACCGTCCACGGATCTTTGCATCCCCTCTTCCTTTCCTTCCCCTTCTCTGGGTCAAGCCAGGCTTTTCTGTGCCTTTAGCCCTGGATGGTTTTACCCAGCTCTCTCTCACACCCTGTGATACTTCAATTATTGTAATTACCCCAGCACCTGGAGAAAGTCACGCTGGAATAATGGAACAATGCATGCCCGGGTGTGGCCTTATCTGGGACAGCTGCTCCCTGTCAGCAGCAGGGAAGGTGGGGAGGGAGGGGTAGGCGAGAGGCCTCTGCTGCCTCCTCAAACCTAGGAGAGACCTGTATTTGCCTCTTGGCGGTGGTTGCCCTGAAAGGGAAGAGCAATAGGTAATGGCAGAGATATGAGATGGGAAAACCGAAACCCTGAGCTTCTCCTCCCAGTTCTGGGGCCCAAAGCCGATGGGTAGATAGTTGGGCTCAGGGCTGTGACCTGACGTTAGGTGCCGTGATTCCCCAAATATCTGAAGACAAGAAGCGGAGCAGCGTGGGAAGCTGAGAGGCAACGTGAGCCCAATCGGGAGTGGCCGGTCGGTTCCGTTTGCTCCAGCAAAACCCCGAGAGCAAAAGGGAAGGGAGTCAGGGGCTGTGCACCCACAATGATAGTCATAACGATGGTGAAAAAGGCATTTGAAATGCTCTGCATCCAGCACTCAAAACGATTTTTTAAAAATATATTTTATTGATTTTTTACAGAGAGGAAAGGAGAGAGATAGAGAGTTAGAAACATCGATGAGAGAGAAACATCGACCAGCTGCCTCCTGCACACCCCCTACTGGGGATGTGCCCGCAACCAAGGTACATGCCCTTGACTGGAATTGAACCTGGGACCCTTCAGTCCGCAGGCTGACGCTCTATCCACCGAGCCACACCAGCTCGGGCTCAAAGCGATTTTTAATTCAGTAGTCCAAGCACCTTCTGACCCAGGGCTGGCAATAACCAGAAGAGGTGCTTGGTGGCATATGAACTGGTGGTATGTAACTGCTCACCTAACGAGGACCATGTGATCTAGGCTGAGTGGGACACTGACAGGCCCTCAGGGATGTTCCTTTCCCCTGGCTTGGCATCTTCCTAACCGTCTCCTTCCTTTCTGTTCATCCTCACCTGGGGATACCTTCCCATTGACTTTTAGGGAGATTGGGAGAGGGAATGACAGAGAGAAACACCAATGTGAGAGAAACACATGGATTGGTTGCCTCCTGCACGAGCCCCAACTAGGGCCCCAGTTGGGGGAGGAGCCTGCAACCAAGGTATGTGCCCTTGACCGGAATCTGAACCCAGGACCCTTTGGTTGACAGGCCGACGCTCTAACCCTGGGGTCCTCAAACTATGGCCCGCGGGCCACATGCAAATACAAATATTGTATTTGTTCCCGTTTTGTTTTTTTACTTCAAAATAAGATATGTGCAGTGTGCATAGGAATTTGTTCATAGTTTGTTTTTGAACTATAGTCCGGCCCTCCTACGGTCTGAGGGACAGTGAACTGGCCCCCTGTTTAAAAAGTTTGAGGAGCCCCCTGCTCTAACCATTTAGCAAACTGGCTAGGGCAGTCTCCTTCCTTTCTCCACTCCACCCTCACCTAAACCACAATCTGTGGCTCTGCACCAGGTGGAGAGATGGAACCGCCGTGACCAGAAGCTGCTGGAGGCCGTGCAGCGGGGGGACGTGGGGCGCGTGGCCGCCCTGGCCTCCAGGAAGTCTTCCCGACCCACCAAGCTAGACGCCAACGGCCAGTCCCCGTAAGTCCGTCCCCGGGACCCACCTTTGGCATGTGACTCCCTTTGAAAACTCCAACCCCAATATGTCAGAGGACAGGGAACACCTACAACTTCAGGGCCCTTTTTGTCCTAATAAGTCTTTGCTACCTATCAAGTGCGGCACGAAGTGAGGGAAGAAGATATTGTCTATGAGCTCCATCCACCTCACAACCCAGCTTACAAAGCTGACCAAAGAGGACATAAAATCCACGAAACAAACAGGAAACGGACCCATACAGTAAATCGAGTGTTTCTGCATTGCACAGAGAGGAGGGGGGTGTGCTTGGAAAGTTCAGAATGAAGTGGTAGCTACGACAGCCACACGGCTAAGAGGAGTGAGTAGGACAAGAGGGACATGGCTTCTTGTCTCTGCCCAAGTCGGCTTCCCCTGTCCAGCCCTCTGCTCTGGTCTGGCTGACTCTTCCTGTGACACGGCCAGTCTGGGAAGGGGCCTGGACGCCCCGGCCATAGTCTGACATTGCTTGGCACCCGTAGCTCTTATTTCTATATCTGCTTCCAGCGTCCTCTCACTCATGACAGTAGGCCATAGAGCAGTGATGGCGAACCTATGACACACGTGTCAGAGGTGACACGCAAACTCATTTTTGTGGTTGATTTTTCTTTGTTAAATGGCATTTAAATATATAAAATAAATACCAAAAATATAAGTCTTTGTTTTACTATGGTTGAAAATATCAAAAAATTTCTGTATGTGACACGGCACCAGAGTTAAGTTAGGGTTTTTCAAAATGCTGACACGCCGAGCTCAAAAGGCTCGCCATCACTGCCTTAGAGCCCTCTCTTTCTCAGTAAGTCGGCCAGGGGACTTTCCCTCTCAGCTCTTGGGACTGGCCTTGGGGTTAGAGTATAGGTGTAGCAGGCAGTGATTGTTAAGATTACGAAGATCCTCCCATTCCTCATCCCCTGGTCCCTTCATCCTTCCGCAGCTTTCACCTGGCAGCCTCCAAGGGCCTGACTGAATGTCTGACTATCCTGCTTGCAAATGGGGCCGACATCAACAGCAAGAATGAGGACGGTGAGTCAGACTGGGCCACGCTGCTTGCTTTTCCCTCTACGGCAGGCAGCCGTGGGGGCCCGTGCGGGGGCCCTGCTGGAGGTTCCCACCGCAGCCCCTGCTTCTTTCCTCAGAAAGCCTGGCCGGCACCCTCCAGAGGTCCCCCTCCCTGCCAGCTGGGTACACCTTACCCCCCTCCACCCCCGGGTACCTGGGGAACAGGAATTTCTGGCCCCATGTGGCTGAGTGCTTCTCTCTCTAATCTCCCTTTGATTATCTGTGCGTCTCTCGCCTTCCCTCCCTGTGAGTCACTGGCCTGCATAGGGCCACCCACCCGCCTCTTTTCCTCCTCCTCTTTCCAGGAAGCACCGCCCTGCACTTGGCCACCATCTCCTGCCAGCCACAGTGCGTCAAGGTCCTGCTGCAGGTAGAGCAACCCCTCGATACGATACCCTTCCTGTGAAGGGAAGAAGCGGACCCCGAGTTTCCGAACTTTGTTTGAAGTCACAGCAATATTGAATCAAATATACCTCTGACCCGCGTGTCAGAGGTGACACGGAAACTCATTTTTTTGGTTGATTTTTCTTCGTTAAATGGCATTTAAATATATAAAATAAATGTCAAAAATATAAGTCTTTGTTTTACTATGGTTGCAAATATCAAAACATTTCTCTATGTGACATGGCACCAGAGTTAAGTTAGGGTTTTTCAAAATGCTGACACCCGAGGTCAAAAGGCTCGCCATCACTACCTTAGAGCCCTCTCTTTCTCAGTAAGTCGGGCCAGGGGACTTTCCCTCTCAGCTCTTGGGACTGGCCTTGGGGTTAGAGAGTATAGGTGTAGCAGGCAGTGATTGTTAAGATTACGAAGATTCTCCCATTCCTCATCCCCTGGTCCCTTCATCCTTCCGCAGCTTTCACCTGGCAGCCTCCAAGGGCCTGACTGAATGTCTGACTATCCTGCTGCCCCCACCGCATGTACGGGCACCTGGGGAACAGGAATTTCTGGCCCCATGTAGCTGAGCGCTTCTCTCTCTAATCTCCCTTTGATTATCTGTGCGTCTCTCGCCTTCCCTCCCTGTGAGTCACTGGCCTGCATAGGGCCACCCACCCGCCTCTTTTCCTCCTCCTCTTTCCAGGAAGCACCGCCCTGCACTTGGCCACCATCTCCTGCCAGCCAGAGTGGGTCAGGGTCCTGCTGCAGGTAGAGCAACCCCTCGATACGATACCCTTCCTGTGAAGGGAAGAAGCGGACCCCGAGTTTCCGAACTTTGTTTGAAGACACAGCAATATTGAATCAAATATACCCCTCTCCTCCCCACTGAGAGAGCTGGTGATCATTGATTCTTTAATTCACAAAAATTTATTTAACACCTACTATGTGCAGGCCCTGCACTTAATGCTGCCCTTGAGGGCAGGTCACAAAGTAGAGTTGGCAGGGACTGACCGACTGGCCCGCGGTCAATATGCATGTTTTGAGCCCCGCCATTGGTGAGCCACTTCAGAGACTGGCTGCTGTGATGAGGATGGGCAGGCAGAAGGAGGGCAGGGAGTTTCAAATTAAACCAAAATCCTACTGTCTGTTTTTGAGGCATTCGTAGTCTAGAGCACAAAGGAAATGTACATGTGAAATGACCTGTGGACAATTAATAAATAAGTTTCCAAAAGTACGAAGGCCAACAGGCCGTTGGGCCCACGGCCGTTCCGCTTTTGTTCTTCCCAGCCCTTTGCAAGGTTCCCAATTAGGGTCCTAAAGTACTGGCCATGACCCAGGCGTTACAGTCCTAGCATGCTTATTTATCCGTAACCTGGTGGTTCTCAGGCCCTAGGCTTAAGAACCAGGGCTGAAATTCAAGGCTGCCTGTCACCTGTAAGAAATGGAATGGGCCTGCCGAGCAGTCGGACAAAGCTATGATCCTCCCACCCCTCCCTGTCGTAATTGGGAAGCTGGGGACCCCACGGTGGGTATGGGATGAGAACCTTAACACTCTGTTCCATGCGGCTTCCCTTTGTGGCTCTTCCCAGCACGGTGCCAATGAAGATGCCGTGGATGCAGAAAATCGTAGTCCGCTGCACTGGGCAGGTGTGTGCCAGGAGACTGTGGGCACAGGGCTGCGGGGAAGATAGGGGAGGGAGGGAGGGGAGGATAACGTTGGGTGGAGAGGGCAGGGCTGATACTAAGATAGTTGGAGGGGATGTTGGGTCGCGATCTGACCAGGTGCACTTTCTGCTCCCCTTCGCCCGATCATCCCTCAACCCTCCCCAGCTTCCTCGGGCTGTGCCTCAAGTGTGCTCCTGCTGTGTGACCACGAGGCCTTCCTGGATGTCCTGGACAATGTGAGTATCAGCGGGACGCTGGCCAGCGCCCTGCACCGCAGGCTGCTGCTCTCTCTGAGCATGATTGGCTAACTTCTGTGAGCAGGGGTTGGACAGCACCACCTTTCCTCCCTCCCCCTCCTCTTCCTCCCAGAGAGGTTAAGCCTTATCTTCTGGAGAGCTTTCAACCCTTCGAAAGGGGTATTTAGCCCCTAGCTGGGCTTTGTTCCTGGAGAGGTGTGGGGAGAGGGAGCTGGTAGCATCGTGCAAACCTCTGGCTTCTCATGAACTCTCTCTCCACAACCCGTGCAGGATGGACGCACACCCCTGATGATCGCCTCGCTGGGCGGTCACGCAGCTATCTGCTCACAGTTACTGCAGAGAGGCGCCCGAGTCAATGTCACAGACAAGGATGACAAGTGAGCCCTCCCCGTCTTCCCACCCCAATCCAGGCCCTGGCCCATCTAGGAAGGAGCCACTGGGCAAAGCGAGTGTGTGTGTGTGTGTGTGTGTGTGTGTACTGCAGAGAGGCGCCCGAGTCAATGTCACAGACAAGGATGACAAGTGAGCCCTCCCCGTCTCCCCACCCCAATCCAGGCCCTGGCCCATCTAGAAAGGAGCCACTGGGCAAAGCGAGTGTGTATGTGTGTGTGTGTGTGTGTGCAGGCTGGTCTCTGTGTTCTTGGTCTCTTCTGAGTGGTGGCTTAGAAGAGATCTCCTCTGTTTCACTGTTTTCCTCTTGAGACGGGAAGAAAGTTTTCCTTATATTCTTTTATTCAGCTGCTGTCACCACCAGCTTCCTGACTTGGGAAGCAGAATCAATACCTCCGGACTCATTAATTTACTGGTTTTCAAACTATCTTCCAAGCAATGGAACCCTTCTCTCCAATAAAGAGTTTATGCAGAATCTTAATATGTAGAGCAGAGAAAAATGAAGCCCTTGCCATCGCCCCTGCTTTCTGATGCTGCAGCTCCAGGAATGGCATTTGAAAAGTTCTGGTCTCGCCCGGCCAGCGTAGCTCAATGGTTGAGTGTTGACCTATGAACCAGAAGGTTGTGGGCTCAATCCCTAGTCGGGGTATGCAGGAGGCAGCCAATCGATGACTCTATCTCATCATTGATGTTTCTCTCTCTCCCTCTCCCTTCCTCTCTGAAAATATATATATATTTGTCCTAACCCACAGGTCAGCTCTGATCCTGGCCTGTGAGAAGGGCAGCGCCGAAGTGGCTGAGCTGCTCCTGAGCCATGGGGCGGACGCGGGGGCGGTGGACAGCGCGGGCCACGATGCTCTGTACTACGGCCTGCGCACACAGGACAAGGCCCTGTGGAAGCTGCTGCAGCAGGCCCTGAGCTGGCGGCGGGGGGGTAAGCCAGTTCCCTTTTGTATCTTCAAGATCCTCCCCAGTGGCTCAGAGAAGCTCCTTAGAAGCCCATTTGTCCCCATGGAAACAGTCCACCTGACGAATAATTGCCGCCGTGGTCCAGAGTTGGCTTATTTATTGCTGCTGCTATGAGATGACCCCGCGTTCCCCAAAGCAGGGCCACCGAGTTCCTTAATGAAGCCCTGTCTTACCCAAGGCAGCTCTGGCTGGCGCTATCGCTAGGACTCCTGAGCTGCGATTGAACATCTCTGTGTGGGTTCCCAGTCAATCTCTCCCCCCGCTGGACTGTAAACACCCCAGGTGACAGGCCATGTCTGTTTTGTTCACTGTCGATGTCCTGGTGCCTATAACAGCACCTGGTACCGTGTCCAATACAGTGAGTGAACAAAATGAGTGAGCTGGGGCAGGAAGCAAGGCTGCTGGGGTGAAGAGGAGTGGCTCCCGGCTCCAGGAAGGCTGTGTGGGAGGCCTCTCCATCTGACCCTCCAGTGGGTTCTCCGCCCAAGAGCCCCCGGGGAGCAGAGCCCGGGGTGGAGCAGAAAGAGGAGCGAGAGGATGTGTGCTCAGAGGAGTGGAAGTGGAAGTACGAAGAGGAGCAGAAGAAAGTTTCTCAGTTGGAGCAGGAGCTGGTGGGAAAGGCAGAAGAGAGCAAGGCGCAGGCTGCAGCCTACCTGGGCCTGGCCAACCAGATCCGGGAGCAGGTGCAGGAGCTTGGGCGGTTGCTCTTCCGGGAGCCCAGAGCTCCCGGCGGGCCGAGTCCTGGTATCCGTCCTGGAGGGGATGGCATGGAGCAGGGCTGCCCCCTGGACCTGCTGGCTGAGGGCATACGAGAGCTAAAGAAGCAGCAGCAGGCAGTAGCCGCGGCCGCCGCCAACCCAGTGTTAGCTGCCAAGAAGACCGAAGACTCGTCCCCCCGGGAGATGTGTTATGAAGCCCATGGAAGGTCCCAACCAGAACGGGGGCCACCCCAGGGTCCAGTGTCTGAGATCCCGGGGGAAGCCACAGGGCAGCAACAGACGACTGTCGGTGGGCAGGCCCTTGGCCCTGAGCATGCAGACCAGCCGCATGCTGGCCAGAAGGAGAGGCCGAAGGCCCCCGGGGCGGAAAGAGCCAGCACAGCAGCCATGAACCAGCTACTGCTACAGCTGAGGGAGGAGCTGGCTGCGGTGTGGCGAGAGAAGGATGCTGCCCTGGGGGCTTTGTCGAGACCTGTCCTGGAGGGAGTTCTGGGGAAGTCCCGGGCGGAGGCCACGGCGGCCGCCTGGGAGAAGATGGAAGCCAGGCTGGAGCAGGTGCTGCTGAAGCTGGATCGGACCCAGAGGGGGCTGCGAGCGACCCCTGCGACCCCGGCCCAGGAGTCCAGAGAAGGAGCCCGAAAGGCAGGCTCAGAAACCATCCCCGAAGAGGATGGGGAGAAGGAGACGGGGGCTCCCGGGACCCAGCGGGAGTCTCCAGGGGCCCCGGGCAGGCCGCATCCGCTGGGAGGAGGCCTGGCCAAGGGGATGCTGGAGAAGGAGGTGTCGGCCCTGAGACTGAGCAACAGCCACTTGCTGGAGGAGCTGGGGGAGCTGGGCCGGGAGCGGCAGCGGCTGCAAGGGGAGCTGCTGTCCCTGAGCCAGCGGCTGCAGCCCCAGTT
>NW_006291020.1:439783-440278 GCF_000327345.1 Myotis davidii
TTTCTTTTCATACAGGTCAGGGGCTAGTTCAACACCCAGATGCTGCATCTAAGGTAAGACCCTAAGTGCCTCCCCTTCCGACCCACCCAGGCCATCCCACCGGATGCCTCCCAGGCGGGGACCCATGAGGGCATCAAGATGGTCTAAGCGCGGGGAGGCCCTCCCGGGGCTGGGACAGCTGCCCTGGCTCCCCGTCAGCCACTCTTCTGTCTCCTACACAGGCCTCTCCATCTGAACCTCCGGTGGGTTCTCCGCCCAAGAGCCCCCGGGGAGCAGAGCCCGGGGTGGAGCAGAAAGAGGAGCGAGAGGATGTGTGCTCAGAGGAGTGGAAGTGGAAGTACGAAGAGGAGCAGAAGAAAGTTTCTCAGTTGGAGCAGGAGCTGGTGGGAAAGACAGAGGAGAGCAAGGCGCAGGCCGCAGCCTACCTGGGCCTGGCCAACCAGATCCGCGAGCAGGTGCAGGAGCTGGGGCGGCTGCTCTTCCGGGAGCCCAGAG
>NW_006291020.1:442138-444208 GCF_000327345.1 Myotis davidii
CTAACTGCACCTGCCTTTGGTTCCCCAGGTGAATCCCTCCCAGACAGAACGAACGCCAGCCATTTGCAAGGATCGCGCTATGTTCTCTGGGTCTGAGGTGGTTTGGGGTTAAGATTGCAGGTGAGGGCTGGCAGTGTGACTCAGTGGTTGGGCATCGACCTATGGACCAGGAGGTCAGGTTCCATTCCCAGTCAGGCCGTGTGCCTCGGTTATGGGCTGGACCCTCAGCGTGGAGCGTGCAGGAGGCAGCGGATCAGTGATTCTCTCTCATCATTAATGTTTCTCTCTCCCTTCCTCTCTGAAATCTCTATATCCATCTATATCTATATCTATATCTATATCTATCTCTATCTATATCTATATCTATAGTGAGGTGTAAATAGAAGAGAGAAAGGGGCTGAGGTGTTAACATCTGGACTCCGGTTTTAGAAGCCATGTGGTGGGGCTACCACCTGTGGAGAGCTGTGGTTTATTAGCATTTTTACTTAGATCATGCTTTAGCCTGAGAGCAGATCTGATGATACGGTGGTTGCTGTGGTTTTGCTAAGGTTCTGAGAAGGTGATTCAAAGCTGATTAAGAAAAGTAGACCAGGCTACAGGCCCACTTCACCTTCCCTTCAACCCGAGTAGGTTCTGCAAAAGATTCCCATTGGCAGAGAGCACCAATGCAAAGGAACAAGTTTGAAAAACGCCGTGTTCCATACCCGAGTTTCCTAATGATTGCTCCAAAAGTCACCACTCTGCATGTGTCTAGGGGCATGTTTTATGAATTCTTTTAAAAAAATCAATTTATAAATGAATTTGGTAATTCTAGAACTTTACCTGTGAAATGAATTCAGACTTCTTATTCAAATTTGTGTACACGATCAAATGTATAATGATTCAAAAATATAGGGAGCACATGTTTTACATATCACACAGTGCACACAAATAGAAAAGAAGTTATACAGACTAGGAATCAGTGTGGGGTGGGGCCAATTAAAAAAAGGACGGGTTTCTGTTGGTGGGAAGAAGAGGAAAGAGAGCAAATGGGTAAAAGAAAATAGTGTAGTGGATGTTGGACTGATATCATCTGGATTTCTATTTCGGTTTCAAAACATACTGATTGAATGAGTGAGTTATCTCACCTCCAATCTTAACCCCCAAAGCACCTTAGACCCAGAGAACATGGCGCGGTCCTTGCAAAATCCAGTGAGCCTTGGAGTCGCCAAGTCTCAGGTCTTTTCATGTATAAGATGAGGCTACTATTAGGGTTGTTGGGAGGATTACATTAAATAAGACATTGTATTTAAAACCCTCAGGATGATTTTTTGAAAGTGGTAAGTGCTCAATCAGGTATTTTTGTTATTCTCACTCCCACTCCGCCTCCTGCTGGTTAACCTTAACCACATCTGTGCGGTAGCCTCACCACCACAAACACTCATCTCCATTTCGCTCAGCGGTCGGCAGCCAGAAGTGGTTCAGGACCCAGCGCAGACTTAAGAGCATGGACCATTAATTCAAAAAGATCTTGGTTCAAGTCCTATGTCATCACTTATTAGCTGTATGATTTTGACAAATTAATTTAACAATAGGTGAGTAATAATAGTTCCTTTAGAGAAGTGTTGTTCCTCCCAGAACAGAAGTAGAGCTGTTTTGAGTACATGTGACAAGGCATCTGGCACATAGTTCATACTCAGCAAAGGGAAGCTGGCCTTGACCCTGGGTGGTGGTGCGGGGGGGAGGAGGGGGCATGACTTGGGCCTCACTGGTTCCCTGTGGCCTCAGATCAAGGAGTTGTTGAAGAAGGTGGAGCAGCTTTCAGAGGAAGTCCTGGCAGTTCGGGGGGAAAATGCTCGCCTTGCCTCGCAGCTGCGGGTATGTTTGTCCCTAGGGAAATGGTCACGGCTAGAGAGGAGGGTGGATGGGGGAAGTGATGTGGGAGAATTCTGGGAACCACAGAGACCTGTTCAGGCAGTGGTCCAGGATGGGCTAGTGAGCGGTCGAGGGAGACCATCGGGCCTAGCTGACCACTTAATTTTATTGTTCCTCATGCTTGGGGGTCAGGGTGAGTATGGGAGGGTGGGGACC
>NW_006291020.1:445790-447269 GCF_000327345.1 Myotis davidii
TGGGTGGTGGTGCGGGGGGGAGGAGGGGGCATGACTTGGGCCTCACTGGTTCCCTGTGGCCTCAGATCAAGGAGTTGTTGAAGAAGGTGGAGCAGCTTTCAGAGGAAGTCCTGGCAGTTCGGGGGGAAAATGCTCGCCTTGCCTCGCAGCTGCGGGTATGTTTGTCCCTAGGGAAATGGTCACGGCTAGAGAGGAGGGTGGATGGGGGAAGTGATGTGGGAGAATTCTGGGAACCACAGAGACCTGTTCAGGCAGTGGTCCAGGATGGGCTAGTGAGCGGTCGAGGGAGACCATCGGGCCTAGCTGACCACTTAATTTTATTGTTCCTCATGCTTGGGGGTCAGGGTGAGTATGGGAGGGTGGGCACATAACCCCCATTGATGCTCACCCCCAGGATTCTCAGAAGAACCATGAAGAGATCATCTCTACCTATAGAAACCATCTACTGAGTGCTGCTCAGGTGAGCAAGGGGGAGGGAGGCAGAGAGTTGGGTAGGGAGGACTGCATTTGGGTCCTTTTCTTACCCACACACATTTATCATTTCCCGGAAAGCCAGCCTTTAGATGTTCTAGTGCCAGGTCTCCGGCTCTCCTGAGGTATGGGAATGTGAGGGGGAGAGGTGTTTGTCCCCCCTTTTCAATTCCTGACCCACGGGAAAGCCTTTTCCTGTCCTTTATGCCCTTTCTCAATTCCCTCCTCTGCCTGTGTATCCCTCACCAAGGAAGAGGAGGTGGGGGGCTCGCTCCCCTATTAGGACTAATAACTACAAAGGATCTAACACTTACTGTGCACCGGAAGCTTTGCCTCAGATTCAGGGTTCTAACCCTCACAGCAGGCCTGAAAAGGAAACATCATTGCTTTCCTTGACAAGATTAGGAAACATCCTTGAAGTTAAATACTGTTTAAGTGAGGGCTCATAGTTAGCAAACAGCATTCCACCATTCCTCAGGGCCTCTCCCTCACCTGTCTCCCCATTTTCTGTTCTTCTCCTCCCTTCCTTTCTTTCCTGCCACCCCCAGGGCTACATGGAACAAGATGTATACAATATCCTGCTGCGAATCCTCAGCAGGCAGGAGAAGAGGGGCAGCGCGGGCCCTGAGGGGTCCGGGATTCCTCTCCTGTGAGTTGTGGGTGAGGCCGATGGGGCAGGAGCTTGGAGAAAGGACCGGGGAAAGGAGGCTCAGGATGGGAACTGGAGTCTCCGTTTGCTCCAGGTGGTGGCTGACACGGGGAGTCCTGTGCCCCTGAGCATCTGAAGTGAGGTTCACTGAGAAGTCCCAATAATGGGCCTCACTGGGTGGAGTCAGGAATCTGTGCCCGAAGGGCTGACCTGGGATGGGGACAGAAGGGGAGTTTCCTCTTTCACGGTCTGGGGCAGAGATGCCAGTAAAGGATGAGTGATGGTGGGAGAGTGGTACACAGTTGTTTCCTAGGGGAGGACTCTACAAACCACAGAATCTCTCCTTCGTCCCCACCCCA
>NW_006291020.1:456723-461419 GCF_000327345.1 Myotis davidii
ACTACAAAGGATCTAACACTTACTGTGCACCGGAAGCTTTGCCTCACATTCAGGGTTGTAACCCTCACAGCAGGCCTGAAAAGGAAACATCATTGCTTTCCTTGACAAGATTAGGAAACATCCTTGAAGTTAAATACTGTTTAAGTGAGGGCTCATAGTTAGCAAACAGCATTCCACCATTCCTCAGGGCCTCTCCCTCACCTGTCTCCCCATTTTCTGTTCTTCTCCTCCACCCCCAGGGCTACATGGAACAAGATGTATACAATATCCTGCTGCGAATCCTCAGCAGGCAGGAGAAGAGGGGCAGCGCGGGCCCTGAGGGGTCCGGGATTCCTCTCCTGTGAGTTGTGGGTGAGGCCGATGGGGCAGGAGCTTGGAGAAAGGACCGGGGAAAGGAGGCTCAGGATGGGAACTGGAGTCTCCGTTTGCTCCAGGTGGTGGCTGACACGGGCGAGTCCTGTGCCCCTGAGCATCTGAAGTGAGGCTCACTGAGAAGTCCCAATAATGGCATCACTGGGTGGAGTCAGGAATCTGTGCCCGAAGGGCTGACCTGGGATGGAGACAGAAGGGGAGTTTCCTCTTTCACGGTCTGGGGCAGAGATGCCAGTAAAGGATGAGTGATGGTGGGAGAGTGGTACACAGTTGTTTCCTAGGGGAGGACTCTACAAACCACAGAATCTCTCCTTCGTCCCCACACCATGCATTCAAGGAATGGTCTTCTCTCACACTGCTCCCCACCCCTATGCCGGCGGCCATCTTCCCCAGCCCAGAGCGAGGAGGATCCCCTTTGGCATCCTGGCATGGGCAGGAGGAGCCTGAGGATATGGAAGTGTGTGCATGTCATCCTTGACTTTCTTCTTGCAGGGAGTAAGAGCACCCCTGGCTGCCAGAGGCTCCATCAGGCTGTAGTGGGTGGGAGGTTGGCCATTAGGGATAGTGTGGGTGAGCTTTGCCTGACATGAGGGAGCCCAGACCTGAGAATCGGAACCCTGGAATCAGCATGGATGAAACCAGAGGACGTACGGATGGAAGCCAGCTCTGTAACAAATAAAGCAGGGGCAATACGATACTGGGTGTCATTGTTTTTCTGGTTAAGGTGGGGGCAGGAATCTTTTCCATCATAAATGGCTCCATAAGCCAGCAGCTTTTAAACTTTATGGTCCACAGTTAGAAATACATTTTACATCCTGTGTGGACATACCGGAAATAGTATGTCTCCTTACTATTTCTGTTCTAGCCTATTCTCTGCTATTATTCTCCACTGAAAAAATACTGGTCAAAATACATCCATGAATGGGTCAAGACTCAGTGTGAAAAGCAGCCCTCTGTGGAAATGGGGATGGACACCCTTCGTCTTCCACAAATCCGTCTCGGACTGACCAACGGCTCTAATCGCGTTCTGCCTCGGGACTCCCGAGTCCACTGTTTGAGGAGGAGACTTTGGGAGGCGTGGATTTTCTGAGATGTATAATCTAAAATACTCTCTCCTGTGCTGCACCATGGGTTTAGGTTGGAAGCACATGGTCTCATGTGGTCAGTGTTCTTTGCCCCGGGAGCAAAGAGGGATGAAAAGTCTGATTCCAGGGAGAGGGAAGAAGGGACACTCAGAGAGGGATGAAGGGACACTGCTTCTTCACTGAGGTTCTGTTCTCAGACTGAAAAAAATGCCTCTCTCTTGGCCACTTCCCATGGTCTCCTCTCCTTCCTGTTTGTCCAGTAGCCAAATTGCTAGGTGAGAATGAGGCAGCGAAGCCCTCCAAAATCTGGAATTTTGGCTTGGTGCCCCCCACAAGGATCCCTCTCCATTCCTTTTCTCAGCCTGCCCCTGCTGGAGTATGTGGGGGTGGGGTGGGGTGTCAGCCTACAGTGGTTTGGCAGTAAGGAGACTGAGAGAGGAGTTGAGAGAGGAGTGGGGAGGGGCTGCCATGGAAGACGGGGCCCACACAGGGCTGCACTGTCCGGCTGCAGGTTTGGCCAGGAAAAGAGCAGTGTAGGTCAGGCCCTAGAGAAGATGCGGGTCAGCTGTGGGGTTCGTGTGGCTGGGCTCAGGACTGCTTTAGGCTGGGAGAATGGAGGCAAGAAGGACTGATGTAGAAAGGGAAAAGGAGGGCAGCTGCCAAGAGGAAGAGCATGAAAAAGGTCCAAATCATTTCTATGAGGGGAACCTCCTTCCTGCTCTCAGAGAACAGAAAAGAACTATTACGTATCTTATGACACAAGGGGTGTGGGTGGAAAAAATGAAACTGCAGAGAGAAGGGTCCAGAGAGGGGGAAATCATTTGACTAAGTTGAAGGATGAGTCAGGAAACTGCTTTGGTAATGGCAGCCAGACCTTCGGCTCCCTCTGGGGCTCCTAGAAGCTTATCCCAGGATGGCTGAGTTATAAGAATGGTCATAATGTGTGTGTGTGTGTGTGTGTGTGTTTCAATATATTTTATTGATTTTTTACAGAGAGGAAGGGAGAGGGATAATTAGAAACATCAATCAGCTGCCTCCTGCACACTCCCTACTCCACAACCAAGGTACATGCCCTTGACCAGAATCGAACCTGGGACCTTTCAGTCCACAGGCCGACACTCTATCCACTGAGCCAGACCGGTTAGGGCCATAATGTTAACACAAAAGTGGAACTTTCCCCAGTCTCTGGTCTTCCCAATAACCCTACATCCCCATGAACTGCTACCCCAAAAACCCAGGCCCTAAAACTCTTGATTTCATAAATAAATCTTTCTCAAAGTAACTGTAGTCCTACTGTTCCTCCTTCTTGGGCCCTCCATTTAAGGGGCTTTCTGTAGGGGCTTATACTCTTCTTTCACTTCCCCTCGCCCCCCAATTTTCTGATGTAGGAGTTTATGGGTGAAGCGTGGTAGGCCATGATGGGGCCCGGATGTCTTTGAATACCCTCAGTATGGAACTTGGTCCTGACTTGCAGTTTCCCTGCTTTGTCTGGTAGCATTAATTTATTATACTGATAGTTAGAGTCTACTACCTACCGGGCACTGAAGGCGGAGAGTGAAAGCACCAAAAAGTTCTTGTGCCCATGGAGCTGGCATGTAGGATCAGATTCAGGTGCCCTGGGTCCTAGTTTTCTAGTGTCCTGTAAGGATGCTAGGGCTTATAACCCCAAAAAACTATTAAAGGAGATCCCTCCTTCATGAAATCACCAGGAATGAAGGTGAGGTTAACTTTTTTCTTTTATATTTTTACAGCTTTAACAAGGTATAATTGACATACAATAATTGCATGTACTCACAGTGTACAATTTGATAAGTTTTGACATATGTATATACCCATGAAATCATCACACAATCAAGGTAATGATTGTGGAACTCCCAAAGAGTTCCCCTGTCTCTTTTAAAATCCTCACCCGAGGATGTTTTCCATTGATTTTGGAGAAAGGGAGGGAGGGAGGGAGAGAGGAAAGGAGGGAGGGGCAACGTGAGAGAGCATGGACTGCCTCTGGACCTGTCTCTCTTTTTTTACTTCTCCCTATCCTTCTCCTTTTGAGATCAGTGAAAATTCTAGAAGATACAAATTAGTCCATAGTAAGTTTTGATCTAGAGGCATGAACAAAAAATGAGCTTATGGCCTGATGAAGACTCAAGTGTTGGAGTAGTTGGAATTAGGAACCAAATACTTGAATGTAGGTTTAGCTTGAAGTCCCACCATTCCTGGCAGCAAGGAAGCAAGGAAAGCCTGGCTGGCGTGGCTCAGTGGTTGAGCGTGGACCCATGATCCAGGAGGTCATGGTTCGATTCCTGGTCAGGGCATATGCCTGGGTGGTGGGCTTGATCCCCAGTAGGGGGTGTGCAGGAGGCAGTCGATCAATGATTCTCATCATTGATGTGTCTCTGTCTCTGTCTCTCCCTTCCTCTCTGAAATCTATCTATATATATATTAAAAGAAGGAAAGAACCCAAAATGTCAGATGAAAGTGGACATCTTCCCTAGGGACAAAATCCATGAAGTAGCTGGGCATGGTCCAGTCCAACAGGTACCTGGGACATCGGTAGGCTGGCATCTGCAGGCCTATGGTGGGGATGGGGTCTCGTGGGGAGGAGTACACTGAAGGCTTAAGCTAGATGAATATTCATATGTATTAAAGCACTTTTTGTATGCTGATTATAGGTTTAACTGTCTTGTCACTCACTGCTGCTACACTGCAAGGCTTTCAAGTCTCAGCACCTAACAATCTCTGAACAGCATTCAAATATTTGTCGACCAAAAACATTATCATTTAGATCCCAGCCAACTACCTCTAAGATGCCGTATTTGCGGCCAGTACCTGTTTGGGTGCTTTCATGAGACCTGCATGTGCGTGGTTAGCTCGGTGGGGAATGAAATGGGGAATCTGCCAAGTCCAAGGCTTTGGAAGAAGGAAAGCAAGCAGCTGAGAGAGACAAGAAGATGTCTTTTCTGGGAGGTAGGCAAACTTCCCCTCTTCCCCTTCAGCAACCCCGAAGGTGTGGGGTCTCGGGTGTCCTTGGGGCGGAGGGCAGGAGGCCACAGGTAGAGCGAGGGCTTAGGTGCGCTGTGGCTTCTAGCAGCCCAGGCTTTTCCTCCTGGGTCTCATCCAAGTGGGAACCTCTCCCTGCATCCGATCCCGGGTCCGCGGTTTCATGCCCGGCCCGCCCCCTCCCAGCGCCGGGGCCGGAGCAGAAACCCGAACGCCGAGGTCCGAGCCGGCCGCCCTGCAGA